>NC_133786.1:10779295-10871840 GCF_003597395.2 Chelonoidis abingdonii | reverse complement strand
GGGGCATGGGTCGCTTGCTGGTGGATTCTCTGCAGCTTGAGGTCTTCAAATCTCAATTTTGAGGATTTCAATAACTCAGTCATGGGTTTGGGGTTGTTATAAATGTGTATGGGCAGGGTTTTGTGGCCTGCCTTGTGCAGGAGGTCAGACTAGATGATCATATTGGTCCCTTCTGACCTATGAGTCTATGAGTCTATGAGTCTATGAGAACAGACTAGCTATTGAAGTACATACACACAGTCCAGGGTGCACCTGCACTCTCATGGCTTCACTAGTATTGAGCTACCTACATCAAAGTTAGCTCAGGCTTTACTGCAGTCAGAGTTGTAGACAAGACATCCCCTTAGAAAACAACAATGGAGACTAAATGATGCTGTCCCCACTAGAGGTGGGAGATTCCACGATAGGGCTGGGGTATGTTGACAGGGATGGAGCGGGCAGAGCTTTCTCTAGGGCTGCTCATGTTGACTCTGGATAAATGGTGGACTTCTTTCTCCAGAGTTATCAGTTCATCACATTTTCCCAGCAATAAATTCTATTGTAAACACAAAAAAAGGATGAGACTCACGCAAGCATCAATAAAGTCATTAGTCAATAAAAGAAAGAATCTGAAAAATTCAGTCAGCTTCATTTGGTTGTGAGAAAAACAAATATTGTTTTAAAAAAATCACTGTGTTTAGGGAAGACATTTCTGTGGATCACATCTTGTTTTGATACCACACGGACTGTACTTTCATTGGCTGCTAAATGCACCACAGGCAGCTATGGAGGAAGTGGTGAAGAGACATATCGCTATCAATTTTCCTCATTCTTCTTGCATTTTGTGTAACATGAGTGAGGTAAGTGCTCAAACAAATAACTCCAAGAAAGAGAAAGAGAAAATTGAAAGGACCAAGAAAAGTTCCCTTGTCACTGTCTTGCTTTGTGTCTAGCTGTTTTCCTACCAAAATAACCTCCCAGGACAGCAACCCCGCCGTGAAGGTTCCTTCCAAAACATAAGTGCCTTTGCAAGACATTTTCATACTTCATTTCCTTTTTCTTTTCTCTTTCTAATTTATATTTTATTGACTCCTGCCCAAATAAAAGAACCTCCCCATAAAATAATAAATCAATGGAAACAGAGGGAAAGGAAAGGGGGCAGGGATGGGAAAGGAAAATCACACCTAGGTTTCCTTACATTAGGAATTAAATTAAAGATTTATAAGAAGTCAGACCAAATCTTTTCAAATTTGTCTGAGGTCCTATTTCTCCAAAGCATTATGCACTCCTTAGCTGCCAGGTTAGCCAGGTCACTGTGTCAAACTTCTATCCCTGCAGCCAGTCTGCTCCTCCATCTAAGCAATACGAGTCGGTTGGCTACATGAACTCATCTAGAGTTAGAGAATTTCCAAGATGATGGGAAGTAATTTTTAAAGACCAGCTGTAGCCTGTTATGACTTCCTGGCCCAAAAGACCCTCACTAATTTGGATTGCATGTGCCAGGGCTACAACAAGGATGTGTGTATAACTGTCAATCCTAGCCAATGTGGAAGCTCCTTGTAAAATGTTAAAAACTCCACTATGATTAAGGTTGATTCATATTTAATTTTTTTTCTTGCTAGGTTTCCCTTGCATTTCCTTTATGAACAGGGCTATCAAATTATTAGGTGCAGAATGACTGGCTCAGAAGTTGGTAATAGGCCTTGGAGACTTTCCCCTCTAGTTCACTAGTTGAAATTAACCGAACAGTCATTTTTGAAAAATGTTGTCATACAGTGACTGCTTGGTGGCCCGTGTGAAATGTGTTGGTGAATCTCAGCCCACCTGGCAGTGAACAAATATCCGCATCGCAAAGATCACCACCACAGTTAACACAAACTGACAACTTGATGCTGTAGCAAACTAAGCAGAGGCACCAAGGACTGAAGGAGGCACAGAGAACAAACTCCTCCCTCCCACTCAGCTGAAGGCCCTCGGGTTCAAGACTAAAGGACACACTAATGGACAGGCTGCTGGATCTTTTGTCCATGCTGTTATTTGTTATATGGATGTACAGAGGCACCTAGTCACACCAGCACTATATTCATTCAAAAATCCAGAAGGGCTGGGTCAAATCCTTTTGTAAAATTACAATGTATCCCCCACTGGGACACACTGTAACCATGGTGATGGTGCAGAAACCCCCCCATTGATATCAAAGGGAGTCATTTGCCTGGAACAGGAGCAGAATATGGCCCACCACTTGCAGCTGGGAAGTAAGATCTTTTTGCCTAATGATTCCCCACATTTAACTAACACTGATTATCTTTCTTGTGTGTCTAGTGCAGCCTCACATTAACCTGGCTCTTTCTCTTTTAGGCTAGGCTATGTCTGACCTTCGCATTGGTGAGGGGGGACAGAGGGTGTAAGAAGCCTGCTTGTTGTGCTCCACCCGATCTTCATCCTCTCCTGAGCACAAGGTCAACTTCCTGCTAGGCCTCTTTTGATTACAAGCCAATCCAAACAGGATGGAATGGGTGGAAGCAGGGCCAAGGGTTAACATAAAGGGAGCAAGAGAAGAAAAAGGCAATATCTCCCCATACTCTGCTAAAGGGGTGATTTTTGCCCTCCCTAGCTTAAGGGAACAGTGCTCCCCCAAGCAGCTACTCCTCCTCCTTGGCTCCCTCTTCTGTTTCAATCTGTCTTCACCACTGATGCACCAGCCAGTGGAACTGGCTGGCTGCAGTGTGAGCACACTGCCTCGCGCCAAGGGATGGTGCTTAGGTATGCTGCTCTTGCTCTGTGCGGCAATACATCTCCCTGGCACACAACACATCCTGGTTCTCCCCATGGAGTGCTGTCACTTGGCAGCACTCTCAAGGATGGGCTTCACGACACCAAACTGGTCCTTTCTTTCTAGTTTTGGTTTCAGACAGAATCCTCCATGCATTCTGCCTTTAAGCAAAAATGTCTCTTGATCATCAAGAGTGAGCCTGCCGCACAGGAGCGGCGCCAGGGTTTTTGGCGCCCTTGGCACAGGGCCGGCTTGCCGGTCCCGCCACTCCAGTGGACCTCCCACAGATGTGCCTGCGGATGCTCCACTGGAGCCACGGGACCAGCAGACCACCCACAGGCACGCCTGCAGGAGGTCCACCAGAGCAGTCTGCTGCCCTCCCAAATCCTGGTGCCTTAGGCGACCATGGAAGCGCCAGCCCTGCTGCCGCAATATGCCAGAGCCAGATGCCCTTCCCAGATCAGGTGTCTGAAATCAGAGCTTTGTGGCTCAGATCCACTGCTACTGTTAATGCAATGAATGAATGAAAACTGGGGTGGTTGTTTAACTCCTGCTCCCTCTGCTGACTCCCTCAGAGAGGGAAGCAGCATACCTATAAAGAGCAGCTTGCAAAACCAAATAAGAACATAGATCCATTCACAAGGCCACATAGATGTCTGTTGATCTCTGTATGACACAACAACACTATTGTTAGGGATGCAGGTTCCAATTCAGCAAGATTCTTAAGCATCCCACTGAAACCTACAGGACTACTCAAAGTTTAGCACATGCCTTACTGAAACTCCAGTTCAGCAAAGCATCTAAGCAGATAGAATCTAAGAATTGTGGGGCTGGAAGGGACCTTGAGAAGTCATCTAGTCCACCTCCTTGCACTGAGGTAGGACCAAGTAAACCAAGATCATTCCTGACAGGTGTTTGTTCAACCTGTTCTTAAAAACCTCCAGTGACAGGGATTCTCAACCTCCCATGGAAGCCTGTTCCAGAGCTTAACTATCCTTAGAGTTA
Organism: Chelonoidis abingdonii; assembly: GCF_003597395.2. Classification (NCBI taxonomy): domain Eukaryota; kingdom Metazoa; phylum Chordata; order Testudines; family Testudinidae; genus Chelonoidis; species Chelonoidis abingdonii. The sequence continues at coordinate 10,868,083 of NC_133786.1, read as the reverse complement.
GTAAGTTTTTTTCTAATATCTAACCTAAATCTCTCTTGCTGCAGATTAAGTCCATTACTTCCTGCCCTATCTTTCATGGAAATGGAGAACAATTGACTAAAGTCCTTCTTATAACAGCCCTTAACATACTTGAAGACTTCTCAGGTCCTACCTCAGTCTGCTTTTCTCAAGACTGAAAACATGCCCAGTTCTTTTAATCTTTTCTCATAGGTCAGGTTTTCTAAACCATGTACAATTTTTGTTGCTTTCCTCTAGACTCTCTGCAATTTGTCCACATATTTCCTAAAACGTGGTGCCCAGAACTCGACACAATACTCCAGATGAGGCTTCACCAGTGGCGAGCAGAGCAGACAATTACTTCCCACGTCTTACATACAAACGCTTCTGCTAATACATTCCAGAATATTAGCCTTTTATTCACTGCATCACATTTGTTGACTCATGTTCAATTTGTGATCCACTCTAACCCCCAGATCCTTTCCAGCAGTCCTACCACATAGCCAGTTACTCCCCATTTTGTAGCTCTTCATTTGATTTTTCCCTTCCTCAGTGAAGTACTTTGCACTTGGCTCTATTGAATTTAGACCAATTCTCCAGTTTGTCAAGGTCATTCGAATTCTAATCCTGACTTCCAAAGTGCTTGCAACCCCTTTCAGCTTGATGTCATCTGCAGATTTTATAAGCATATTCTCCACTGCATTATCCAACTCATTAATGAAAATGTTGAATAGTACCAGACCTAGGACTGACCCCATTACATATGTCCTCCCAGCCTGACAGAGAACCGCTGATAACTACTCTTTGAGTACAGTCTTTCAACCAGTTCTGCACCCACTTTATAGTAATGTCTCCTAGACAACATTTCCCTAGTTTGCTTTTAAGAATGTCACGTGCAACTGTGTGAAAAGCCTTACTAAAATCAAGATATATCACCTCTACTACTTCCCCCATATCCACTAGGCCAGTAACCATGTCAAAAGAGAAAAGTAGGTTGGTTTGACACGATTTGTTCTTGACAAATCAATGCTGGCTATTCCTTATAACCCTATTATCCTCTAAGTGCTTACAAACTGAATGTTTAATGTGCTTAAGGCCATCCATATTCAGCACAACACTTAAGCGTATGTTGAAAGTTAAACATCTGCTTAGGTCCCCTTCAAATCAATGGAACATATATTCATGCCTAAAGCTAAGCACATGCTTACATGCTTTGCAGATTAGAGACAGAGTGGAGACCTGGCCTGTCATTGCAGACAACAACCAAATCCATTAGATCCTAGGTCTGAACCGCAAACGCTTTCACTAATATCTCCCATCTCTCCTCCACCTCCAAGACAACTGAATGTCCTTGCTATCACTGCTAACCTAATATGTCATTATCTACCTGTTGAACTGTCATAATGCTAGATCATGAGCTCTCTGGGGCAGGGACTGTCTTTGTTTTACTCCTGTGTACAGCTCCATGCACAATGGGTCTTCTAAGTGTTACCACAATATAAATACATAACAACAAAACAACAATGTCAACTGGTTTTAATAGGAATTGCACAAGGGCATAGCTGAAGTAAGAATTTTGGCCCACACGTTTCAATAGAGGAGAAAAACAAAACAAATTGTGATAATTAGAAAGGCTGGATTATTATTTTCCTAGACAGATGTTTAGAATCTACAGGAAACATCCCTTAATTTCCTTTTTTACATGCTCTGGTGATGGGAGCTACATGTATGGATTAGATTAATTCTCCTCCAGAAGACAACAATATTAAGTTTGGTTAAATAATCAGCCTACATTTACTGACAGCAGCCGTCTAATTTTGTGTACACATTTTAAAAAAAATAAACTCAAACATTTCAGAGTTTGATTCTCCATCATTTGTGGCAGCTGATGGGGAAGGAAGATGTGTATCACTGATTATTTGTTAGTTCTTGAGTAACCATGTGGTATTTGTGAAAAGGTTCAAGAATTCCAAAAGATTCACTGATTTTAAAACATGAAGGGCTCATTCATATTCAGATTCATGCCAGGAAATGAATAATTCCCCATGCTACACACCATCCTACGGTTTAATAGCTATTCAGAGACTGGAAACAATACTATATGCTTTAGGAAACCACTCACTCACCACAAATAATGAACATTTTGCAAGAAATTTCATGAATGACAAATATATTAGCGGTCACTGGGGTTAGTTTGTGAACTTGAAAATAGTTAAAATGTGCACAATAAATATTATTCATAATCAAGATATGGACTTATTAGTATTGCAATAGCACAACACGGCCACAATCAGGGATTAACCCCCCATTGTGCTAGGTGTGGGATACACATGTAATGAAAAGACAGAATCCCTATAACTAGTCTCTGACATAATTTCATTGAAAATCACCACCACTATGTCTACAAGAAAGATATTGCCCAAACAGCACAGAGATCACTCAAATACCGTGATGTGTAACAGGAGGGTAAACGTTTGGTTGGCATCTCTAAAGCAACAGTCTCAACCCTAACCTCTTTCTACATTATCTCATCTCAGTCTCATCATAGCCTGGGGAATTAAATATGGATTCTTATAAGTTCTATAAAACTAGAATTGTTTCCTTTGTGATTCTAAAGATTATATGGCTTGCTTCTCTTGAAGTGGAATAAAATTCTAATAGTATTTGGCAGTGCAGAAGGTCTGGCAGAATATGTTTGCTGCTTCACTAAAAGCTGGTCTATACACAGTTTTTGCAGTGCTTTAACTATATCGGTTGGAAATCTCAATAGTTACAAGGTTACAACCTTATAAGGTAGCTACACCAATAGAGTCTATTCCTATAAATTGAAGGGAACAAAATATATGGGTCTGTGTCACCTTTAAGCTGCTATAGTTGCAACTACACTAGAGGGTGTCCCAGTGTAACTATTTCAATAATAGAACCACAGCCCCAAACAAAAGAGTACAGTACAAAACCATGGATAAATTCAGTTTAAATGTTTTGGGTGCTCTGCTGCTGTATATTGTGGCTAATCTACAATTTTAACACTGATCCTCAGGCAGAATGATTACAATTTATAGAACATATTTCTTCCATCTCCTATTCTTTGCCTGCAAAACCTGCTAGGGTGGCACAGATAAAATTCCAAACCATGGATAATTACTAAAAATCATAGTCTGACCTTTATCTTTGCAAATCTGTGGATGTCACAATATGCAAGGACATCGAATCCTGATTTCCATCTACCAGTTCTTACTTGTTCCTGAATTACAACTCTGAGTCACCTGTTCATTGTTCTTCTTGGCTCACAATTTCTATTTTGCAGGCCCATCTGCACATTTTCAAATTAGATGTATTTCATCATATCATTTTCAAATTAGATGTATTTGCCCTTGCATCCCCCTAGTTCCCAACTCAATCAGATCCTGGCTTCCACTTCTCAATTTGCAAGTACATTTCCCCCTTATCTTTTCCAGTCCCAATTCTCTGTTTTTATGTATATTTTGTTCTGTTTGTGTCCCCCAGGCTTCTAGTTCTCTAGTCCCTGGTGTGTATTTCAGCAATGTATAAGCTATTTTCATTGCAGTGTACTAATTTACAGATCTGGACTCATTGGAGATGTTGAACAGAGCATTACTTTTGTGAATGACATATATTGTGAAATCCCAGTTACTTATTTACATATGAAAGAGTTTATATTGTAGCTGTTTCCATTAAGGGCCCAATCCTTTCTCACTTAAATCAACAGCAGAAGTGGGCAATAAATAACATTAGAATAAAAACCTTTCCATTTATCTGTCTGTATATTTATCTTGTGCCACTGACCACATGATCCAAGGGCCAGTTGAATCATGCTGAGGACAGGGAATTAGGAAACATGAACCAGGAATTAGGAAGCTGGAAAAGGAATCTGCTTCGGTTTCAGAATATTAGTCATCAGATTAAAGAGACTCGACCCCCATTTTATTTGGAATTTGCTCCTGGTTAATTACAGTATGGATTTGATCCTGCTTCTGTAGAAATCAAGAAGTGATTCACTGTTGATTTCACTAGGACTACAGCCTATATATTTTTAAAGGGTCAGTGTTAGTCATTTAGATTAGCAACTTTAATCTCCTGTCATAAATCAAAACTCATGCTAGCGATTATGGTTCATAGCAGCATACAGAACAGTGCAATTCAGTAGTTTTCCTGAATTATGCCATTTAAATGGCCCATTATTGAAATACTCGGCCTTACTGCAAGACCAGTTTAGTCCAGTTAGAAAGGAATGTATTTTTCTAAAAAATATAGTAAAAATGAGTCTTCCCCATATTTGATTTGATACTTTAAAAAAATCTAGAATGGGGGGGAGCGGGGGAAAGAGTCGTTTCTTGTATTCTGGCCTAGTGAGAAGTCACATAAGCATTTTATGCCTTTTATCCTGATTTCTATTTCCTCCACCAAATATCAGCAAAGACAGAAGTTACCATTGCTTTGGAATGATGGGAAATAGAATTTACCTGGAAGTTCTTCGAGATGTGTGGTCTTCATCTGTATTCCACACATGGGTATGCATGTGCCCCATGCTCTTGAGTCCAGAAATTCTAACAAGCAGTGTCTGTTGGCCTGCAGATGCACGGTAGGTCTCCTGGTGCTTCTGAACAAGGGCATAAAAGGCAGCGCAGGCTGATGCCTCTCCAGTTCCTCTTCTTACCATGAATCCAACAAGATCCAAAGCAGAGGGGATGGAGAGCAGATAATAAAATATGGATGGGTACCACATATCTCAAAGGACTTTTAGTTACAGGTAAGTAAACTCCATTTCTTCTTTGAGTGCTTGTCCATATGTGTATTCCACATGTGGGTTATTGTCAAGCATTGCTCAGACTGGAGGGTGGTATGCAGCAAAGATGTTTTCAGTACTGCAGTTCCCAATACTGCATCCACAGCATTGGCCTGAAATAGTGTTTAAGTCTAGCAAACATGTTGCTGGAGCTCCAGGTGGCTGCTCTGCATATGTCTAGTATTGGAATGTCCTGCAGGGATGCTGTAGAGGCAGCTTGTGCCCTTGTAAAGTGTGCCCTGACTCTGTCAGGATGGTAGCATTTGATGACGTGCCCAGAAATCCAAGTAGAGATTTTCTGAAAGGTATATTGCTTGCCTTGTGATCTTTTGCTATGGCAAGAAAAAGTCTTGGTGATTTTCTGATAGATTGAGTGCAGTACAGAGAAAGTTTTCTGTTCATTTGGGACACAAAGAGATCCCATTGATGTGTACTTCACTTAGTGCATATTTCTCCAGGACAGAGTCGTGAATCTCCCAATCATAGTCCACAAAAAAGTGCCTGCTGAAGTTGTCTGTTAAAAGAGATCTGAGCATCTGAAAGGTATGCAGCTTGGATAGTGGTGCAGTTTCTGGGGCACTCCTTGATGCTTGGAGATGAGGCAATTTTTGAGACGCTGAAGTAGTATCATCCTCGGGGGTAATAATGTTCCTCCGGAGGGCTGGGCTGGAGATGATGGGAGACTTCATATGTCCTGGTGTCTATGGGGTTTTGCGGTTGGGATCAATGGTTCCAGCACATCTCAGGAGGTAGTATGGTCCTTGGACAAGCAAGCTGGTACCGACGATGAGTCTGGACCTGGACTGTTATATGGAACCGGTGGGTGACGGTCCTTGTGTTTTGGAGCTGGCATCACTGATGGAACTGGTAGATCTTTCTTCTTGTGTCCTTTGCCCTCCAGCTTGGAGGTCTTCAGTGGTGCTGGTCCCTTAGGATTGGTGCGTGAAGGCTCAACTGCATTCGACAGGCTCGGGAAGGGATCGCATCTTTTGTGGATGGTCCTGGATGGGGATCTGTCCTTGCAACTGTAAGTGTGCACCTACTCTCATAGGAAGCCCTGGAGGAAGAGTCCTTGGGCTTAGGAGCTGCAGACTCTGCTTCTAAGCTCATACTTCAGGGCGCTCGGGGTGCTGTTCATCTCTTGGGGCCAATATACAGGGGATCTCCCTGGCCCGGGTCAGTGTGGGGCCATATTGCTTTCTCCATAAGATGTTTCCTTAGATGAAGCTCAAGAACAACAAATACTGCATTTTCAGAGATATGCATCTCACCCAAGCAATAGAGGCAGTGTTGGTGATCCTCCTTCTCAGAGAAAGTGCAATGACAGGAGATACAATTCTTGAACACCGGGATTCTGGGCATAGTCCCAGACCACGGGCAGGGAGTCCCCAGTACGGGGGAAAATGAGCTATATTAACTATACTATAAAATGCTAGCTATCCTAATATAAAAGATATGAAGTATAAAACTATTTACAAATCAATTTGCAGGTTCTATCAGAAAACCTGCAGAAATCTGTGGACATAGGATTCCGGCTCTGGTCAGCAGTGGTACGAAGGAACTGAAGAGACATCAGCCCACACTGCCTCATATACCCTCAGTCAGGAGCATGAGGAGACCTATTGGGCATGTGCAGACCAACGGACACTGCTTGTTACACTTTCCAGATGTGGATGCATAGCATGCACACATACCTACGTGCAGAATACAGGTATAAAATCTTTCATAAATCTTCTCTCAGAGCATATGGTATTTCACTTGGAGCACTTGGGACTGATGCAAGATAAACACTTAAAAAAATTACCCTGTTCTGATAACTGCACTTGCTTAGAAAGCCCTGGGCAGCAGCTGTCTCTCTCTTTTTCTTTTTTACAACCTCAGGTTAAAAATCAGAGCAAACAAACCCAATCTACACCAAGAATAGAAAAGTCAAAGTACAGACTTTTAAAGGAGCACTCTTCCCCCGTGATATTACAATCCAAAGTTATTGACTGAACATATAGCACCTATCCTGTTGGTACCTGAATGGCATAGTGATGTTATTTTTAGAGGCTCCATGCAGATACATTTCAGATCACTTAGAGGAGTGTAAATGACAAATGTTGCCCACACCCTCTCTGCCCCACCACGTTTTGAAGACACTGGGAAATCATTTGCAGGAGGTTAATGCTGGCGAATCTCTGAAGGAAACTCATTGCTTTTAACAAGGTGAATAATGTACCTGTTCCTCAGTTGGAAGCAAACATTGCAAAGGAATAATTAGAAACTATTTGACCTGAAACCCACATGCCCATTACTGTGGTATTTTTCCACCCTACTGCAGGTGAAGCAGAAGATGGGCTGGACCTGAAAGAGGAAGGGAGGAGTGGCAGAGCAAGTGCTTATTTATAAAGGGACATAAAAAGAACTCTCTCCTCACAGGCTTTGGAAGGCAAACTTGTCCTGCCTGAAGGATGCCTAAGTGCGGGGAGGATTCCAGCTAACATTGGCTTTCCAGTTGGGAAGAGGCTACAATCCCTGCAAGCTCTTGCACTCTGACAGCCACAACAATTCTGAGCTACTTGCATCTTGTGTTCATACCGCTTTTCCTTTTCATCCAAGCACCTTACCTCAGTATATATCTTCCTGCCTGAGAGATCCATTGCTCCACTAGAGCAGGGAAGGAATAAGCTCACAAAAATGGGAAAGGTGAGTGAGCGTCCACTGAAACAGTTGCTATTTAAACATCTGGTTTCTTCTGCTAAGCTCTAAGAAAGAGAATTTATTTGATAAATTAAAAATGTACTTATGTTTGAAATGCTTTTCTGTATACATGCCTGCTAAGGCAGGGGAAAAATGGGTCAGAAATGCAGGTTATTGTGTTTCATAATGATGGGAGATCCAAAGAGATTTCGGTCTTTCAAGAAGTTCTAATGCTAAGTGTTTTAAACTCAGAAGAGCAGAGAGATCGAATAGGAAGGGGGAATACTGTTGAGAAGTCTCCTTTGCAAATGGATGAAGGATCAAACCAATATGAGAAGGTCTGAGAATTCAGGGTCAAAACCTCTCTAGGAACTAAAAGGAGATCTTGCATAGGAGAACAGAACAATTCATTAGCTTTTACTTATCTCCATGAATCTTCTCTCCTATGTCTGCTAGAGTTATTAGAGTCCATAGAGTTGTTTCCTAGTTTCTTCTCTTCATGGAGACTTGAAAAGCTGAGCAGATGTTTTGTGAGATGGGGAAAGGAAGGTGGAGAAGGATGAGAGTGAAAAAGAAAACTCCGATAGATAACCCCAGCTTGTGTATCTTAGGCAAAACAGCAGAGAGAGAACTCCTCATAAGAGAAAGCCTTTATCTGGGATATCTAGGGTCAAACAAACTGAAATGCCCTAGAAGTGGTTGTTCTGTGAGTTCAACTCCTAAAATATTCATGGGGGCAACTTCTTCCCTACTGCCTCCTCCCACTTGCCTTGCCCGGCCCGTGCACCTCCAAAAAAAAAATGGTGAAAATTGCAGCATTTCTCAAACTCAAGTGCACCTAGGGGTTGAAATGTCGTTCTTTTTGGTAGTTTTTAGTTCAGAAAAATAGGAATTAATATTTTCTCATGCACTTATCAGATGATATACAAGCCCATTATTTTATCTGTTTGGCTTTGTATTTTTTTAACTAAAATGTTCAGTTTTAAACAAATCTGCTTTTGTCAGTGTAGAAGTCCAAACATGGAAAAGCATCCTGCAGAAGTTTACATGTATGTATTAGATACACACTGTATGCAAACATAGCCAAGTAGAACAAGCCACTATCTGAAGTTCAGCCAATAAGTATGATTCAGTCTGCAACTCAAAAGATTAATCTCTAAGGAATCCAGTGAGAATGGGGTCAGCCAGTAGCTCTTCCAAGGAATGGCATGCAGTTTACAGAACAATTATGATCTGGAATTATGATTATAGAAACTGGTGAATTAACAACACAGGAAGCCTGCCCTTAAGTCTGAGCTATTAGCTTGTAGTGAGGAGGCAGCAGAAGAAAATAACTTATCAATAAATCTAATGCAGTTAAATAGGTTTGGCAGCTTCTCTATGCTGGGGGTTGCTATTTAACTGCTGTACATACCCTGTAGAAAACTGGCAAAAACTGGGCTAACAGATCACTAGCTCCTGATCTGTTCTGTGCTCTGTGCACAAGGAAGCAGAGTTCTCCCAGTATTCTGTGAACAAGAGGATCACTCTAACTAGTGAGCGCAATTTTTGCTTCAGGATATCACTATATGACTAAGAGGCCAATTAGACAGTGCTGCTAAATGTCATGATTTTATCATGAGTGCAACAATATGAGGTGTTTTTTCTTAAAGGACAAGCTCCTGGAGTCAGGTGAATATGAAATCTCAGCTTCTATTTGGGAAAAAAAATGTTAAACACAAAATCACAAATCCTAAATATGCGAACAGCAGAAATTAAATAAAAAAATCTCACATTTTATTATTCTTAAAATTTCATGATTTTTAAGGCTATCTAATGACTTTTTTGGGCCTGACTCATGATTTTTGAGTGATTTGCATTGGCAATGGATCTTGGGCAACATTTTTACCCTAAGAGCCAGATCCTCAAACTCACCTAAATTGCCATATCTCTACTGAAGTCCATGGATCTATGACAATTTGCACCAGCTGACGATCTGGCTGTAGCTGTACATTAATGCTACAGCAATTTCAGGTATAGGACAGCACCAGGAGCTATCAAATTCCCAGAAGGAAGAGACTGCAGCCACCTCTAAAACATGGAAAGCTTAGAGGTCCTGGCTAGGCACAGTATTTCCCATTCCTGTTAGCTACAGTACCTTATGATCACATGGCAACACGAAGCATAGTAAGACCAATTAGACCTAACTTGCCTTCTCATTTCTGATTCTAGAAAAGGTCTGACATTTACTCAGTCGAGATTCATGGCACACAGGATCTGGAGAAAACAGACAAGGAAGATGAAGAGGAAAAGTACAAAGACCTGAAAGGCAACAAGAAAAAAAGCAAAAAGACAGATGACCTTAAGAAAGAACTGGACTTGGTGAGTGTCCTTTTTGGGGTGGCCCTAATCTTGCTCCTATTGATGGTTCAGGATCAAACTGACCTGTATAAACAGAACGATTCTTGCAGAAATTAGCTGGTGTTGGAACAGTACGTCCTTTATTCCCAGCACTTCTCATCAAGTCTGCATTTTCCTAGGTGAAGTGGTTATAGCAGGATTTCACCATCACCTCCTTGGGTAAAGTTCCATTGGCACAGAGCAGATTGACAGAAAGATAGAAAAGCAGAAGCCAAACCTCTCAGTTCAGAAGCTGGTAATATGTCTTAGAAATGTGTACCAGATTGAAGTGCAACTTTTTCAGGCTGAATGATTGGAGAATGGATTAGTTGCTAGAGCTCTAGGCTAGGACTCAGGAGAATTGATTTCTATTCCTAGCTCTGCCAGTGACTTGCTGGGTGACTCATTGTGCAGGAGGTCAGACTAGATGATCATAATGGTCCCTTCTGACCTTAAAGTCTAAGAGTCTATGAGACTTGGAGCAAGTCATTTCTTCTTTATTTGCCTCAGTTTTCCCATCTGTAAAATGAGAATAAGGATACTGGTTTCCTTTATCAAGTGATTTGAAATCTACTGATGAAAAATAGTAGATAAGAGCTAGGCATTATTACAGTACCTTCAAAGGGCACTGAGTTACCACAAATGTGTTTCCAAGGACTCTACTAATAGCAGTACTTGCGTGGTGCTTTTCATCTTTCAAAGGTCTTTACAAACACCAGGTCATTAATTCTCAATATCCATCCTCTCCAATGAAGTGAAGGAGTGTTCTTATTTTCATTTTACTGATGGGGAAACTGAGGCACAGATAAGTTAATTTACTCAGTCAAAGTGACAGAGAGTCATTGTGTCAGAGCTGAGATGAGATGAGAACTTGAGAGTTCTTGGCTTCTAAGATTGAGTTCAGAATACTACACTATGGGTAAAATTATCAAAAGTTCCTAAGTGATTTAGGAACCTAAGCTCCATTTTCAAAAGTGAATTAGGTACCAACAGGTCAACAGGACTTAGGTTCTCTGGTGCCTATGTCACTTTGAAAATGGGACTTATGCACTTCTGAAAAATTTATCCCATGTCTCTCTCCAAAACCAAAATGAAGTCCACAAAATTCCTGTTGGATTGTGTTTCTACCATGCCTAGCACAATGAGCCTCTAATCCATAACCAAGGTGCTTCAGTTCTATTGTAGTACAATTAAACAACAATTTCACTCCAATAAACTAGATTTCCAACAGGATGAGATGGAAACATTAATAATCTCACTAACGGTCATATTTTAACACCTCTGATGTAAGTTCTGCCTTTTATAGTCCAGAAAAGGAAGAAAGTACAGTTAAAGGATTTGTGGGGGTACCTTCTGACTCATTGGGGTCCTTGGCCATGTAAACTCATTGTGACCCGGTTCCCCCATATGTAAAATGGCTATATGTCTGCTCCACGGGTGTATGGTGAGGCCTAATTAATGTTTGCAAGCTCTGAAAGGTGCTATTTATGGAAAATAAAGAATTATCACTACGTGGGATTGAAAAAAACAAAGCCATCCTCTCTCCTTCCCCCATTACTCCACACGTAAGCCTAGCAGCCCCTGGATTCATACAGAGGGTCAAATGTGTGGGGTGCCCAGGAGCGGCGCCATGGTTTTTGGCGCCCTAGGCAGGGGTCCTTCCGCGCTCCCGGTCTTTGGCGGCAATTCTGTGGCGGAGGGATCCTTCCGTGCTTCTGGTCGTCGGGGCACTTCGGCGGCGGGTCCCGGAGTGCGGAAGGACCCCCTGCCACCAAATTGCCACCATGGGCGGCAAAATGCCGCCCTCCCAAATGCTGGTGCCCTAGGCGACCACCTAGGTCACCTAAATGGAAGTGCCAGCCCTCGGGGTGCCAGCTTTGTTATGAGCCATGTATCTGAGCAGTGCACTTGTAGTGATCAGTGTACTTCCTGGGCACAGGGGTGAGAGCTGACTGAATGGACATGCAGGAGACATCTATACAATGCTTTGTTTCTGCAGAATTACAGTCAGTTCATTCTAGTTTTCCAATACATTAACTTTGCAGCCCCTCCTACTTTTTTAAAATGATTCTGTTATGAGGGGAACTGAGAACAAACTTGTCACGTTGATAGATGATCTGGTCTGTTTGCCAACCCTGAGAACATCCCTCTACAGTGAGCATTTAAAACTCCCATACTGTTTCCTGAATGGTATCTGTTTGATTTCTGTACTTCCTCCTTCCTTCATTCCAATTCCAATCTCTGTAGCTAAACCCTACATTTAATCAAGTGCATTATACCCATGGGATGTCATTGCAGGGAAATGAGAAAAGTTGTCAAGTCTCCCTCTACAACCACCCCTTCCTACCAATGGCAATAACCTGCTGCTTCTGGCTATAAGACTGTAGTGCATGACTGCACATGAGACATGTGACTGCTACTGTTCAGACTCCATTCCTATCAGATAAGGGCAATGATTTTTAGAACACACACAGACACTGTAACACTTCTTAATTCAGCATGTTGACTAAAGTGCTCAGTGTTTTGAGGCCTACAGCATCTGAGTATTTTAAGATTAGTTATCCTCTCTAAATGAAGCAGAGTTATTCATCACAACCAGCATCACACAGGATATGTCTACACTATAATCGGAGGTGTAACTGTGTGTAGCAGACACACCTGAGCTAGCATTGATTGAACTAGCCTGGTGTAACAATAGCAGTGAAGCTGCTGGAGCACAAGCTAGCCACTCGAATACACCCCCAGAGCCCTACGCGGGGTTATATGGAGTGCTGTCCAGAGGCTTCCTCAGACCCAAGCCCACCCAACTGGACCCAAGCCTGAGATGGTCAAGTCATTTTCTGACCTTACTCTAAATCTTCCCCCTAAACCCGAGTCAGCACTGCCACCACTTACTGCCCATGGGGTTGGCATAGTGGTGGTCGTGTGTGCTGGTGGCTGCATGCCTCACTGGTACCTCCTGCTGCATCGTACACATGTTGCAGAGCAAGAGTCACTGCAACTCGTCGGTGTGCACAGCACAGCAAAGTGGCGGTGGCCAGTGGGAGTGGGGCACTTAGCTCTTGCTGGGCCAACCCCACAGGCAGGAGGAGGAGAGCTGACCTGAGCCCGACAGGGTCGAGTTGTTTTCTGACCTGACCTGAGCCCTACACTTGTGGTCAAGTCATGTCAGGTTGCAGGGCTCTGCTGCAGTCACACCTCAGATTGCCATACCCTGCAAAGAGTTTCTCCGTAGAGGAGGCTGAGAGGAGAGGGAGTTACAGAAGTGCTGAAAAAATGTGGAAGCCATTTCCCAATGCTAATTTAACTCCACTAGCTTATAAAACCTAACAAGATCAAAGCACTTTACAAAAAGACCAGTGAAGCTACACAACACCTCTGTGGGGTGAATATTTGTTTTGACTCCCATTTCACATTTGGATAAGTACAGAGAGGTGATGGGACTTGTAAAAGGTCACACAATGAGTAAATGGCAGAGCTGGGATTAGAACCCAGAAGTCCTAGCTCTTTGGCTACAGCTGTGCAGGAAAATTTGAAATTTTGATAAAAGCTGTTTGTGGGAGACTGTTTGTGGACTTTGAGAAAAAAACATTCCCTGACCATCTCTACTCCCAGAGTCTCATGCTAAGCCAAAAGATTGCACTGTGTCTATTTTTGTATGTAGATGGCTTCCCATCACTATGGTCTCTGATCTGTCAAGTATTTCACAATAGAAATTATGCTTTAATGTCTAAAATGATGGATGACTTGCAACCATGAAAGGGGAATTTCCAGCTCCATCTTCCAAGTATGCAGCCCTGCATAATTAGTTGTGTGGTTATGGGCATGGTTCTTGCTTTCCTTTGAAGGATCAAGTCTTTACCACCACTCCTTGAGGCATACCACCATATACTGGCAGCTGGACCAGTAGTCAAGAACCCAGGGCAATTTTAGTGCTCCTCAACCCCAGAAATACTGAATTTTTCAGACCCACTTTCAACTTTAAGACAGTCCGCTCACTTCTTTTGTCTCTTTCTTTTGGCCTTCAGGATGATCACAAACTCAGCAAAGAAGAGCTGGAGGAAAAGTACACTACAAGCATCAGCAAGGTGAGTGAGAGCAAGGAACGGTATGAATCAAATATCCTTAGTTCATCTATGGCCTGATCCAAAGCCCACTGAGCTCAGTGGAAAAGCATTGATATCGGCTGGCTTTGTAGGAGCCCCATAGTCATTATTAAAACAAAACATTTTACAGGCAGGCAGGAGGTATTAACTCTCAATAGATACTGAAAACAGAGATCAGCCCAGATAGAGTGATTGAGACCTGGATTTTGATATGAATATCTCTGAACTTTGAAGAAATTTCTGAGCATTTTAAATCAACACTATTGGAAAGCTTGAACCCAATGTTTGGACCTGATCTAAACTTTCCCAGAGTCTGAGGGAGTTTGGACCCAGTATTCAGTATTGGATAGGTCTCGGTCTAAACAGATGGCATCAGTAAAACAATACAGAATCATAGAAATGTTGTGCTGAAAGGGACTTCAGAAGGTCATCTCTGAGGCAAGAAACCTAGATCTTGACAGATGTTTGTCTAACCTGTTCTTATAAACGTCCTCTGGCAGGGATTATACAACCTCCTTTGTAAACCCATTCCAGGGCTTAACTATTATTATAGTTACAATGTTTTTTCCTAATATCTAACCTAACTCTCCCTTGCTGCAAATTAAGGCAATTACTTCTTGTCCTACCCTTGGTGGATATGGAGAACAAGTAAACACCACCTTCTTTATAAAAACCTTTTACATATGTGAAGGCTCTTATGTTCCACCTCAGACCTCTCTTCTCTGGAATAAATATGCAGAGTTCTTTCTACCTTTCCTCCTAGGCCTTCTTTTCTAAACCTTTTTATCATTTATCTTATATCACAACTGTAGTGAGAAAGCTCACTGCAGATGACTTTACCTTTAAAGAAACCCGTGATTAGTGGAAGTCCATGGACTTGACTTCCTATTGACCCACATGGGGGGTGCACATGCACATTATGGCATTAACAATACTTAGGTATGAAAGCACCTTGAAAATATAAGGTCACAGACTATGGACAATCAAACCCCTATGTCCCAGGGAAGAAAGAGAGAAAAGCAAAGTTACAGATTTCAAATATGAAGTCTGCATTGTCTGACTCAATGTTTACAATGTTTTTTTGCATTTGCAGGGTCTCACTAGTGCAAGAGCAGCAGAGATTCTGGCCCGAGATGGTCCCAACGCTCTCACTCCTCCTAAATCCACTCCTGAAATCATTAAGTTCCTCAAGCAGATGGTGGGAGGGTTCTCCATCCTCTTATGGGTGGGGGCTTTGCTCTGCTGGATTGCCTTCGGGATTCAGACTGCTCAAGGTGTTGCTTCAGCATTTGACAATGTAAGTACTATGCCAGCTATCTGGTCATCACCTCTTTATAGTCTGGTAGGGCTTTTTAGAGAGCTGGGTCTCCAATCCTCCTACTTCAGTACTGAATCACTCCAATAAATGACAGATTTATTGGTATATTCTGTCTGCTGTCTCTTCATCTATCTTAGGCTTTTGTACTGCCACCCATCACCACAGTATCTAAGCACTTTTAAGTGCAACAGTGAAGTCCCTAATGGACTTTATGGAGTCTGACTCTTCTCTTTTGGGGGTAAAAACTCTACTTGGAGCAGGTTCTCTTTGTTTGCTTCTGGTTGGTTGGTTGCAGTTCTTGTTTTATTCTGGAGATTAGGATAGATGGGATTTTGAAGACACAAAACAAACACATCTTAAGTGTGGTGGGGGAGGGAGGGAGGGCTGTCTGTTAATTATTATGGTGGCCTCTGCATCTTCTAGCTTAGGGTAAATCTTTCAAAAGCACCTAAAGGATTTAGAAGCCTAAATTCCATTTTCAAAAGTGAGGTAGCTGCTTTCAGAATTTTATTCCTTGTCGGATGAAGAAATAATAAAGTATTAATAGCAGATTTAAAGGTAGCCATCCTGCAGCAAAAAAACTTCAGGACCAGACTTCAAAGAGAAACTGCTGAGCTTCAGTTCATTTGCAAATTTGACACCATCAGCTCAGGATTAAACAAAGACTATGAATGGCTAGCCAACTACAAAAGCAGTTTCTCCTCCCTTGGTTTTCACACCTCAACTGCTAGAAGAGGGCCTCATCCTCCCTGATTGAACTAACCTTGTTATCTCTAGCCTGCTTCTTGCTTGCATATATATACCTGCCCCTGGAAATTTCCACTACATGCGACGAAGTGGGTTTTCACCCACGAAAGCTCATGTTCCAATATGTCTGTTAGTCTATAAGGTGCCACAGGACTCTTTGCTGCTTTTAAAGTGTCATAAGGCTATTCAATTACTATTCCCAATCCAATAGTTTCCAGGAATTACTGGAATTCTCCTGAAAGCACTTATTCCTGTGAGCTCTGCAGCTGACGTCTAAACCCAAAAGATTCAAAAGTTTGGATGAGCACCCAGTCTTCTAGGTGCAAACCCAAACTGGAGGGTGTGTAGTTCATTTCCAGCCTTCTAATCCTGTGTTTCTACCCTGGCCCCCAAACAGCTGGCTTGGGCTCCATTCAGGTGAGATTCTTATAAAAACTCTTAAACCCCTAGTTTGTCATTTGAGGAGCCGTTATGGTCCTTACTGCTTATTAACATGCATGAACAGACAGTAAAATTCCACAGTTCTCTCTTAACCAGTTAAACTAGTTCCACCTCTGCCTGAAGAGTTTATTTTATCAAATTGTGTAATTATGATTTGTACTAGGAACAGCAGTAAATGTTGTTTTTAAACTAACTCAAATAATTTCTCTTATTGGTCAGCTGTACCTGGGAGTAGTCCTCGCACTGGTTGTCATCCTCACTGGTATCTTTGCTTACTACCAAGAGGCTAAAAGTACGAACATCATGGCCAGCTTCAGTAAAATGATTCCACAGGTGAGTGGCCAACTTTCCTCTCTGTTTCTGAAGAGCAAGAGATTGAAACAGTTGGAGGTTGAAGATTTTAAATGTATTAATGGCACAAAACTGGCCTCAATAGACTGTTAGAGTGGGCACCCTGTTTAATAATGAAGGGAGAATTAAGTTTTCCTTTTCACTCAATAGTGGCTTTGCTCACGGTATTCCCATAATAGAATTCAGCACCCAGGGCTTTCGGTGGATGAGAAGCAGAATCTGGTCTTAGAATACAGAGTTGGGAACCAATTTTTCTCCAAAATCCATCCTTCACCAGAAGGGTTCAGATTGGTCTTGGGCAATTATCCTCTCTCTTACTCTAACATGAGATTCTTTAGTTTGTTTTATTGGTGTAACCCAGACTAATGTTAACAATTATCAAGAGTGCCAAGCATATGTGGTATTGTATGTCCATGTATTGCTACCAGGCATCTTGCCCAATGAGCTTGCAGCATAATATGGAGTAACTGCTCTGTCAGGTAGTAAACTGAATTAAAAAAAGAATTCACCAAAGAGAGCCATGCAGCAGTATGATTACAGCAAGGGAGACCTCCCATTCCTATTCCCAACTCTGCTACTCACTGTGTATAATCTTGGGCATGTGACAACCTCTGTGCCTGTGTTTACCTGTCTGTGAAATGGCAATAATATTACCTCCCTTGTAAATCTCTGTGAGATCCTTGAATGAAAGGTATTATACCAAGTGCTAAGTGTTAGCTGACCTTGGTGATCTTTCATTGGTGACTTATGTGGAGTTTAGAAGATGAGGAGGAAGAAAGGAATGATGCTGATGTATAACAAAGGGGAACCAATGGGGTGAAATTCAGCCTGAGCAGAGCTCAAAAATGGGGGTAGGTGGTACACAGGCCTTGTATCTGCTCTCTGCACAGGGGTGAATTTCACCCATGGTGAAAGCAGGATGTGGGACTGGTTTCACTCTTGTTGTTCTCGTCTCATAGCAAGCTCTTGTCATCCGAGATGGAGAGAAGAAGGAAGTGCCTGCAGAGCAGCTGGTGGTGGGGGACATGGTGGAGATTAAAGGTGGAGATCGGATCCCAGCTGACATCCGTCTGATATTTGCTCAGGGGTGTAAGGTAAACACCAGCTTTAGGATGTGTGGGTATGAAAAAGGATATGTGATGTTTATGCCACTTTTTTCAGAGAGGTTGCAAGAAAGGAGAGACCATTTGTACAGAGAGGATAGCTCAGCAGCCAATAGAAACCTTGGTTTTACATCTATGCTGTCCTTGTGCAGAAGGTCCACTGCAGCACACAGTTCACATGGGACAGAAAAGCCCATTACTTATAACAATTCCCCACTCCAAGGAGAGTCAAGTGCAGCATCTCTTCATCATGATACCACAGCCAGTCTCCTGCCAATGCTATTTCCCAGTGCAGTGACCCAGTAAACACTCGGAAGCACTGACCAGTAAACCTCTCTGCAGTGTTGAAGGTAGCTACTTGAGTTATGCTGCCCTCCAAGTCACTAGGCACTACACTGGTTTGATTCAATTTCCATGATAATAGAGGCATTTGCCTTCTCATACTCTCCCATCAGGAGCAAAGTTAGACTCTTCTGATTACTATATCCCTGCCACCTACCACTACAATTGTTGCAGCCCTTCCATATAAGTGCACATAAGCAAGGGTTGCCAACTACATGAGTGTGTCTTTTGTTGACTGACAGGTGGATAATTCCTCCCTCACGGGGGAATCAGAACCACAAAGCCGTTCCTGCGACTTCACTCATGAAAACCCCTTGGAGACTAAGAACATTGCATTCTATTCTACAACCTGCCTGGAAGGTAACCTACAGACTGAAGAAAGGGGCTGAAGAAGCTGCCTGTGTATAGGCACCACATCACACCTGCTACTAATTCTCAATGGCGCTTTTTCTAGGAATCCCCAGAAAGGTTTTGGATAAAGAAAAATAAATTAGCAATTAGAAAAAAGAAACACATCATGCAAAGAAAAATAAAACTCAAGCACTGGGCTAGCCCTAAGTTCTACCTAGGATCCACAGCTGACATGTATTTTTGGCTGTCTGGTCTGGTGCTTGATATAAGCAATAGCTGATCAACTCCTGCTTGCTTTTGGCTTTCCCATCATTATCCTAAGTCATGGAAAGTCAGAGCTGCCCATATATAAGTGCTTCAGATGCTTGAGGAAGTTGCTCTTATTTTCAGAGGGGGGAAAAGTATTTGGTGCCATATATATCCAATTATTTACATTGTCTAGCACTCTGTACAAGGGTCCCTGATTGTTGACTGAGGCTTTACAGTGCTACTGCAGTACAATTAATGAACAACACTGATGAAAATACACTGCGAGACCCTCTCTTCCCTTAGGTAGACAATCTCCCCAGATTTCTGAGAGGGATGTAAATAAAAGGATGAGAAAGGTCTCTAATAACCGGGTAATATTGCACAAAAGACTTGTAACACAATGGGGTCTGGGTCCAGGACTGGAGCTCCTAGGTGATGCAGTAATATTATATTTCTTTACTAATTGTAATTCTCTTTAGGGAACCAACCCCACACTGTGCTGATAACCTCTCCTTTTCTTCCAGGTACTGCCACTGGGATGGTAATCAACACTGGGGATCACACTATCATCGGGCGCATTGCCTCTCTGGCATCTGGAGTTGGGAATGAGAAGACACCAATTGCTATTGAGATTGAGCACTTTGTGCACATTGTGGCAGGAGTGGCTGTTTCTATTGGGGTTCTCTTCTTCATTATTGCCGTGTCCATGAAATACAAGGTTCTGGACTCCATCATCTTTCTTATTGGCATCATTGTGGCCAATGTGCCCGAAGGACTGCTAGCCACCGTTACTGTAAGTCTATGCAGGTCATTAGCATGCATTGTACAGCTCTGCTTCTGCTTGTATCACAGTTCATGTCAGTGTGTGCATCACAGTATAAGGTGGTCTAGTAACAGGGCCAGTCCTAGATTCCTGCACTTAACAGCAGGGGATCCCCAATTCTCATAATCCCTTAGTAGAGCTAGGATTAAAATGGGTTCGCTCTTATTGAGAAATGGGCTAAGGATGGAACTGTTTACTTAAATCCATCTGAACTTTGGGGCCTTGGACCCATCCAGGTTTTGGAAAATCTAAACTCAACTCCTGACCCAATATCACCATGTTCAGCCATCTCTAGTTTTTCTGAGCTTATAGCAGATACAATAGCTGCTACAAGATCAAGTATTCACAGGTGACCTAATGTGAACTCACGCCAGCCCTGAGAAAACCATACAGAGATCTTTTCAGAGCTAAGAATTTCCCATTTCAAGATGGGGAACTCTAGAATTAGCAGATACCTTAATCTCAAAGACTTCAGTACAACAATTCCATGTATCTATGTGTACACATCCACATACCCTTTAATATAGTCTTTGGTACCATTTCTGTCCCTGTTACTGACCCACTACGTGACCTTGAGCAAGCCATTTCCCTTCTATTTGCCTCCATTTCCTCATCTGTAAAATGAGGGTATTACTATTTCATGTGTATATGAAACATTCAGTTCAGTAATAGTTATAAGCATTTCAAAAGCCCCAGACAGATGGTACAAAGAAGTGGAAAGTATTATGAATACCATTAGTAATAGTCCTAATCCCTTCCTCAGCATCGAGCTACCTATGTACTTCATGTGGAAAGAACTGCCACTCACACATCAGTGGTTTTAGCCACAACCATACTCAAGATGTGAAACCATTGTCAGTCATCTTTGGTGACAAACAACTATAATAACTATTAGTACCAGGACACCACAGTGATGGTCACCTTGGAAATATTATGACAAAGTTAGTGGTAATGTCAGCTACCATTGGCTTTGCATTTATGAGCTTCTCCCAAATTCCAGCCCTTTTACTTGAAATACGCTCCTAATGGCTGCCATGCCCTCCTCCTATCATCAAGGCAATAATAGTCTTGTCTAACCACGCATGAGCCTGTGTGCCAGATGCAGTATTTGCTAATTAGAGGCCAGATTCTGATCTCAGTTACACCATTATAAATCTGGAGTAGGCAACCTATGGCATGTGTGCCGAAGGCGGCACATAAGCTGAGTTTCAGTGGCACTCACACTGCCTGGGTCCTGGCCACCATTCCGGGCAGTTCTGCATTTTAATTTATTGTTAAATGAAGCTTCTTAAACATTTTAAAAACCTGATTTACTTTACATACAACAATAGTTTAGTTATATATTATAGACTTATAGAAAGAGACCTTCTAAAAATGTTAAAATGTATAACTGGCACGCAAAACCTTAAATTAGAGTGAATAAATGAAGACCCGGCACAGCAGTTCTGAAAGGTTGCCGACCCCTGCTCTAGATTTACATGAAGGCAATGGAGATCAGAATCAGGACTTATAGCTTTAGCAGGACTATAGTTGGTTCAAAAATACCATTTTTTAATAAAAAAAATTCAGAACTTTTTTCCAAAAAGCTCGGTGAACATTTCCTGGATTTTCAACCAAAAAAAAAAAATCTTTTGAGGAAAAACTTTTTGGCTAAGTTTTTTGGAAAACAAAATCCATTTTTTCTTCATTTAAAATATAAAAATTTTACTGCATTTTTCAGCTTTTTTCCTTGAAAAAAATGTTTTAGTTGACATTTCAAATGAACTCAGGTTACAATCCATGGAGTCGCATTGTGCACATCTTTATTACATTGCTCACTGTAATGGTACCTCGCTAACAGGGAGCTGCAATTCTCCCATTCCCCTAGGTGAGTTTGTCTCTGACCGCCAAGCGAATGGCAAAGAAGAATTGCCTGGTAAAGAACTTAGAAGCTGTGGAAACACTGGGCTCGACCTCCATCATCTGCTCTGACAAGACAGGGACCCTCACACAGAACAGGATGACTGTTGCCCATCTTTGGTTTGACGATCAGATCTACTCGGCTGATACCAGTGAAGAACAAACAAGTAAATATATATGGGAACTGGAGAAGGGCAACCGGGTGGCTTAGACATGCCACAAGGTGGATGTCAATCTGAATGTAGCTGAGGCTGATGGTGACAACTTGCAGTCACATCATCTGATGGCTCTTTGGTAGACTGCCTTCAAGGGACTCAGGACAGGCCCCACTGGACAAGCACCACTAGACATCAGAAAAAGCAATCCAGCTGGTAACAAGAAGTCTCTCCCCACACCTTGTTGACCATCTTAGTAGAGATGGCAAGACTGAATGGAGCCTGAACTCCAATCTCACCCCTGCAAACGGTTCTTATAAAATCAGGTTGAGGCACCTTGTGTGGGGTAAGGGAAGAGAGTCTGTCCTACAGCTGTTTTCTAGAGAAGTAGAATTCTTCAGTCTAGGAAGTACCAATCCATCCCCTCTCTTCAGGACTAAACAAACAAGGTGTCTTTGCCAAAATAACTCTGGCAGGACTGGTACGGAGGTATGGTGTGCATGGGGAAAGATATGGTTTGAATTTCTATATACCTGAATCTCATAAGAATGGCTGTTTTCTCCTGCAGCTGCTTTACCATAAGGATTCCACTATCCAGTATCTAGAAAACTACAATATTTGTATGGTTTTTTGCTTCTTTTCAGCCCAGTCCTTTGATCAAAGTTCTCAATCGTGGGCAGCTTTATCAAAGATTGTAACACTCTGCAACCGGGCTGAATTCAAACCAGGACAGGAGAACGTTCCAATCATGAAGGTATCCGTGACTTTCTGAGCTCATTTCTTTTCCACTGAAAAGACTGCATGCAAAGTTTGTCTTTGTTTTTAGCGCTGCCTTTCATTTTAAAATTCCCATCACTTTTGTGTTCCTTGCTTTACCCTTGAAAGAAATATAAAGAGGGAACAGACAAAAGCAATATTCATTTAAGTCAAAAGACAGCTCAGATATCAAGATTAGTCTTTCCACACTATTAATCTAAACTAATCAAAAGATAGAAAGGGTAAGAGCTCTGAGTTATTTCCTTGTAGAGCATTTGTTATGGGCAGTACTCTGATTAGAACAGGGGACTCCAGATTCCTGGGCTCTACTCTTGATTCTGTCACTTACTCTGACATGCAGTGGAACTCACTTGACAATTGGGTAAACCGAGGCACTGACATTAAGAGAGTAGAACATTCATTTGCCCCAGAGCAGAGTTATAAAGCTTCCAGCAGAGCAGAGAACAGCCACAGATCTTTCACTTCCACTGAAGTAAATGCAAATCCCATCTCTCTGCAGTAGCTTTTTCATAACAGCAACCCTAAAAAATGGCTTAATATCACTACTCTAAAGACCTCAATTAATAAAATCAACAGCAGTACAACCCAAATGCTCCCATGGCATAATTCAAGAGAAGGATGGAAAATGTAATCTCTCATACTGATTGCTTGCTTTAGGTAAACTGGTTGGTGCTTTGCTGCCAGAGTGACAGCTACAGTAGAAAGTACACACTCTATCATACATGTGTTTAAAGTTACTTCAGTTCCTTGGATGAAAGTGCAAAAGTATTACTGCTAAAAATACTGTTTGTTCTTCCATGCACAGAGAGTTGTGGTGGGCGATGCCTCTGAAACAGCCCTGCTGAAATTTGCTGAAGTAATCTTGGGTGATGTAATGGGCATTAGAAAACGGAACAGAAAACTGGCCGAAATTCCTTTCAATTCTACTAACAAATTCCAGGTGTGACTTTCTTGTTTGGAAAATGAACCAATCAGTCCATATCTTTGTCCAACCCAGTGTTTGTGGCTGGGGCATGGTGATTTTAATGGGGAAATTCAATATCCTATGCAGTTTAAGCTCAGAAAACCAGAGCAATGTATTTCCATGGAGGCAGCTTTCCTGCTGGAACTTTCATGCAAGACCATGCAATTAGTTTCAGGGAATTCAGGTTACATTAAGAAAGAGGGAATGGAGCTGTAGCCCATGCAGTGTGGCCAGGCTTCTTTGAGCACTGTATGTAGGAACCTATAGTTTCTATAAACATTATTAAAGATGAGGGTGAATCCAATCTGCATCATTTTATGCAAATAACAGCACTGACAGCCCTCAGGCTTCTAGAAAGTTGACAATGCTGCCTAAGACTGGGCAAAGTTTGGGCACCTGTGTCTTATTATTAAAATAGGATACTAGATCACTGTGTGATAATAATATGTCATTAGAGCAAGGTATTTCATTCTATCAAAGACCAGATTTATCACTTCAGAAGAGATCATGCAGCATTAGTGAGAAAGAGGAGGAGAAATATTTCTTGACTCCAAGTTAAATGGACTCTTATGGCCAAATTCTGCTGTCAGACAAGTATGGCCAATTTCCATTGCCATCACGGTGGGGGTTGCATATCTGAGGGCAGAATTTAGCCGTTGGTGGTTTACAATGGAAACTGAATTATTCCATCTTCCTGGTGCATACAGCTCTCAATCCATGAGACTGAAGACCCCAATGATAAACGCTTCCTGCTGGTGATGAAAGGAGCCCCAGAGAGGATCCTAGAGAGATGCAGCACCATCATGATCAATGGCGAAGAACAGCCACTGGATAGAGAGAGGGCTGAGGCTTTTCAGACGGCATACATGGAATTGGGAGGCCTGGGAGAGAGAGTGCTGGGTGAGTTCAAAAGGGAACTGAAAATGGATTGCAACAGAGAAGGGAATTGGGAAATTAAAACTGAGTTAAATGCCAGTGGCCCTGGGCAACTGGATGTTACAATAAAGGATGCATTAGGTGTGCATGGGAATATTATACATGTGACAATCCTCATTCCAGTCTTGGAATGACAGCTGAAAATGGGTGCAGTCTCAGAGGAAACAGAAGAGAAACTACCTGCTCATTCATGGATGAAATGGTAAAAAAAACAAAAAACACCCTCAAAAATAAGTAGAGGGTTAACCCACTTCAACACTGCTGTAAACTCTTTCCAGCAGAGGCCTTGGGACAGTAGCTTGCACTATGGGGGGAGGGGGCAGGTACCAGCTACATTTCTTTGAATGCTGGTGCTGTAAAGGAACATTAATGCAGCTGACAAGGGATTAAAATTCCACCACAGAGGACATTTCATGGTTGTTCTTTAAAATGCAGTGGTGTAACGTAGAGAAGAACTAATAATCATGCTGAACCAGGTCTCCCTTTCTTTTTTACCCTTCCCTGCCACCCTGCTCTGACATTGCTCTACTGGGTTTCATTCCAGGCTTCTGCCATTTGTACCTGCCAGAGGATGAGTTTCCAGACACCTACCCCTTTGATACAGACTCCATGAACTTCCCCACCTCCAACCTGTGCTTTGTAGGGCTCTTATCCATGATTGACCCACCTCGCTCCACCGTGCCAGATGCCGTGTCAAAGTGCCGCAGTGCTGGGATCAAGGTAGGGTTTCTGCCAGTCAACAGCACAGCAGGTCTACATAAGGGATTCCTAAAGCGCCCGTGATATAGCCTCAAGTTCTTGCCGCATCATAGTCACATTTTACCGTGTTCAGATTAAACACATCTCGGGAGATAATTGAAGTCTTATTATCTCATTAACATTGGCCTGTGGTATTAACCTGAGAGTAAATTTACACCCACTTAAAGTCTCCTTTACACTGCCAGCGTGGTATGAAGAGGACTTAATGTAAATGGGCCCATTGCAAAGATGGGCTGAAACCAAAACCCCAGATGCAAAGGGATTCCAAAATTTGGGAGGAGTGCAGAAGTTGATCCAGATCCAATCTTGTAGCTCAGGCCCATTTCTAATACACAAAGGAACCTATGGAGCTGGAATTATTCAGCCTAAACCATGAAAGAGTGACAAAATTCCTTCAGAAAGGGGAAGAACTACATTTAGATCATAAAAGCTGAAAACTTTTCTAGTCTATGCAAAGCAACAGCTTCCCTAGCTGTCTTGCCAGAACATCCTCAAGTATATATTCAGCTCAAGGCTAGTGATGGGGGTGAGTTTCAATTGCATATTAGATAAGGGAAGAGAAATCAGCCTTTAAAGCAACTGGCCTAAGGGAAAATGAAGGCTGTCCCAATATTGGGTAAATTGCTGGCATTCTGAGGCTGCTAGGGTTGCTACCAAGCAGCTTTCTCTCCTAAAAGGTTGAATAGACATGTGTCCCAATTTTCTATGATACCTCCTGTTACAAGGACCTATTTTATGTTGCAATATTAATCAGTGTTTCCAACACACAATACAAACTCAGAACAAAGAGCTTCTTTATTCTACAGCATTGGGCCCTATCAACTCAATAGCAATACAACAGCATTTGGGGTTATTAGTGTACTATATAAAAATAAATACAAGACCTCTGTTTAGGAGAAAGAGTGAAGCAGATCAGAATTAGAGAAGGACCCTGGTTTCCTGAACCAAGCCTTCCCTTTCACTTTCAACTCATCAGTGCCAATGTCACTTGGCTTAGGAACTGGTGCTAACATAGGGCTAGCAGGTTGCTAGCAACAATCTGAATGTCTTTGAAAACCTGACTGCATGCTCAGCATGCTAAAGAAACAAAGCCATTCATTGCTGGAGAATAGCCACCTCAGTTCATCTTTCCTTCTGCTACTCTTAAGGTTCTCATTCAATGCACTTGTCCCTTCATCAGGTTATAATGGTCACTGGTGATCATCCAATCACAGCAAAAGCAATTGCCAAGAGTGTAGGCATCATTTCTGCCAACAGCGAGACCGTGGAAGATATTGCCAAGCGCCTCAACATTCCAGTCGAGCAAGTCAATAAACAGTAAGAGCAGATAGCACGCACCTGTAGCTATCTGGAAATGAAACTTTTCCTTCTCCAATGCGTGTATTAACCTGTTTCTACAAAACAGTCACTTTTTGCTCTCTGCTTCTTGGTACTTTCCTAGCCTTGATATCCATCCAACTATTCATCTCTTCCACCCAGAAGCATCCATCTAGTTTATTCTGAAACGTACTGAGGCTGAATGGAGTTTTGATGATTCAGTGAGAGAAGAATAAGATAACTCATTCTACCATTCCACCTCTTCCAGCCAATACAGCATTGCTCCCTATAGCACATTCTCTGTTCTTTTGCAAGGTCTACTGATGTGGCCTACTACCACTTTCTTCACTAGGGAATTGTAGTAATACCTTGCATTTCTACAGTGCCTTTCAAGTAATTCCTGGTGACAAACGACTAAGGCTACTTAAAATTGACTTGCTTATTGCTGCCACACCCAACCCACTGAACTGAGTACAATGTATGAATGTATTGTTTGCATCTTAGCCTTTATGCCCGAGTTTCACTGTGCATTCCTGTGGCTATTACAGGGATGCTAGAGCTGCTGTAATTAATGGAATGGAGCTTAAGGATATGACCACGGAGCAGCTGGACGAGATCTTGATCAATCACTCAGAGATAGTCTTCGCTCGCACCTCACCCCAGCAGAAACTGATTATAGTGGAGGGCTGCCAAAGGCAGGTGAGTGAGAGAAGGCAACAGATAAACATATGTGGCCCTAATGGATTTGTACAGTGATGGTATTTGCTCAGATGTCCTTCTCAGCAACAGACAGAAGTGATAACCTAGTGGTGTTAGAAACAGGTACGAGGGAGGGAGGTGAGTTCCAGGTTCTCTTTTCATTCTGCAGCCATCTGAATCTACATACTGTAGT
This sequence comes from Chelonoidis abingdonii, assembly GCF_003597395.2. Taxonomy (NCBI): domain Eukaryota; kingdom Metazoa; phylum Chordata; order Testudines; family Testudinidae; genus Chelonoidis; species Chelonoidis abingdonii. The sequence goes on along the minus strand of NC_133786.1, from coordinate 10,840,688 downwards.
GTGCCTTCGGCACTCCTGTCCTACACTAGATAGAATCTAAGCTGCTCCATTGCATGTCAGGAGTCCCATGTTGATACTGGCTGACTGACACTCTTCTGTGGTAGGGCCTGGTGCTTCAGGGGAAGTAGCACAGCTGTAGCTGCACTTTGGGTGTGAAGTTCTAGTTGTGATGGGCACCTGGCACAGTGCTGGAATCCCTGGGGCCAAGGATTTATTATTTAGGATGCCCCCTTCCCCAGATGGTTCTATAAAACCAGATGAAAGCAGCATTGTGACCATGCCCTCTTGTCCCTCACCTTCAGTCTCACTTAGGCCTTCTGTACAGCTGTGTTTACAAATATAGCGCATGAGTCCCAATAAACTGCTTTATAACATGATTTGTCTAGGGCCAGCCCTTGTTAAACTGTCTTATAGCTTAGACAGGAAACTAGAGCGGGACAGGATTTTAAGAGTTTTGCTCCATTCACCGCAGTTTTAAAGCTGTCTGGAGTAGAACCAACACAGTGGATATATAGTGTACCATGAAAAAGGTGAGCAGACAACCATCCAGAATTTCTCCAAGGGACTTTTCACGGCTGTGCGATCCCCCTGCGTCCCCACCAATGCAATCTGTGACTTACCTCATGGCTCTCATTCAAATATGCCAGGAAAGCAGATGCAGCATGGCCCACTTTTCACTTTTGTAGCTTTGGCAGAGCTGAGCTTTCCCATCAACATCAGCTCTTTGGGTTTAATCCTGAATTGCTTTCAGAGAAACAATGATATTAATTTCTAGTATCACCCCTTTTTAGATGGCAAGCTCTGGGTACACGTGTTCTGTGCTGTGCAGATGCCCACACTCCAATAAGATTTGGTTCTTTGAAGGATGAAGAGCAAAAAAAGTCAATTCACATTCTATGTTTAGTAGCTAGAGCCTATAAGCCCTTCTGTTCATAGTATTATTTATAACTAGTATCATGTAGCAAAATCCCCCAAGGGACAAGACATTTTTTTGGTTTTTCCCCCGATTCTACTCAGAACACTCCAAATTCTCCAGAAGCCAAAGCATCTTTGAGAGAATACTTGGTTACATTAGGAAGTTTCATCAGAGAGGCTAGTTCAGAGAACTGGGGCCTTTTCTAGTTCACCAGCTCAAATCAGTTCAGGTTCACAAACTAAAAGTGAGGTTACTATTTAGTGGCTGTTCAGTAGCCTTCATTAAAGTTGGAGTGGGGGTGGGGAGGAGTCTCAGCTACTGAACGAGTATCTACATCACAAGCCACCCTGAAACTGATAACCTTCATAGACCCCTTAGGAGAGAGGCCAAGGAGTAGATGGACCTTGGTAATTGAATCCCCCTTTGCCCCCCCAAGAGTATCCCTGGTTTCTTCAGCCTGGGATGGGATACATTTGCAAGGCATTGTAGAGGAAATGTATGCTACCACTGCCTATATTCTACCTGGCTAGATGAAGAATTTGGTTTCAGGCCAAGGCTGCCCATCCAGCACCTTTCACCAGCACACATTCACTTTAAAAGAACAGCACAAGAGCACTGACATTAATTTTCACTTGTACTGAACTCCACTCCAGAGGCTTTAAAGGTGGGGGCTTTTCCTTGCTGGAGGATGGACTAATTTCCTCAGTCACCTGAATCCTACTGTGTTCCAGGATGCAGTTGTTGCGGTGACTGGAGATGGAGTCAATGACTCCCCAGCTCTGAAAAAGGCAGATATTGGAATTGCTATGGGTATCGCCGGCTCCGACGCAGCTAAAAATGCAGCTGACATGATCTTGCTGGATGATAACTTTGCTTCTATTGTCACAGGAGTGGAGGAAGGTAAAAATAAGATTCACTACTCTCATCCCTAATGTAAGCTGCAAGCAGTCGCATTGGACTTATAGACACTATCCCCTGTCTTATTATTTTAAAGAGGCCCACTTGCTCGCGCTATTGTTCACTTACATTTGCACACACCATTAACTGGAATATGCATGAAAACTGGGGGACTGCATGTTCATTTTGTTGCAAATGTATGTATGCAATTACACATTTGTAGCATACCAGAATCTCTATTTTGTAAAAAAGGCATCTCCTAGGGCTACATGGACAGTTTATTGACCTTTATGGTAACTACGTACCCAATTCTGCATGCACTGGTCACGTGTAATATCCTACACCAGGGGTTGGCAACCCTTCAGAAGTAGTGTGCCGAGTCTTCATGTATTCATTCTAATTTAAGGTTTCGCGTGCCAGTAATACATTTTAACAAGGCCTCTTTCTAGAAGTCTATAATATATAACTAAACTATTGTTGTATGTAAAGTAAATAAGACTTTTAAAAGTTTAAGAAGCTTTATTTAAAATTAAATTAAAATGCAAAGCCCCCCGGACTGGTGGCCAGGACCTGGGCAGTGTGAGTGCCACTGAAAATCAGCTCGCATGCCGCCTTTGGTACATGTGGCATAGGTGGCCTACCCCTGTCCTACACAATCCAGTCAGTATCTATAGACTTAATTTCCTTATTCAAACTTCAAACTCTGTGGACCTATCAGAACCATGGTAGCTAACCACTTTAAAGTTAGAGACAGATGTGAATCATCTCCAACTACAAACACATCCTAGGGTTTTATGACCTGCTCACAAAGAGCAAGGCAACATTCACTGATACTAGTTGCTCAGTTCTGCTGTGCCTATCAGTTTGAATCCTGAACAAAAGCCCTTCATTCATGTCTGATTCCATATTGCTTTCAGCCTCAAGTTACTAGTGTTGCAGCAATCTCCTGTATCCTATTCTTTTCTCTTGCTTGACTCCAGCTATATTACCACCTATTCTAAATGTTCTAACTTTAACTGCTGAAAAAAAGATGGTGGGAATTTTTCAGCCAGCATTGGCCTTAGTGAGTATTTTAAAATAAAACTTTCTGTTTTTCCTCAGGCCGCTTGATCTTTGATAACCTAAAGAAAACCATTGCCTACACCCTGACCAAGAATATTGCCGAGCTCTGTCCCTTCCTGATCTACATTATTGCCAGCATCCCACTGCCCATTGGCACAATCACTATCCTGTTCATCGACCTGGGTACAGACATTGTAAGTGGTCTTATCCCAGACACGATTAAAACCATCTGGCCGCTCGTGCAATTTCACATGCATTTTATTGACTCTGAGAATGAGTAAGCGGCTAGGGTTTGAGTGCCAGGGAGACTCTTGAGCTTCTCTGGGTGTGAAGCAATTAGATTTGATGTACTTCTTTGAGGGATTAGCCATCACATGGGATACCGAGGATAGCAAAACAAGCAGAGGCCTAGAGTGAAAGCAGCTGGATTTGGAGGAGGAGAAAAAATAAGGTCAGGCGGGGAGCAAGGGAGAGTGGAAAGTAAAGACTTTGCTCATGTGCACTGATCACTAACCCACACTCTGGCCAGGCCTTTTGATCAAGACATACAGGCAGTGAACTATCAAGAGCACATATATTACCAGTCAGATTGTCCTCACATCACCCATTTGCTACAGTACAGGGAATGACCACCAGGCATACAGATGAGGCATCCTTTATGCTCCCCATAGATTCAAAAGACCCCTCCTCTCCTTCTGGTTTCATCCAACCCTTTGGGGTGGACAAGCAATATGTTCATGGCTCCAGCGCATGTGTTTCAGACCTCACCCAAACCTTTCTATGGTCCTGAACTGCAGACTTCATTGAAAAGACCCTTTTATCATTTGCTCCTTGACATCTGGGGCACTCAGAGTTAACATAATCCAGCTAACAGACATTGGAAAAAGAACAGCCAAATTTACTGAATCTCCCAGAAGCAGGCAGAGGTGTGCCAGTGAGGTTCTGAAAGACAGTTTCTCTTGTAGATCCCCTCTGTTGCATTAGCCTATGAGAAAGCTGAAAGTGACATCATGAACAGAAGACCCCGGCACAAGAAGAAGGACAGGCTGGTGAATGAGCAGCTTGCTGTGTACTCCTATTTGCAGATTGGTATGTTGGGTCATTCACATAAGAGGTGGGTAGGCTGGATGAGGAGATTGAGAGTCAGTGAAAGATTCTTGTCAAGTATCAGAGGGGTAGCCGTGTTAGTCTGGATCTGTAAAAGCAGCAGAGAATCCTGTGGCACCTTATAGACTAACAGACATTTTGGAGCATCTGACGAAGTGGGTATTCACCCACAAAAGCTCATGCTCCAAAACGTCTGTTAGTCTGTAAGGTGCCACAGGATTCTCTGCTGCTTTGAAAGATTCTTGAATTTGGTTCCTGGCGACAGGAAGGAGTGTAGAGTAGTGTTAGAGCAGCGGGGAGGGAGTCAGGACTCTTTAGTTCCATTCCTATGATCTCAACTCATTGTGTGAGCTTGGGCAAGCGTATTTAACTTCCCTCTGGCTGTGTATGCTTGGTTACAGAAATGTTTTATCCATAGGAGTTGGGAGGCTTAATGTAGAGTGTGCTGAGATTCTTGGTTAAAAGGCTTCCTATATGATCCATGAAAGTACTATGGATCCAGAAAGAGCTAGTTCACTCTGACTTGTTTCCCCTCCCTCTGCCCAAATACATTAAGTCTCACTCCATCCCTTTCTTATTTCCCCCTCTTCTACTTTGCAGGCATCCTACAGTCGGTTGGAGCCTTTCTGGCCTATTTTACCGTGTATGCTGAACAGGGCTGGCTTCCTAACACACTGCTCGGCTTACGTGTCAATTGGGAAGATGATTACTATAACGACATAGAGGACAGCTATGGGCAAGAATGGGTAAAGCATCTGTAAAAAAAATCCTTTTCAGTTAAATCCCTAGTTATAACTGGAAATGGAAGATTCTCTCCCCTCACTGGGGGTGGGGTGGGGGGATGAAAGGAAGCTTAGAAATGTTTGGAGGTGGACCTGATGGGGAAAGATTTAATTTTAGTGACTTAGATTAATTTTAACTTTATGGCACTAGATATGAATTAAATTTTCCCAGGTTAGATTTCTTGGAGCTGTTCGTTGGCTTTGGTCATTCAACTTCAGAGCCCACTAACTTGGACATCTGGAATTCACCTCTTTTTGCTTCTCTCCTACCCCTGACACCAAACATCCTCCCCTATTTCTGTCTCAGCTATAGGTCTTTGTCAACAGAAAGCTCTCCACCACTCTTGCCTCCCTTTCTAGAATATGTTTAGATCCCCTCTACTCCCCCAGTACTGCTTCTGCACACCACTACTGTCCAGCTGTAATAATACTCTCTATAGTATAATACTGACTCTCCCCTTCCCAGCACTGTGATGCAATGTTGCTTAAATTCCACAACCTCTGGCTGACTTTAAATGAGTGTTAAATAGAACCACAACCTCAAGATTTAATTCCATAATCCAATACTGAAAGTAGGCCCTAACAAATGCTGTTCCCTAGAGGAATGCCTGCTGCCCAAGACCATGATGGTTGTGGGGGGCTCCCATCCTTACACTGTTCCCTACAGCAATCACCATAAGCAGAGGAAGTAGGTGAATTGATGTGAATTCCCCACCGCCAAGGCTGTCAATGTTCTCTATTGCAACAGCTAATGGGAGAGAACAATGGATTTCAAGCTGTTGTACAAGTGTAAAAGTGGAATTATTCCAGACTTATACCCATGTAACTGGGAATCAGTCTTTAGACTATGCAGCCATTCCTATAATATAAGTACATACACTTCAGTGCCCGACATGTAACAAAGATATTTTTTTATTCCTTTGCAGACTAGATACCAACGGACATACCTGCAGTGGAGTGGCTACACTGCCTTTTTTGTCAGCATCACAATTCAGCAAGTGGCAGATTTGATCATCAGGAAAACAAGGAGGAATTCCATTTTTCAGCAGGGTCTTCTCAGGTGGGTGCTAAAAGTTCATTAATAGGAAGCGGGTCTTAGCCAGGAGATCTAACAGTCTTACTCAGCCTCTGCATGTTCCTTGGGTGAAACTGGAGTCAGAAATAACTTCCTCCATTCTTCCTTCTTGTTCCTACCAACTTCCTCTCTCAAGCTTTTCTCCATCTTCCAAGTTTCAGTTAGCAATGAAAATAGCCCCAAGAAAAACAGCTGTTCAAAGTTGTTTGAATACTGACATTTCAAAATTAAAATGTTTTAAAATGAGATTTTTGACATTTTCGCCATTTCACTCAAATCCCCACCTCCTTTAAAAACAAAACAGAACTACAGAGCTAATCAATATTTTGCAAAATTTCCAAGAAGGAGAAAATGGCATTAAAGCTTTTTCATTCATTTTCAGCCAGCTCTGGTAGACTTTTGACTTCTAGGAGCTACCAACAGGCCAAACTCTGTGAGGTGCTGAGCACCCTTCAAGACCAATTGGAGCCAAATGATTGAAGGCATCTCACAGTACTGAGGCCACAATATAAAGGCTGATATCTTGTCCATATGACCTTTATGCTCCAGGATGAATGGGCTGTATTCAGTTTTGCATTCAAAAGGAAAGACACTGCATCTCGCCAGCGTGTCTGTCAGAACCACTGTCCCTTCTCAAATGCTCATTATGGACTGTAGCACAGAGCCTGCCCCTAGTTAAGTAGGGCTTCTACTCAGATTTGTACCTTTGAGTTATATGGTGTTAGAATGGTACCCACTAGTCATAGACACTAGTGTAATAGAGATCACATTATCATCTTTATTGGTTTTCTTGTAGGAATAAAGTCATCTGGGTGGGTATATTCTCCCAGATAGCAATCGCTCTGATTCTCTGTTATGGTCTCGGAAGCGTTACTGCCTTGAACTTCACGCCGCTTCGGTGAGTTCCAATTCTTCTGTGTTCCACCTCTTCTTCAAATGTACATATACACATTACATGGTAGGAAATCCTCACTCAGTGGCATGGCTGATTGGAGGGGCATGCCATGTGGAGAAAACTTCTTAGATAGCAGAATTCAAAGACTAAGTTTTAGGACATAATTACTGAGTTGAGTTGGCTGAAATTTCTCAGTCAAAAAAAATTGGGACACATTTTTCATGACCTTTTTCACAAAAACATGTCCCATTTTTGGCCAGCTCTATTACCAAGGATAGAGAAAACAGTTTATACAGAATAAGAACCTCCCTAGCCCTTATTCCAGAACTCAAGCTACTGGGTGAGGCTATAAAATGTTTGCTTGATTACATTTTATTTAAAATGACTTTCCTTTCATATGCCAATATAGTTTCTGATGTCTTCTGAGTCCAGGATATCACAAGAGAGCCTCATTTTGCAGCCCAATTTTCAGAGCAAACAAGTTCTCCTCATTTACAGATTCAGAAAGATCAAAGGGCTAGATTTTTTCTCTAGTGACAACATCAATTCAGAATTCAGCTGGAGGGACTGCTCCTTTCAAACGACAAGATCTGATTCATGAATCTCCTTTCTTTCCCTTTTCCAGGGTTCAGTATTGGTTTGTGGCCATGCCTTATGCCATCTTGATATGGGTCTATGATGAAATCCGCAAGCTTTTCATCAGGCAATACCCAGGAAGTAAGTAGAACCCTCCCTGGGAGTAGAATTCCATTCTCAGTCCATTTGTACCACCATCCCCCTTCCCAACCCCAACTGTATCATTTTGATAGAGATGATTTTAAATGGATTATCTAGATAATTCCTTATTTAATTTTCTTCTACTGGAAGAAAAAAATCCTAATTCCTTGATATTTTCCCCTCCTCCTATCATAGGTTGGTGGGACAAGAACATGTATTACTGAAACAGCCGTCATGACTGTTCTCCTTTCTCCCTGCTGGAGAGTTCTTTAATTGTCTCAACCGGCCTCTGCTGCTGAATGGTCCTGTCTGTGCAATATAAAATAACCACAGGGGTTCTCCTCATCATGAAGAAACATGGATTTACGAGGCTGAAAAACCACCTTACATTGTACTGTAAAGCTTAGACTTGGCTAAAAATTTAAATGCTATTTTTTTATAAATACTTTGTTTCCTGTTTAAAGTGTATAATTTTAATGGAAAAAAAACTTCTTATGTATATAGATATTAAGGAAATCACACATTTGTAATTTAAGGCATCGACTTGCACTAGGTTTGTTCAAGCTGTTTTATTTGTTTGCTGTTCTGGTGCAACTGAACTGTGAGCAAGTGCATATACAGATCTAAGTTATGTCACCAAGGATGACTAGACTGTATAGGCACAATTTGATAATAAAAGGACTTTTTCCAGAAAGCAGCTCTTTTCACTACTTGTCTTCCAAAGGCACAGGTAGAAAACTGAAGTGGTGTTGGATGGCTCAGGGGATTGGGAGTAGGTTATAAGGCCCTTCAGTCACTGGACAGAATCCAGCACAAGCTTAAGACTGAAGGCCACTTCCATGAGACGGACTACGGAAAATAAATTCAGGTTCCAAGCTCCCATTGAAGTCTATGGAATTGATGGTGCTGGCACCTTGCAGTATTTGCTGAGCATTTCACAGGATTGGTACCAACAATTTGGGGCCAATCTTGCATAGCATGGCACAGGAATTGAACAATGAACATCTTGCTCCTTTACTCTCAACAGTTACAAGAGCTGCAAGCTTCAAATGTCTACTTTGGCTCTGATTAAATTGGGTATAGCCTCCGAGACTTTGTCTTAAACTAGTTTGTAAAAGTGTGATGCTAGCTTATGTAACTCATTTGATCTAATATACACCTAATAAGACTCTCTCGGCCAGGCAAAGCAAGCAGCAATGCAGCATGATCATATTAAAGCTTAGTAGGGAACAGCAGAGCACCTGCTGAAGTACAGTTTGCCTTGTCTGAAGGAGAGCTTCAGAAGGTGTTACTTGGACAGCTAATATGCTCTCATAAAACACCTTTAACTCTTAACCTTCTAGACAAAACCTTAGGGAAGGAGGAAGGAAGAGCAAGGGGTAGGGAGAGAGATAACAACTGGGAGAGGTATAGTGAAGAGAACAGGGCGGGGGAAGGAAAGTGAGATGCTTTCAGCCATAAGGACTGAATCTTTCAAGACACCTACACCCGTGCAAGTGACAAAAGTGACTCTGAACTGAACTCTGAAGCCTCCCTCCCCAGACCTCCTCCCTGCATTCCATCTGCTGTCAGGATAGCAATCACATGTAGCTATTGAACAAGATATCTTGATCCTCATGCACTTACACAAGGAAAAGGACTTAAAGCAGAATGAGGAGCAACAGTAGCTCAAACAAACAAATTGTGAGGGTGAGTCCAAATTCTAAGCATCCACCATCTCAAGCTGCTTATCACATTGTCCACAACGCAGCTGAGACCTCAGGAGCCAAAGCCAGGGCAGCTAGCAGCAGAAACCAAATGCTAAGTGGAACAGAACTGACTCAGAGGAACAGCTGTCAACATTATTGTCCTCCCACAGATGCAACAACTGAAGTGTGTTGTTCTGTTTGGGCGAATATGAACATCCTCCTCACAGTTATAGTCTTATATTAATTAGTCAAAATCACTAGCTAAAGTAGAGGCCAAACAAGATATAAGCATACATTTCCATACTAGACCAGGACAATGGTCTCCTGAGGTTTGTTGGTCTGTCTCCAGCACTGACCGACTTCAGAGGAAAGAGGCTTTTACTTGGATTGTAAACCTTGTGGGGCAGTGACTTTTTTTGTTCTGTGTTTGTACAGCTCCTAGCACAATAGAGTCCTTGTCCATGACTGAGGCTCCTACACAGTACCACAATGCAAATAATAAATCCAGCAATGTGTAAAATACTCATAACAGTGCTACACTTTTTGAAATTTGAAGAATGAGGAGAAAGAGGTTGTATTTCATTATGAACTCAAAGATGACCACAGTTTTGTAAAACATTTTGTTAAAGCACCAGGTTCTTTTGAGTAAACATGGCCTGTTTTCACTGCAAAAAATTAGACCATTTCCAAGCAAATGGTGTGTGTGTGTGTGTGAGAATTTATAAACAAAAAACAAGGGGAGAATGTACTCAGTTTGGGAATAAAAGAAAATTCTTCATAGAAACCATCCAACAATTCACTTTCTTATTTAACACAGCTTTTCAATGAGAAAAGAGCCATTTTGTTCAAACTGTCAATAAAGTGAAATTAAGAGGTATGTGAACTTCCATAGGACAAAGTCTGTGAATTTTACACAGCTCTGCTAAAACCCAGGAAATATTAGACAAGCATTGTCTACCACTCACAAATTCCCCAGTAGTATAAAATAACCCAAGGCACCCTTCTAACTGATTTAGGTTAGACTACAATGTGTGTAAGGAATTGACAATACTAAATGGCAAAGACTGTTCTTACCCAGAGTCCAAGAGATCATAAAAGCATTGAGAAATCAAAATGACAATCTGAAAAACAATCTCAGATTAAGGAGTCTGATGTCTCCTGGCTCCAAGAGATGCAGTCTGGGAGGAATTCTTATAAAGAGGTTATCTTGTTATGCTTAAATTCTGCCAGCATCTTAGCATTATAAACACTTCAGGTTAAGAGTGGAAGAATGTGGTCTTGCAGAACTGGGGACTGGGAGCTAGGACTCCTGGGTTCTATTCCTGTTTCAGCCCCAGCTTGATACATTATTTATTATTTGTACTGGGGTAGCTCCTAGCAGCCCCAGTCATGGACCAGGACCTCACTGTGCAAGGCGCTGCACAAAAACAGAACAAATGAAGTTATCGTCATATGGGATTTGTTGATAACATTGCATTCAACAATAATGAGCAGAAATCTTACATTGAAAGCATGCTGGCTAGGTAGAGTCTTTGCTTTCTATGCAGGACTGAATAAAGATAAAAAAGAAGCAAAGCCAATTCTTTGCATTTTGTATAGTTCCCCACTAAGCTCATTTTTCTAAAAGAAAAGTGCTTATGAAGAGAGCTGTTTTCCTTTTTAAAACGCTATTTTCTGGTGGTCAGAGAGACTGGGGGAATATGAGGAGCAGCACTTCTTCTGTTGAGGAGGTATAACATAGCATCCCAGCCATTACTTTTCAAAGCCAATGTAAAGTGCTTTCCTAAGAAGAGATGTCTGATCAGACAGAGCTGCTGGGGATGCAAAGAGGGCTTGAAGAAAAGGCAAGTCACTCGGTGGATGGGGAGTGAAATAGTTGTATTTTACTTACACATGGGAGAGGAGAAGTCCCTACGTGATGGAGGGGATTGAAGAATGTGGGCTGGAGGGATGACTCTGCACTAATAAAAAAATCTAACAAAGAAAACATACAAAATCACCAAGCTTGAGAGAAAGAACTGTCCAAATTTTCAAGGCCAAGATGCAGCACAGAAGGGTTCAAACCTGGAAGAGCATCCAGCTTTTAATTTTGATTTTATTGGAGAGTATTTTTTCTTCACATGTCACAAAGTGTTAGCTCTTGGCTTGGCAAAAGTTGCCTTTGCTATGTATGAACCAATTCCCCTTAAACAAAGAAACAAAAAGATTCTAAAGCAATATAGTCACAAATCATCTCATGTCTCTTACAATGAGTTGAGGGCACAGTTAGGTGGGAGGATTATACACATACGTGTACAAATCAAGGAGTATCTTGAGGCGATATTTCACAGAGTCAGTGAAACAAAATTAAAGCACTTAAATGTGGCAGCCTCTTCTGCCCCAAAGAAAACCTGCAAGGCCTTTTTGTGCCTTGTTTATTAATGAAACAATTTAATCAAATAGACCTGAGAGTAGGGGAGAGGATGTTTCAAGATATGGGCCTGACTGTTCCAAGTGCTGAGCAGCAGAACTCCAGCTGAAGACAGGAGTCCATAAGAACGGCCATATTGGGTCAGAGCAAAGGTCCATCTAGCCCAGTATCCAGTCTTCCGACAGTTGCCAATGCCAGTTGCCCCCAAGGGAATGAACAGAGCAGGTAATTATCAAGTGATCCATCCCCTGTTGCCCATTCCTAGCTTCTGGCAAACAAAGGCTAGGGACACCATCCCTGCTCATCCTAGCTAATATCCATTGATGGACCTATCCTCCATAGATTTATCTAGTTCTTTTTTGAACCCTGCTATAGTCTTGGCCTTTACAACATTCTCTGGCAAAGAGCTCCAACCTTGCTTTCAATCAGCCAAGTAAGTGGCTGTGCCTCAAAGACACATGAGGAGGGGAGCAGAAGTTACATCAGAAGGTAACTTCTTTACACAGTCAGTCATGTATGTTACTACAGCTATGCTACAAGGATGCCAAGAGTTAAGTTTCTAGCTCATAAACTCATGCCTTTTTTTAAAAATATGAAATTGTGCTTTCTTGCTTCAGCCTTGGCCAAACCAGTTGGGCCAGATTCCTTTCTGCTCACATTTGAACTACTTAACTTTCCATTGCCTTCTTTGTCCCCATTTAGACTTTATTTCTTTGCACAGGGTGCTAACTTTCACCATCCCTTCTTTTTGTGTGTCTTATTGCTAGGGTATTTCTGCCTGCTGGTCCAGGATGAAACCTGAAAGTTGGCTTAAGGTGAAGTGTTTATCTGCATTCAAGTGAGGAGAATTCTGCAGGGACAGCGAGCTTCACTTTACAAGGTGAATGACGCCTTAGAACTATTGACACAGGCAAAGTGTGCTGCTTTCTGAGGCTTGAGGTCTTAATCCAGGCACTACCAATGTTCTGCTGTGTGCGTGAGTGCATGCATGGACACCCTGCTTCATCAGGACATTGAGAGCATGAGCCCTACTACGTAGTAGGCTCATGCATGATCCCTACTGCATTCAGACACTGGGAGTCTGTATTATCTTCTAAGCACTTGGATTTCAGAGAAGTCAGAGACATGGGCACTTCATCTTGGCATTAATCCATCTTAAATACTATATTAATAATGATATCATCTAGATCTTATGTAGCTATAAGCACTTACAGCTGTAGCTCTTATATACAGTACAATAGATGCTGCTTTCAGAACCACACATGCAACTCCTAATGGAATCAGTAGGAGACTCACATGCCTATATGAGGGCACTATTTGGTTCCTTCTGTCAACACCTCAAGCAGTATATAGTTCCCATCCTCAGAAGCCAGTAGCTCTGAGTCTGAATCCTGAAAAGTTATAATTATGTTCCTGCACCCAGACACTTGCAATGCTCCCTGCTGCTATGGAAATAGTCTTTGTGTGATCTGACTATTTCAATCCATAGACTGATGAGCTAGCAATGCACAGATACTACCAGAAGAAACATTCACCAGCCTGCATATAAGGATATTCCAGCTCCATCATAGAATCATAGGACTGGAAGGGACCATCTAGTCCTGTCCCCTGCACTCATGGCAGGACTAAATAATATCTATAACATCTCTGAAAGGTATTTGTCTAACTTGCTCTTAAAAATCTTCCATGATGGAGATTCCACAGCCTCTCTAAGCAATTTATTCCAGTGCTTAGTGACCCTGACAGAAAGTTTTTCCTAATGTCCAATCTAAACTGCCCCTGCTGCAGTTTAAGCCCATTGTTTCTCGTTCTATCCTCAGAGGTTAAGGAGAATAATTTTTCTCCCTCCTCCTTCTAACGACCTTTATGTACTTGAAAACTGTTATTATGTCCCTGCTCATTCTTCTCTTCTCCAGACTAAACAAACCCAATGTTTTCACTCTTCTCTCATAGGTCATGTTTTCTAGAACTTTAATCATTTTCGTTGCTCTTCTTTGGACTTCGTCCAATTTGTCCACATCTTTTCTAAAATGTGGCACCTAGAACTGGACACAATACTCCAGTTGAGGCCTAATCAGCATGGAGTAGATTGAAAGAATTTCTCTTAATTAATTAGCCTCTTACAGTTGGTATGGGTACTTCAACGTTTTCATGTTCTCTGTATGTATAAATATCTTCTTACTGTATGTTCCATTCTATGCATCTGATGAAGTGGGCTGTAGCCCACAAGAGCTTATGCTCAAATAAATTTGTTAATCTCTAAGGTGCCACAAGTAGTCCTGTTCTTTTTGATGATACAGACTAACATGGCTGCTACTCTGAAACCTATCCTAACCCTAATGATTAGGAATCCTAATTCCAGCTTTGGCATTACACATTTAACGACCAAATAGGTCATAAGATGATAGGCCACTTAAGGCGGCCTGTCATGACTCTGGGACTTGTAATTTTAGGGAGTGGAGTGCATCTTCACTGCCATTAACTCAGAGGTAGGGCTTGTATTTTGAAAACATAACCATAGACAAGTTATATGGGTGAAGAATTTTTCCATTACCTTTCCAGCACTGCCACCTCCGGAAGATGGACCATCTCCAAAGATCAACACAGCATAGTCGCTCAGTGGCTACATTGTTTGTGGCTGTGGGAAGAAGATAAATGTAGCTGTTAATTTTATTTCCCCCAGAAATCTCCCAACAGCTGTTGCTTTTTCAATAGGTTCATTACAGTTGCAACATCTATTAAAATTAGAAATGGCCATAGTGATGCTGGAGAGACAAATCCAACCTATTGTCTGCCTATCCCTGTAACTGCAGGGTTTTATTGATGGCAGACCTTATCAGTGAGCAATAGCTAGTCATCTATCAGGCATGATAGAAATGCAAGACATTCTGACTGTGTGTCTAAAACTATGCACATTCATATGCACATACATTGCACTGCACACAAAGTATAATAATGATGATATTCAGGGCTGACACGAAGATGCAAAAGGGGGACAATTGTACCAGGGCCCTGAACTTAGGGCTCCCCCATAAACACCAGTAATGCCCATGTAAATAAAGTGAAATGGGAGAGAAAGGGGCTCCAGCAAACGATGTACCAAGCTTCCAAATTTCTCTCAACGGGCCTGATGTTGCTCTTGGGCTTTGAGAAGGTCCCAGTGTGGTCTTGAGCACTGCACAATTTGGGGCACCCTGATTTAAAGCCAGGCCCCAAGCCAACTATTAGGTTCCAAAGATTAACAGAAACACTCTGTCCTTGTGAACTCACAAATTCAGACATTTCCCTCTCTGCAGGTACTAGAGCTTTCAGACACGAAAAATGCCTTATCTCCTACATCATGTCTATATGTGCTTGTTAAATCTGCTCTGATCTGGAAAACCTATGAACTGTTTCCAAATCAAGACAAATCAAAGTGACTGAAAGACTAGTACAGACCAACCAGTGCGACAGATATCCTATGAATGGAGGCTTTCTGGCTACATTGCAAATTTCCATCTCTCCTCTCCCTATAATCGCTCGATCTATCTAGCCCCCAGGTCACAGCACCATAGAGGAATATGTAGTTTGCATTCTTAATGGCAGCTGGTTCCTTACTCAGACATTAATTGAATTCCATTTGGCTTAAGATTGTAATCGTTCCATTTATAAGGTGAGGCAAGAAATCACAAATTTCAATTATGGATGAAAAATTGTGGGCTGGAGAAAAGACATACAGGCTACAAAGAAATGTCAGCTGCAGAGATCACTTTCCCTACATGCTTTGGCTATACTATAAAGCCTGGTGGAAATAATCTCTAAACTGAATGACAGTAGCTGAAGAGGTATGGACATGGACTATTGTGTGGTGTCCTTAAACCCTCATGAGATTTTATCTTCAAAGCTTATTAAAGATCATTTAAATGTTAACATCACTAAGCATGGCTATTTAGGAAACAAACCTCAACTGGAATCAACTTTGACTAGTTCAGTGCTGTTGGATTATCTTTGTATCTTGCCAGAAATTTTCAACAGAATGGCAATAAGCCCACTACATTGCTACCTAACGCATCGGGTACACTGGACTGCAAGCACTGCCTGGGCTAGTCCATGCACTGAAGTGTAAAAAGAATGCTATTCTGGGATAGCAGCCTGGCTTTTACACAGCACCTGTCACCACTGAGATGCACTCATGTTTGAGGTGGAGCGTGGCAACTAGACTTGGTCAAAAATTTCTAGAATTTGCAATTTCAGTGGAAAAATGGGTTGAAATTTTCAACGAAAAATTTTGCAAAAATTCCATCCCAATTGTTTTCAACCAGATTTGGTTGAAATTTTTGATGAAGTATTTAATAGAAACTTCAATTAAAACAATAACACATACAAAATAAATAAAATGGTGTCATTGTTGTGAAAACTAGGAACTTGGATACCAAAGTTTGATGTCCACTAATTATAGCCCCGATTCTGCTCCTCTATAATTCTATGTGGAGAAGAGGATTGTCAGTGAATTCAAGGAAGCTGTCCTTACATGAAAGGAATTCCATTGACTTCAATGGGTTACTCACAAGTAAGGGTTGTAGAACCAGGTCTTATATATTGAAGTCACTGGGACGAATCACATGAATAAAGTTTGCAGGATCAGGCCAATTGTTTGTAATGTAAGACAGAAAGGTAAAGGGGAATAAAACTCAGCACCTTATGTCCTAGTCTCTCCCCATCACTGTCAAAAAAGGTGCTTTCCCTCCAGCCACCTGTCTCCTACATTTAAGAACAGTGTAGTTTTGAGGAATTATGATTATTACTGGTATTAAAGCAATACCTAGATTACAGAAGCACTCAATGAGGATCAGGACTCCATTGTGCCAGACACTGTAAAGACACTTAGTAAGAGATGGTGCCGATCCCAAAGAGTTTACAAGCTAACAGAAAAAAGATAACAGAGGCACAGAGAAAATGAACTGACTTGTCCAGTATTGCATTGTAGATCAGTATGAGAGCCCTGGAGCCCCACTCCTGTGCTCTAGCCTCTGGATAACCCTTCCATTCACTCCACTTCCATTTAACACTTGCAAAGAATTCGGAGAGCTGCTGGTTAAGAAACAGAAATCATTTGTGTTTATATCAGAGATCCCAGTTAACAAGCTGATTCTCCAATAGCAAGAGTCCACAGGGGTAAAAGACATTCCTCCAATCAGGATTTCAGTAGAGTGAACATGTCACTAGATCAGTGTGCACCGACAAGCACTTATATGTCTAGTCACAGATCCATTTCCACATAGAAGAATGGTGGAGAAATTGGACGTACTGGATGCAAACATCCCACATTTCTATGAGGTTTTAACACCAGCCAAAATATTTGTGCTCCTTGATCTTGCCTGGGTATCTTGAAACACCTAATGTAAACTAAAGGCCAATCCTGCAAACCTTATACATGTAAGTAATCTCACTGAAGTCAATGGATCTACGGTTTGCAGGGCTGAGGACAGCTGGCAAGGCACTTTGTGTTCAAAGCCCAATACACGGCCGTCTTGAGCCAAAAGTAGAATCATAGAGTTAGAAGGGACCACAAGGGTCACTTGGTCTAATTCCCTGCTGCGATGCACAATTTGTTGTGTCTAAACCAGTAGTCCCCAACGTTTTCCATGGGGCAGGTGCTGGATGACTAGCTGCTGAGGACTGTGGCCACCAGACAAGTAGCTGCTGAAATGCGGTCGTGAAGCGGCAACGTCAAGAGGCGTCGCTGCCAAAATGCCATCATGAAGGAGCATCAAGAGGTGTTGCTGCCGAAATCCCACTGAAATTTGGCGGGATTTCGGCAGTAGCGCTTCTTGATGTTGCCAGTTCCTGTCAGCATGTTGGTGGCTGCTTGTCTGGCAGCCAGTAGGTATGCGCACAGGGATGCCCTGGTGGGTGCCATGGCACCCACAGGCACCACGTTGGCGACCCCTAGTCTAAACCATCCCAGAGAGATGGCTATCCAGCCTCCTTCTGAAAACTTCCAGTGAAGGAGCTTCCACAACCTTCCCCTGCTGTGTGCCTATCAGTTGTCACCCTGCATTTAGTGATAGTTGCATTTTGGTGTTGTTGCTATTAGTAGCTTAATATTTCTTACTCTAAGTGCAGGAATCCACCATGGTTACTGCAGAGATGCAGGGAGGAAATGCTGAGTTTTTCCCTCCCCCAGGTAGCCAGTGTGTTTGTTTCTAATTGAAGTACTCTCTTTTCCCAGAAAGCTTGACATGCAGAAGCAGATTTACAATGAAACAAACCATGTGGTGGCACAAGGCACCCAACGATGGGGGTGGGGAAGGGCCCAAAATGCAGGACAAATATCTGACAACCTGCCCCCGAGTCCTGGCCAGCAGCGCAGCAGGACTCAGGGAAGCAGGCTGCCTGCATGTCTTGGCCGGTGGCCCCACTCCACTCCCAGAAGCAACTGGCTGCTGGCACACCTCTTCATGCCCCTGCCAGGGGAAGGCAACTCTGCATGCTGCCCCCGGTCCAGGCAGTGTGCGGAGATCTGCTGCCCCCCTCGTCCCTTGGGGCATGAAGGGACATGACAGCAGCATGGCTAAGTTGTCTCCCTGCCTCCCTCCCTCTAAGCTGCTTCGCTCCTAGAAGCGGTCAGCATGTCCCTGTGGCCCCTGGGGGTGAGGGAGTGTCTCCGCATGCTGCCCCCGCCCTGAGCACCAACTCCGCAGCTTGCATTGGCCGGGAACTGCAGCCAATGGGAGCTGCAGGGGCAGTGCCCATGGGCAGTGGCACGCAGAGGCCCCCTGCCCCCTCCCCTGCCTAGGAGCCCCTGCCAAAGGAGTGTGTGCGCCAGCTGCTTTGGGAGCCATGTTGCTCCAGGTAAGTGCCACCTCCCTGCCCCAACCCGGAGCCCGCACCCCACACCCAAACTTCAGCCCAGAGCCTGCACCCCTTACCGCCTCCCACACCCCAACCTCCTGCCCCATTCAAGGTACTTCACTTTATTTTCATTTACTTCCCATTACTTATAATACAGGAGGAGGATGAAGAAAAAAAAAGAATGAAAAACCAGGCAGAGGGTGGTGGTGGTGGTGGTGGAATAAGAGAGAATGTTCTTTTTCTTGGCTGAGTCCTAGGGGGGCACCCCAAAATGAAGCTGTGCACAGGCCCCCACTAACTCTAAATCTGCCACTGTTGACATGACTTGAAGGATCAGGCAGAATTTGCATTTATATGTTTATTAGCCTGAGGCCCTGTTCTCCTTCCACCACCCTGACTGTGTTGTATTCGTTCAGTAGATATTGCTGCTGCTGCTGCAAATAAGAAAGGTAATTCTGTTCCCTAAGGCGGAAATCCTCCCCCCAACTCTCAGCCCACGTACCCTTATGCTAGCAACTTCCACTAAGGCAGGAGTGGGTAAAAAGGAATCTCAAGGCAAAGGTCACTACTCCAAGTCCAGCCTCAGGTCAGAAATGTTCTCTGCTGTCCTCAATATCCCTCCTAAATTGGGTCAATACCCTCTGGCTCCAACTCCTGCCTGACCCATCCAAGAGAGCCGCTGATGTGTATGGACTCCTGAAATCCCTTTCCCCAGAGGAGTAGATCTGTATCAATTCTCCTGCAGGCAGGGCTCTCTGCAAGTCGATCCTGATCCAAAGCCTACTGAAGTCAAAAGGGATATTTCCATTGACTTTAGTTAATTTTGGATCATGCCCTTGCAGAGAAGTGAAGGGTTCAAATTTGGGTCTTAGAGGCTGTTTCCTAAGCTCCACAACCTTGAATACCATAGTTAAGCTGAAATAACACTCTGTAGACATGGCTAGGTCGATGAAAGAACTTTTCCATCTACCTACCTACTGCCACTATGGGAGTGGATTGCCTACACCAGTGGTTCTCACCCAGGAATATGCTTACCCCTGGGGGTACTCCAGGTCTACCAGGGGGTACATTAACTTATCCAGAACTGTGTTTCTCAACCTAGAGGTCACAGGGCAGGTTTAAGGGTGTTGCAAGTGCAGGACTGGCCTTAGGAGGTGGCAGGCAGTGCAACTGCCCAGGGCTCCATGCCACAGGGTCCCCAGCAAAGCTAAATTATATACTGCAGCCCTGGGTGGCTGGGCTCAGGTTTCAGACTCCTGAAAGGGACACAGTAGTTGGGAAAGGTTGAGAACCACTGACCTACACTGAGAGCAAAAACCCCTTTCTTTGTGTGGGAAGTGGCTACACTAGGGTGCTGCTGCAGCACTGTAGCTGTGCCACTGTCGCACCTAGTGTAAACATGCCCTGAGTCTATTGAGAGTTTAGCCCTTACCTTTACTGGCTGACCAATCACTTGTACATAAAAGGTTAGACAAGAATTCCATGGACTTTAAAATCCACAGTGAGGAAATGGAAACCCAATTCCCAGGCCTCCAAATTGTTCATCCAGTCATTTCTAATCCAAAAGTAACCAACTTTAGCCATGGAAATACAGCAATTAATGCTACAGCAAGGAGTACAATTCAGTGCTCATTAGTACTCCACATCATTGAAAGTATTTAGCTGAGAACTAATCAGAAGATATTAGTCATTTTAGCACATAAGACTGAAAGTGTAACTTGCGATGTCATAGTCAATATAAGCAAAAAGAAATAAAGTTCAACTCACTTTTATTAGTGTTTAGACACATAGGTCAGAAGGGACCAATATGATCATCTAGTCTGATCTCCTGCACAAAGCAGGCCACAGAACCCTTCCCATCCACTTCTATAACAATCCCCTATGTCAGAGTTATTGAAGTCTTCAAATTGGTTTGAAGACCTCAAGCTGCAAAGCATAGCTCCTCCAACAAGTAAATCACTTCCCTACGTGGTTGGTCCTGCATGGCATGATATTCAGAGACGCATAGGTAGTTCTATTGACTACAATAGAGTGAAAGCTAATGCTTTTTGAACACCTGGGGATGGCACTGCTCCTGTGGTCTAAGACCTTGTCTGCAGTAGGGATTAGCCTTCATTTCAGCCATCAGTGTAGCTGAACCAAAACAAATGGCAATTTTCCTGGCCTAGGCTTGGAGCCTGCCCCACACTAGTTACTCCACTGGGTAGAAGGAGGATTAATCCCCATCCTAAATGCCTGATATTGGCATGCAGGCTTTACTCACAGGAGCATTCTTTCCTTGTGGAACTTGTGCCCTTTGGCTGGATGTCCCTGGGCAAAAAGATGTTTTCTTAACTTGAGGTAAAATCCTTGTGAATACAAGGCACTTCGTCATTTGTACAGGAGTTAGCAACTCAAGGTAAATACTATGTGGGACCCTTGGATTAAACTTGAGTTGTTGACTCCTGCAAAAATGGCATACTGCCTTGTCTTCACAAGGATTTCCCCTGGAGTTAAGAACTCACTTCCCCACCCCCCAATGAAGATAAGACCTGGGGGAGGGGCGGTGTTAAGGGCTAAGTAAAGGTTACATCTGTGAGGAAGGGGTTACCAGATCAGACCTTCATTTTGTCAGCTCTTCAAGGCAGAGATTTTATAACTCTGCCTTTGTGTTAAGAAAATTTCACTCCTTAGATACCCTGAGTTTACACTTCTCACCTTTGCCTAGCTCCAGGGTGGAACAACACTCAAGCTACACACAGTCAACTGGAGTTAAAAACATAACCGCATTTAAGTTCTGGGTTTACGAGGGTGGACAGAGCTCAAGTTAAGGGCAACACTCAAATTAGCTCAGCAGTGAAGATGAGCCCAAAAGCACCAATGCACACCTACAGGCCAGCCTATGTGCAAACACACAGGGGCAGGGAGAGCTCAAGGAGTTCCCCACCCATTGTATCTTGCACAGAATATTGTTGGGAGCAAATTTCCTGATATCTCATTGATTGCTATCAATCTAAAGACAATAGTAGAGTCTGACATTCACCTCCCCCCAACTTCTAAAGCAAACTAAGCACAGAGGAGGAGCATAATGCTGCCCCTCTTTCTAGGAGTGATTCAACTCCTGCTCTAGCATATGAACCCCATGAGCTTCCACCAGGAATTCTGCTGATTCAACTAGGACAGACCCTAGAAGCATCAGCCATGGTACAGCACCAGTCAGCCTCTTGCCCTTAAATGAATAGAAAACAAAAAACTTACTTAACCCACAACACTCTCATAAGCACTGATTTATGTTGATTACCCCTTTCAGGGTCTCATTTTGCAATGGCTGTAACTTCATAGCTTAGCAGTAGTAGCTCCTTTAACTAACCAAGGCTTCCAACATATCCTTAGTTCAGAAAAGCAGAAGAGTTTCATATGTTCAACATACTAACTCAAAGGCAGAGCACATTGTGAGACAGCTATCAACAACCAGCAAAGAATCAGAACACTTCCAAGCAGCCCAGCTGTGCTTAATACCTCATGATTAACACTTGAAGAGCACACCTGATTGCAGATAGTTCATTAAGGGGAGCTGTTTAAATGCAGGGGAGTTGAGAAAAGTCAGTGACATGAAATGACAGCAAAGTGCTATCATCTGGGTACTAAAGAATAATGCCATGTTATACCTTTGGTGATAGACAGTGATTCAATAGAATATCCTTTCTATGGATACAATAGGTATATCTAAGTGAGCTCTTAAAATCAAAGCATGCTTTATTTTTGTTTGCATACTAATATCTAAGCTCAATTCTTAAAAGCTCAAACTTTGAAGCTTTTGCTAAGTACTGATTTAAGCAAAACTCTCAGTAACTTCATTTGCAGGCTTTCTTGAATAAAACCCTTCAGGATAATTTTATGTTTTATTCTTACATTGTTGGAATTAAACAATATGTATGAATTGCCTATTTACTGAAGCCAGGGTATGTTTTCAGATTTCTGAGCAAAACATTTTTATAAAAACCAAAGCAATGTATTTGAGACCATAGACATGGTTATTAGAAAAACATTAGGGCATAAAGGCATCAACAGGATTGAGGCCTTATTATGCTGGGCACTGTGTAAATGGAGGTAGTGATTCCTGAAAACAGTTATGCTTGTGCATATGTGGACAGCTGCCTCTGGCTTCAATGGAGCTGTTTTCAGGCACAAACTTAAACACAATTATACTTATGGGACAGATTTAAGGTCATAAAAATCAAAGTGTATCTCTGTTCCACTGAGCTTATAGTAGGAAGACAATGTGCATGAACACAAACTCTTCTGGGCATGGAACACAGCACCAGTATTAGTGCAGCATCCTGGATAATGGGATCCTATTACTGATTGGGATATCTTGCTGCTTCTAGACTATAAATATTTTAAAATAACTCATCTAACTAATGGGATAGATTTGTCCCAATGTGTTTTCTGCTGTGCCCCGCAGACCAGCAAACTTGCACTGCGAAGCCAAATGAGGTCTGTTCAACATATCCTACCCATTTTCAACAGAAAGAGAAAGAGGCAGCAATTCACATGCCCACATTTATGAGGCAAGCAGCATGGTCTTGCGGTTAAAGCACAAGCCAGGTTTGTCTTCCTGGATCTGCTACAGAGCTCCTGTGTGACTAGGTCCTGGCTTTCAGAGTTGTGGAGTACCCATAATCTCACTGCCTTTAAACAGAGTTGTGGGGTACCCAGCATTTCTGAGAAATCAGAGTTTCAACCTAAAATAGTATAGGAGTTCCCTGCCTCCTAGTAGCATTATCACATGTAGATAAAAGTGCCTAGCAATTTTGAGCGACTTGATTTTTCAGTGCCCAACTTGAGACATTTTAAAGGCGGTTGATTTTCAAAGGGTGAGAGCTCAGCAGTTTCACATCCTCTAAAATGTCTCAAGTTGGGCATCTAAAAACCACTAGTTGTTTTTAAAAATGTTCACAATAATTGATTTGCAAAGAGCTTTGGAATTCTTGACTGGAAAGCCCTATAGAAATATAAGAGTATTATTTTTTGAGAAAGTGAGACCTAATATATATGGAAGGATGGAAAAGAGCTTTGGATAAAGCAAAGACTAGCATGAACCTTTGGCCAGAACCTCCAGTTCAACATCTTGTTGAGGTCTGAAAAGTTTGGCTCTCCAATTTCTTTCCATTACCTTTTGTAATGTTTGCTGCCCCTCTGAAGTGTCTTCTTGTGTCCAGAGCTGAAGCAGAAGCAAGATGGGTTCTTCTTGCCTTATTTCCAGCAGCAGTGGAAATGGAAAGCTCCAGAAATTTCACATGCAAAATATTACTACTTGCCTGACCTGCAGCCCAAATTTGCATAAGCCTCCAACCCCTCCACCCCACCCCACTGTTCACCTAACACATCTACCACAGCCACAGACAGACCAAAATGCAGGACTGCACTGTATATAAGAATGGAACTTCAGGCCAGCTTCTGGTCCCATTGAAGACAATAAAAGAGCTCCCCATTGACTCAAATGGGAAGATGATTTGGCATTTTACCAGTCACTTGGTGAGAGATAACAAGGAATGTCCTGATCCAAAGCCCATCTTGATAATGAAAATACTGCAAATGATTGAGTTATTTATTCTTCCATTTGGGGAACTCAGGTCATCCAGAGCTTCTCAGTTCTAGCCCTCTACCTAGCACCACATAGTCTCCATACCTCCCCAGCCACTAGTCTTGTAAAATTTCCAACACTAGAAAGCAGATGGCTTTTCAGTCCATATATCTGAGAAGCTACTAGAAAAACCACATTGTTCTGTTCATGCCAGGCTCTCCTGTGAAAGTTCTATCATGCCAGCTTGCCAGGACTAAAGCCCTGTGGAACTGCATTATAATATTCCAGACCAGGGACTGAGATGGGCCGATAACACCAGCCACATTCTACTCTGATACCCCAAGTGTCTCAAAGTGACATTATAGCAGGCCTCAGCCAACGTGCTGTTTGCTTTATTTAACACCTATTCCAAACTCATGATCTTGGACCTGAAAGCAGAGCTAAACGCAGTCAGGGATGGGCAGCCTGTTACGACATATCAGAGAGAGCTACAGCAATAGTACAGGAACTCTTCTGTTCAGTCACTAATGAGTCAGTTCCAAGCTGATCTTCTCTAGCTCAGAGGCTATGCCTGCCAGCCTTCCACAAACCCAGACACTCCATCCACGAATCTTTGCACTAACCCCTCCTCTGAAGCATCAGTGCATTCTATGCAGATTCAAGGGCATATCTGGAAACCAGCAGGCCTGTTACAGATTACAGAGCAAAAACCGGGACAACCTCATCTGAAGGTAGCAAAGCAGTGAGATTCGGTTCTGCAAGTTTTGCATACGTATGATGCTCATTGGCTTCTCCGAATGAATTGTTTGCAGCATTAGATCCAGATTCCAGGGATTAGGTAGGCGGAATGTACATCACATCACAACCTTTACCTATGTATTTAGGGCTGGCCCTGGCTGAAGGACAAGGGGAATACATTTGAAAATGAGAATTAAGGATTTAAATGAGCAATTTTTTATTTTCTACTCACCAAAAGTCTCTCTCTCTCACTCCCACTGTGTGTACTGGGGCTTGTTCAGAGACCTATCTGAGACAAGTTTGGTGGGGCTAAATCCCATTTGAATAGGTGCACATTGCAAAAAAAACCCAAAATATAAAACACCATTGTAATTGACATTTACTGGCCTCTTTGGCCTCTCAGCAGAAATGGTACCAAGGATTTAATGAGGAGACAGGGCCTGGCCCAGAGCCCATGGAAACACTCCCCTGGATCAGGTCCAGGGAAAGCAAAAGATGCTCTGACCTCTTACTCATTCCTAGGTCATTGTTGAGGCCACCTTGATGGAGGGAGCTTGTCACGGCCACTACCATGGGTAAATGGAAAACTTTAGTCTCCTGGGCCACTTGAAAAAAATCTGCTGGTACCAGCCTGTACCTGAGACAGGAGATGTGCTGGTACCAGCAGAGAAGGGAGGAGAGGTGTAACTGCTTGTGATGGATGGATTCATGGATAGATTGAGCCTTCTCTTCTCTGCTGGTACCAGCAGATTCTTCTGTCTTTATGCATCACACCCCCCTCCAGGCACTGACACCTCCTCTTTGGTCCCCTCCCTGTCACGCAGGGCTGTTCATGCTGGGTCAGATGGGGTCAGAGCTCCAGCAGCACTAAATAACCACTCTCTATTTGTGCTGGGGGAAGCCTTGAGTGCATGGGAGATGTTAGGTGGATGAGAAATGAAACAAGGAAGCTGGGGTATAGAGAGGTAGGGAGGGGAAAAGAACAGAATTATCTTTATTTAACCCCCCTAAAAGACTCACTTTTCCCATGAGGCCTCCACAAAATATACATATTTATTATCTATGTAAATTCCCTCCTATGGGTTCTCTACAGGCAAGCGGCAGCAAGACTCAGAGCCTGAGCTGACAGACTCTGGCTCGCACTACACTGCTACAACCTGCTGTGGGCTCGGGCTCTGATGCCCAGGGATGGGGGTTTGGCTTCAGAGTCCAACCCGCAACATCTACATGCCTGTTTACAGTGCCATAGCTCAAGCTCTATAAACAGAGTCTGTCAGCCTGGGCTCTGAGACTTGCTGCCCCAGGCTGTGCACCACGTACTGCACTGCTCCTTGTTCTCCCTCAGGGCCTGGTTTCCAGAGGTCCTGAGCCCCTGATAGCCCCCATTGACTTCCCTTGCAGTTCTGGGTGCTCATCCCTTCTGACAATGAGGACCTCTCTCTCTCTGTTTGTGGCAGTAAGTTTTCTGGGTCAGGGACTGTCCTGATACATGCAAATTGAACAAGGCCTAGCATACTCATAGTGCTTAACAACATACTAGCCAAGGTGAGAGAAAGAAATGGGGAAAGAGGAAAGAGCGAAGGAGAAATGGAGGGAGGGAGACAAAGGAATGGAGGGCTGAGTGAGGAATGGCTGGAGCCTGAGACCAAGTAGAAGGATATCAAAAGCTTTGCACATAAAACAAACTGAGTAATTTGCAAGTGAGCAGTTTTTCCAGCTATAAGCATCCAAAAATTGAGAGTCACAAAATCTTGAAAGTGTCTTAAAATCACGAGAGTTAAAAAGATAATAGATATTGGCTTCTCTTATTTGTTCTCTGCATTAGGCTTCATGTTTTCTAGCTTTTCTCTGTTACCTAGAGGGTGGGAAATGTTGCTTTTTTTTTTTTAAATGAAAGCTGAAATTCTCAGATCACAATAAAATCACAAGAGCTGGCAACACTGCAAGAGTGTGAAAAATATCTGCCTGGTATAGGCCAATGAATTAGCCACAGAACAGAGCACAACTGATAAGAGAATCTGCCTTTCCATCTCCCAGAAACAAAAGTGGTGCCAGAGAGTCGGTGGGGATAGAGTCAAAGTTCACAAACACCTTGCTGCACCTCTGGGTGTCCCTTTGACTATCTGCCCACCAGTCATGCTGTTCGCATGGGGAGGAAAGGGGAACCATGGACTTGGGAGTAAAGGAGAATCATGGACTTGTACTGAAGAGGAACAGACAAACTGCATAACAGAGAACGGTCGTCTGTACAAATGCAAAAGTCAGAGCCAGGGTTGGTTTATCTCTAGCTCTCATCTGAGCTCCTAAAGTGCAGGATTGGGGGAGTGTAGATAAATGGTTCTTATTTTGGGCCATTTTTTGTTAAAAAACAAACTACTGGCTCAATGCAGTTGTTTAAATGCAACAATGTAGACACCTCAGCAGTTTTGGGGATGCTTAGAGCTAGGGTTTTCATTTGGGCTCATCTCTAAAACATGACTTTGAATCTACATAAAATACACCACTACCCCAATATAACGTGAGCCGATATAACACGAATTTGGATATAACGCAGTAAAGCAGCGCACTCCGGTGGAGCAAAGCAAGTTCAACATAACGCAGTTTTCCCTATAAAGTGGTAAGGTTTTTTGGCTCCCGAGGACAGTGTTATATCGAGGTACAAGTGTAGTTCAGTGGAGGATGTCAAAGTGCTTTGCAGAGGGCATACATACTATTATCTCATGGTGCAGAGGAGGAACTCAGAAGCACAGCAAGGTTAAATGATTTGCCCAAAGTCACACAGCCAAGTCAGCGTCAGAGCCAGGAACAGACTGTACTCTCAACAGTAGAATAGTGTCCTATGGATCCTCTTTGGGGTCAGATCATGGCAGTATGAACTGAAAAAAGCTGAAATGGGTAACAGAGATAGCACAAAAGGGGCATGACTATAACATTTAATAAAGAGAATCCAGTGGGTAATATACTGGATGGCACACTGTATATCCTGCTAATTGTCCTTTCTCTAGTTTGCTCATCTTTTGACCATCTACATTGTTTCTAGTAACTCTACAGTATTCCCTCTCTTTCAAACCCTTCTCGTTCTTCAAGGGAGTTTATTTCAAATACTCAAAACATGGGGTATAAAATCTACACATGGCTGTCTATGGGGATCCTTTCACTTTTAATAATTAAATTTAATTTAAGTCAGTGACTTGATCTCTCTTTCTCACTCTCTTCCTGATGCAAGAAGCTGATGTTCCAAAGGGCACTGAGAAGACTCAGCTGTCTGGTTCTGAAGGTTACCACCTTGTTGTGCAAATAAGACTTCATTGGCTCTGCTAGTGTGAAGACTGCAAACTACACCACCACATTGCATGTAGAGCCTTTCAGCCAATGAGATCAAAGCACATTACTCATAACACATGGGCCTGAAAACTTGGAAAAGCAACTGCATCCAAAGTCCACAGCTAGCTCCCATCTCTAAAAAATGGGCAAAATCAAAATCATAGATCTGAATGCCCTCAATTTCTGCATCTGGATCCAGATTTTGCATCTTGAGGCCATGTCTACTCACTACACTCCTGTGAGGTAGGTATTTCATTTTATAGATGGAAAAACTGAGGCACAACTGTTGAGCTACATGCCCAGAATCATGCAGCGAGTCAGTGGCAGAGCAAGGGACAGAACCCACCTGCCCCAACTTTCAGTCCCCAGCTCACATACATGACTTGCAAAGACAGGCATCCGCAAGTCACTTCAGCAGCTCACTGCTGTTCTTCTGAGTCTTCATTTCAGCATTTCCAGTGAAGTTGCTATGAGAAATAGTATGATGGCTTCCTTACACACTTCAGCGTATTCTTGATTCCTTTCAGAGAGGATTTTTCAGTGATGAATTATTATTAATGTATAGGAGCCAAAGTCTTGGACACAGAAGCACAGGAGAAAGTTGGTTCCTGCCCCAAAGAGCTAAGGTGTCATGGCTCATGTCTTGCATCTCTTCAGTCAAGCAATGGCTTTCCTTTCTGCTCTCACAGCACGGCTGTTCTGTGGGATATTAATATATTGTTGGCTCTAGCCATCTCTTGCTGCTTCTTGGTGAAAGGGGGTATCATAAGTAGATAGGTAACGGTTAATTTTCTTTTACCTGTAAAGGGTGAACAAAGGGGGAACCAAACACCTGACCAGAGGACCAATCAGAGACCTGGATTTTTTTTAAAAAGTCTGGGAGGGAACTGGAAACTCGGGGTCTTTTTGTTTTCCTCGGCTGTGAGTAAACAAGCTTTTCGTCTAACTCCAATCTTCTTTCTAATATTCTACTATCAAGTGTGAGTACAAAGGAAACAAAGCAATAAGCTGTTATGTGCTTTGGTTTGTAATTACATGTGTGTTGATTTTGCTGGACTGGTTTAATTGGGCTATCTTTTAAATCAGACTGTTTATTCCTATTTTCTTATAAGCCACATCCCTGTATTGAATTTCTTAATGCAGTGTTTAGTATATGTAAGTTCTTTCTTTTTTTATATAAAGTTTTCTTTTTAAAACTTGTGGGAGTTTCTTTTCCTAGTGAGGCAAAGGGGAGAGAAATTTCTGTGCCCGGAGCTCTGTCTACCTCTGTGTGACAGGCTAGGGGGAGGGGAGCCCAGGCTCTGTGGTTTACTTTCCTATTGTCCCAGGGCAGGAACAAGCTACGGGGAAAACGTTACAGGGAATAGAGGTAAGATTAGTTCTGTTTCCCTGTGTTGGAGGGCTGTCTCTTTGGAGAAGAGGAGGCAGGTTTTTCGGTATTGTGATGTAAAGAGATGGCATCAATTCCCTCAGGTTGCTCAGAGCGGAACGACTGAGAGAGAGGGGGAAGGGAGGGGAGATACTTCCCTTACCGGTAAGACTCATACTTCTGAGTCTTGGGGGTCTTTCCAGGGGAAGTTGGGGAGGCCAGAGAGGGGGTCCCCCCAAGGAATATTTGGGGAACCCGGGCTGATAGGAGCCAGAATCCTATCTGGTGGCAGCGAGATAAGATCCAAGCTGGTACAAGCTTGGGGGAATCATAATAAGCACCCAGATTTTGGACGCTAAGGTCCAGATTTGGGACAGATGCTTACCACAGGGGGCTCATCTTTTTGCCTGTATTTTTATCTCAATTTTCTTTTTAAAGTGAAGTCTGTGGTGGCCAAATATGCCAGCCTATTAAGCTCCCAGGACACTGAAAACTTCTATTTATCAATTATGCAACATGGCAGCAGCAATGCATGACCCCTACTGTGCTACCCAACCAATTCATGACATGAAAGGTCCTATACTAGTCCCACACAAGACACAGTCAATCAGTGAAACTCAATGCCACAAGACATTATTGGAGGCAAGAACTTAGCAAAGGAAAAAGGTATTGGACATTTATACAGATAATAGATATGTAGATAATGAGAATATCCAGAGTTATAATGGTAAGTATTAAAAATAAGCAAGAGTTTTGAGAGATATAAATGCTCATGCTTCAAGGCAGATGCTAACCTAGCAAGAGGTTAAGTGGTGTATAAATCTCGTGCTGGTCTTCTGCACAACGTTGGGAAGATCATACCCATTCTCTCTTTCAATTGCAGGGGGAGGGCAGGCATTGGTGGAATTCAGTTCTTTCTCTCTTGTACATATTTTTCTACAAAGTGTTTTGTGAGCTTCTTTGTGAATCAGATCACATAAAAGCTGCCATCAATGTAACTGTGATAACGGAGACAGAAGTATAAAGCAGAAAACTCCAGCAGAAGCCAGGACTGTCACAGACCTATTGCACCCCATACCAAATATGTCTCATAATGAAGAGCTATGACAGCATTTCAGCAGGTCCAGTTCTTGTGCACAACACAAACCAATCATCATAACCTACCACCCTAGCTGGCATTCTCAGTAGGTAGTCTGAAAACCATGAAGAGTGAGTTCCCATCTTTGGAAAATAGAAACTGCCAGACTGGGTCAGACCAGCGCTTCACCTAGCCCAGTGTCCCGTCTCTGACAACAACCAGTACCAGCTGCTTCAGAGGACGGGATAAGAAGGACTGCAGTTATGGGATGACCTGTTTCCAGGAAAAGTTTTCTCCTAACCCTAATTACCCATGTAGCTTCAGTCCAAGGCCTCTGCCATGAAGTCTTAAATTCTTTCCCTGAACGATATCTAGGGTGCACATCAAAAAAAAAACCAAAGGAGAATAAGTCCAAGTCAATATTTCCTTTCTGAGCTTGAGCAAGAGATCAGGTTGTTATGCACGAATAGTTTTCTAGGTTGTGTTGGAGAAGCCAAAGTAACCAGTTTACAGCACAGCCTCAATGTCTTCCTCATTCTTACATTTACCTTCAAGTGAGACAGGATATGTAAATACAATAAAGGGAAACTTTGTAAGGTGGTAAATCATTAACTGGGACTATTTGGTTACTTAACAAAGTACAAATAGCATCTAGAGTTTAAAACTAAACATCTAAAAATAATTTTGACCCCTGCCAGAAATCTGAGTACAAAGATCTGCTGAGCACCTACAGGGGGAAGAGAATCAACAATTTCCTCTTGAGAATCAATAAAGAATCAACTTTGGATTTCTTGAAGACATAATACATCTCAGATTCAACTCTCAGCCAGGGAGCAATTTTTTTCAGTATTTCTCTGCAACTACGAAACTAGAAACATCCTTCTGGCCCCCAGTGGACCCTGAACTTCTGCTGTATTCACATGACTCCAGGGTTTTAATCAAAGATGTCCAAAAATTTCAAGAGCTGGTAACACTGGAGTTTCCTCTGATCCCCCTGCAGCTTCAGGCTCTGCAGGCTTAGCCCTGGTCTATACAACCAAATTATGTCAGTATAACTATGTCACTCAGAGAGATGCAGTTATATCAGCTGAACTCCCAGCCTTCTCCCATTGACATAGTTACCACATCTCGGGGAGGTCAAGTACCTAGGCCAACAAGAGAACCGCTCCTGTCGGTGTAGACAGCATCTTTACCAGGCGCTACAATGCTCTAAATGTAGACAAGTTCTTGGTCTTCGTTTTATACTCTCTGGGCCCAATTCATGGCTCTCCTGGGACCACTTTGCAGCAATTTGGGTGGCACAAAGTGGAAACAAAGCAGCCATCCTTTCCTACTACTGCCACCTTTTTCCAGTGGGCCCAAGTAGGTG
Organism: Chelonoidis abingdonii; assembly: GCF_003597395.2. Taxonomy (NCBI): domain Eukaryota; kingdom Metazoa; phylum Chordata; order Testudines; family Testudinidae; genus Chelonoidis; species Chelonoidis abingdonii. The sequence goes on along the minus strand of NC_133786.1, from coordinate 10,808,861 downwards.
AAAGATCTTCCTCTACCCCACAGAAAGCATTCCATGACACATAGCTGGGAGATATTCCACTAGCACAAAGCAGTGAAGCCAGGGCAGGCCTATGCCCAGACTATTCCCCAGTTAGTATGTGCTGCCCAAATGAGACCTAAATTCAAGGAGGGGAATATAAGCAACAAACTTTCATTTCTGCATTCGTGCAGTCACAAATTCCTTCCTTTGTAAGCATATAGAAAAGACACTATCTCCTCAGCAGGGTAGATAAAAAGCAATCTTTTTTAATTTAATTTTTAAAATTTAAATTAAATATGAGGTTTTTAAAAATTTTAAATGAACATACATTCTTAATTTCAAAATTTAAGGCATAGGCTTATTATAATTGATTAAAATCATTTGAATTAAGTACAAGCAGTGCCATGTTTGCTGCCAAGGTTTAAACAAAGTCACCCCATTGAACTGCTAGAAGTCACTGGCAATCAGAAATTGCTGAAATGCTAAACCAGCTTTTGACAACAATAGAAGATACAGATGCAAAGAAAAATTTTTATTCTTTTCAGTTTATGCAACCAGTTCAGTTCAATGATTAGTTCATTCAAAGTTAAGAAACCAGTTGGGAGTTGAAAAAGCAGGAACACTAATTTTCTTCTTTCAATCTATGAATAAAAACTAGGTGTGGGGCTGAGATCTACTAGTTCTAAAATCTTAAAGGCCATGGTGACCAAAACCAATCAGTTAAATTCACTAATTGCAAATAATACTTTCTTTGTTTAATAAAGTTGGTTTTAAATTTAAAGCATGTTTTACTAAACATTTTTTCTTATGTATTCCCCGCATTTAAGGCAGTTTTATTTAATAAAATAATTAGAATGCTGTTTTTGTTTATTTTAATTGAATTTGAATTTCCATTCAAATAGAGCTCAACACAAATGAATAGGAAAAATTACTTATCTAGTAATTAAGAAACATGTCATTCATAATTTTCTAACATAATAAAAAGTGTCACAAATTAAGAATTTGAATAAATGTAAGTGTAGCTATATAACTGCTTAAATAAATGTGTATGCATATAGTGTACTTTTCTAGTTAGTAAAAAAGCACAAAATTTAGTGTAATGGCTATATTTAGTTGCAAATCAAAATGGTTACCAACCAATGACAATCAGCCTTTCTTTAGGAAAAGAACTACAAAGTAGAAATGTAAAAGATGATGAAAATGGATATATTAATTAAACGTTTCCTGCTTGATAATTTAAATCAGGATTAAAATAGGTGATTTAAACTATCTATCACGCTTCTAAGAGACTTCAACAACTCTTTAGCTCCAAAACTATCTAGAAAAGAAGATGGAAATGCCTGGGACGTGTTGAGAATGAAGCCAGAACATCTGCCGTGGCAGGTGTAACATTGGGCAGCTGGAGGAACATAAAAAAGGTGCTGATTGAAAGACTCCCCCTGGAGAACACTAGTTAGAGAGAGAAAATTTGCGGGACTTAACAACACAGAAGATGTACAAACAGCAGCCCAGGATAGACAGGGATTGCAGAGCCTTGTTTGTGCCCTAAATAGCACTTGACAGCATGGGAAGGATTCAGCGAGGGACAAACAGCCAGCAATCCCAATTAGCTGAGATTCTCCCCCTTTCTGACAGAGCCCTTTCAAGTCCTGTATCTCAGTTCTTGGAGTTTGTTTTTTAACATTAACCCTCATATTGCACAGAGAACACAGCTGTCTGGCATAGTTATGTTTATGCAAAATTCTAGGAAGGCAGAGATAAGGAACAAGGATCTAAACTCTTTCATAACTAGCATAACAATGTAATATGCTTGTATTACAAATATAATAACGTTAAACTAAATTTACACTGTCACTAATCCTACACTGCATGTTACTTTAGACTTGGCCTTGGAAAGCCTGGTTTCTATTTCAGATCCTACCACTGACCTGCTGTGTGACCGGGCAAGTCCCATCTAAAAAAAGATATATTAGGCTTGTAAAAAGTACAGAGAAAGGCAACAAAACGATTAAGGGTATGGATCAGCTTCCATATGGGGATGGGGAGAGTTTGGCGTCTGGGAATGTTCAGCTTATAAAAGAGACGACTAAAGGGGGATGTGATAGAGGTCTATAAAATCATGAATGGTGTAGAGAAAAAGTGCTATTTATCCCTTCACATAACACAGGAACTAGAGAGTCACCCAATGAAATTAATAGGCAGCAGTTTTAAAACAAACATACGGAAGTACTTCTTCACACAACACACAGTCAACCTGTGGAACGCATTTCTGGGGGATGTTGTGAAGGCTAAAATTATAACTGAGTTCAGAAATGATTTAGATACGTTCACAGAGGATAGGTCCATCAATGGCTATTAGCCAAGGTGGTCAGAGATGCAATCCCAAGATCTAGGTGTTCCTAAACCTTGGACTGTCAGAAGCTGCGGCTGGAAGACAAGGGATAGAAAACTCAATAATTGCCCTCTTCAGTTCATTCCCTCTGAAGCACCTGCTGCCAAAACACTGTTGGAAGACAGGACACTGGGCTACACAGACCATTGGTCTGACCTTATACGGCCATTCTTTTGTTCTCTTCAGCTACCTTCCCGTGTGTATAATGGGAATAATTTTGTTTATAAAGCACTTTGAAACCGACAGGTGAAAAGCAATAGGACTGTCATTTTGAGATGTCAGGAGTGTAACTTCAAAACAAGAGTTCCTACTAATTCCCATGAAATTCAACTCCAGGATATTGTCTGCATGCAGGAATTATTAAGAGACATTCTTTGACATGGGTTATGAATGAGGTAAAATGTAATGATCATTGTGATGAATTTGGAGCTGTTCTGTATTAAGTTATAAATACCATGTATTGATTTGATTATTGGGGTGTTTCCTGTATAAATATAGTGGTTTAGCTCTATAGAGACTGTGTGAAAAACAGGCAGGAAGGAAAAGAATGGCTCAATATGGTCACCTCTCTGCAAACACTTCAGAGTGGTTAAGGGAAAATGTCAGAACTATTATTTATGTATATTACTGTAGTGCCTAGGAGCCCAAGTCAAGGACCAGGCCCCACTATGCTAGGCACTGTACAGACACAGACCAATTAACTTTCATGATTTTGTCTCCGCCCCAGCCAACATAGAAAACTGCTTGTGACCAGGACAGGAAAATGCCTGCCAACACAAGAACAACAAAAGAACTGTGGGAGAATTAAAAAGGGACACTCTTAAGAGAGAGGCAATAGTCATTCAGGAGGAACCAGATGGAGACACAGGGGCCCGCTAAGGGTGTCTGAGAAGCTAGGCCTGCCTAGGCTGCCCCCAGGAAGCAGTAGGGCTCTGGGTCAGAAAGACATGTGTGTGAACTGTTTGTGGTTTTGAGATCTTCTCTCTCTAAAAGTGTTGTTCCTATGGTTCAGATTAAAAATACTTCAGTTTTAAGAAGGGTGTCTAGTCTAGTCACTACGTTCACAGCTGGTCGGGGGCTCTTCCTAAATCACATAACAGATTAGGAGGATCCTTAATTCTGAATGTTTGTTTCAGTGTTACAAGGGGCAGGTGAGTCCTGACAGTCACTAAAACATATTATGTAATTTAGGAACAGCTCCACCCCCGAGACTCCAGAAGGGAAGAACTGCAGGTGCCCGAATTCAGACTTGCAGGATAAGAATGCTTCAAAGCCAGGATACTGTAGCCCAGGGAACCATCTAGGAGTGAGGTAATTGCAAAATTTTCCCCTCTCTCTTGAGATATATACAGGCACGAGCCTAAGACCGAAGCAGTGGATTCCGAGAGGGGACACAGGTGCAGCAAGCCCTGTAACTGTGGCAATCACAATGGTCCCTTCTGACCTTGAAATCTATGAGTCAATGGCATTAGCATAGAAAATCATCAGACCTGGATATAGGTTTCAAGTTGTTCCTCTTTTTCATTAAACTGCTAAATTTGCCTTGCGTTTGGCCTCTTTATCTTTCCTTTTATCCTGAAGCAATCTCACAGCTTCTTTGTCTCCTGTGAGCTCTTTGCTGTTTGGAAATCCCAGAATTCCTGCTCATGTTTCCAGAAGCAAAACATGCCCTTGTGAGTCTAAAACTATCCACGTCAGGCTGAGGGAAAGCTGAGAAACAAGGAAGAATGAAAGCAACGTCCTCTGAGAGAAAGCACAGCAGATGCCTCCTCACTACAGGCTGTGTCAACTCTGCTAGCAAAATGGTGGCTGGACTCAGCAAACATGCAGACTCCTTAGAAACGTAAAGGTGCAGGAGTCAGAAAACAGAAGATATCCCGCTTCATAGGTACATAAACCACACTGGTTATGTGCCTTGAATAAATGAATATCTGATTACTCAATATAACAACTTCTGGCGTATTTCTAGTTTTGGCTGGACTTGCTCTACCCTGTGCTTGTTGGCTATCTTAGCTCCACTCTACACTTGTCCCTCTTACCCTCTTCTGCCCCCATCCACTTCCTTTCACTTTTCTTTCCATTTAGTTGATCCCTTCCTAAGTAAACCTCCCCAACATAATGTTTGCCATCATGGCATTAGTCACTCTGCTTGTGTGTTTTGCCCATTTCCCCTGCTGTCTGTCTTGTCTACATAGACTGTAAGATCATTGGGGCAGGGACTGTCTTTTTGTCCACTGTTTGTATAGAACCAGATTCCAGTCCCCTGCTCCAGTGTATATGTAATTATTTATACACATTGGAAAAGCTTCATTGGGAGAGACAGAGAGCCCCACACTAGAATAGCCCATAGCCCAGTGCTTAGGACACTCATCAGGAACAGGGGAGGCCCAACTTCAAATACTGTCTCCTCATCAGGCAGAGGAAGAAACTGAACCAGGGTCTCCCACATCCCAGCTGAATACTCTAATCATTGGGCTAAAAGTTACAAAAGTGGAGGTGGGCAGGCTGCTTCCTATGTTTTATGGGGATTTAGATGGGCTCAGAGCACACCTAATGGATCATTTCCAGGCCTCATTTGATGATCCCACTGCAGCTTCGGCCTGAAATAGGGTCCTGGATGCCTAGATGGAGGGAGCTGTGCACATGCTCACTGGCAGAAACTGAGGCTTCTCAGGGACTTTAACAGTGGAAGTTTAGGCACCTAGAGAGCTGGGAGATTTGAGGATCTAAGTAGTGCTTGAATGTTGGTACCTACATTTAAAAAAAAGTATTTAGGTATTGAAATCAATGGGAGTTAGGCACCTCAATACCTGTCAAAATGTGGTCCTTTGCCTTTAGTCTTTCTGTCATTATCTGGTATATTACTGATATATTACTTGTTTATCCATGTTCTGGAACCAGTAAAAGGTTTTACTAAAAGTAACTAAACAGAATGACTTGATTTATTGCATTTTTATGGGGAAGAGAAGTTGTAATGAAGCCAAGGGTGAGGCGACAACTGGTTGTGGGTAGATCCTTTACTCTAAGTTTGGTTCCCTCCTTTTTTCATAGAGGAAAAACTGTGTTTTTATTGTTACCGCTTTGATTGTTTCATTGTGTTTTATGAGAGGTTGTTTCTGTTTGGATACAGAAAGACACCTTGAAGCAGCGAGTCTGATCTGAGTTCTACGTGATTATCTGAACCTTATCTACAAATGCCAATAAGCAGTTTTAAGGGGCTAATGCTATTCCCACTCTGGCTTCGCTAACTGAAAGACTTAACACCACACAAAGGGTCCTGGCCACACAGAGGGTTAGGGGAGTTAATGTGGTGCAAGGCAAAGGTAAAACTGCTATAGAAATTCATTAAACAACACACTTTAGCAGTGTTGGTAATGCAAGTACTGAGTTTAAAATGAACTAACAGTGGGGCTGATCATGCAGGCTGATGCCTGTAAGCTGCTGCCACCCTGACAGCCAGTTTAAAGATGGCTCTCAGAGCATCTAGGTTCCCTGCTCTGTGACAGGAGCCTGGTAGCCCACAGAGCTCTCAGGGCTTCTAAACTCTTGGGTCTGTGGTGTGGGACTCGCTGGGCTACTCCTGGCTCCAGAGATTTCCCCCGGCTGCTTTCACCTACTTCCTGGGAACAGTGCCTGGGAGTCAGGGGCAGCTGGCTGCTTTGTTTCATCTAGAAAAAAATGCAACAGAAAGAATTCAATTTTCCCCTCACATTGTGACGTTTCCTTTCCATGGGATTTTTTGAAATTTCTATGTTTTGTTCTGAACTGGCCCAAACCCTTTATTGAAATGTCAAAATTTCCCACAGAATGGAAATGCCACATTTGGACCAGCTCTAGTTCTAAGATCCAAACAAACATAAGAACATAACAACGGCCATACCAGGTCAGACCAAATGTCCATCTAGCCCAGTATCCTGTCTACTGACAGTGGCCAGTACCAGGTGCCCCAGAGGGAGTGAACCTAACAGGCAATGATCAAGTGATCTCTCTCCTGCCATCCACCTCCAGCTTCTGACAAACAGAGACTAGGGACACGATTCCTTACCCATCCTGGCTAATAGCCATTTATGGACTTCACCACCATGAATTTATCCAGTTGCCTTTTAAACGCTGTTATAGTCCTAGCCTTCACAACCTTCTCAGCTAAGGAGTTCCACAAGTTGACTGTGCGCTGTGTGAAGAACTTCCACAGCTCTACCCAGAAGTCAATGCACTTCTTATTCTAGCTGTCTCATTTATTCTGCGGAGACTTCCCTTATGTTTTAGTAAGAATGTGTTCTTGTCCATTGCTTCATTGTGCTATTTTGGAGACCTATCTAAAACATAGGGAGACTTGACTCTGTTGAGATGCTTATCAATAAGATTAGCATTTACATGACCTAGGATAGATTATTGAGTGAGGTTCTTGGCCTGCCTTACAGAGGAGGTCAGACTAGATAGTCATAATAGCCCCTTCTGGCCTTAAAAAAAACCTATGACTCAACAAAGGCTGCTAATCCCCACACTGAAGATTAGGGCACTAAATTTACACGTTAACGTGCTACCAGGGTTGAATGTGACTATTACATTAGGCCTCCTTCTGTGCTAAAATATGTTTGCTTAAGCCATGGATCTAATTACAGGTGGTTGGGAAGTAGTTTTCTTCCCCCCACCCAAATATTTGTTGTTGTTGTTAAATTTTCAATCAATAGTTTCAGTGAAAACCCAGAAGCCTTCAATGAAAGCAGAAATCGATTGTTGGGAAAAATTCTAGTGTGTTGAAAAAGCCAGTTCCTTTATTTATGCTTTGGGGAGAATATTTTGATTGAAATTTTTCAACCATCTCTTTCTCTTCTATGTCTTGTGAAACAGGCTAAAGGCTATGATTGGGCATCAACTATGGATACATGGATACAGCAGAAGCTTCTTTGACAATCAAGGACGGGAGAAATATTCTCCTTATGGTGTTCTTGGGTGGGTGAATGACCACTTCCAAATTCACCTGCAGGCTGACTAGTATGAGAATGTTGACTATCTAAGTTCCCTATAAGCCTGGAGTGAAATCCTGGCCCCAAAGACAACAATGGGAAAATCTCCCATTGCTTTCAAGAGGGGCAGAATTTCATCTCTGCTTCTTACATGTATAATACCAAAATAGCATGAGGTACTTTAAAAACAATAAAGAGAAAAGGCCCCTGGCCCCACATAGTCACTGGACAGACCAAAGATGAAGGATAGAATGTAAGAAAACACACCTGTATTCAACAGTGAAGTACAGCACATCTTATTAGTTTATCCTATTAAAATCTTTTTAATTATGTCATCTTTTTGTTAATGTTTGCATACAGCTGAGGGACTAGTGTTTTTAGGCTACCTGGAAGAATGGTATTTTAAAAGGAGAGACTTGGAGGGGGAAAAAATGGCAATATCCTGGATCAGGCCAGGATGTTCAGGTAACCATTAGCACCGTGCAGCACTTTTCACTTTCTAGGGGCTTTAGAATGGTTCATTAATTCAACCTCCCTGCACCTCTGACACACAAATAATTGTTATTCTTATTCTACGGAAAGGGACACCAGAACACGTCAGTGTTGTCAGAAATTTTCACTACTTTTGGGTCCAACTTGAGGCACCTGTGGTGAGAGAAGCTGACCCCAGAATTGTTTTAAGATCCTGTAATTGGTCTTATTTTTTATTAAGGCAATTAGGATGCTGTGTATAGACATCACTCTGATTGTTTTAGATATGAAATGCCTAGTCTACTGCAATATGTAAATATAGATGCTAGTCCTATTAAGTGAATGAGGATGGAGATGAAAGGATATGTTTGTTAAAAAAAAAAAGTCGGTGGATACAGTTATTCAGTGCACATGCAAGCAGGTCTTTTGGCAAGCAATGACCCAAAACAACCCTATTTGCACAAGAGATACAAAATAAGCATATGCAATGACATAACCACCTCCCCCACAAAACTTACTGTATATATTAATTAAATTTGTGGTGAAATCTTTGCTCCACTGAAGGCCATAGGGACAGGATTTCAACCTCAGTATATACACAGAAAACGGTCAACAAAACACCTTTCCACACACTACAAACAGTATCATTCCAGACATTTTCAAAATTACTCAGTCCCCATTTAAGGATCTAAGTATGTGGCACGTGTTTCCAGAAGCACTCAGTCTCCTATATCTGTCATTGCCATAGATTTAGGTATGTCTTAGTTACTGGATGCTGACCCCTGTTGGAAGTCTCGTCTCGAGCTGTTGAAGTCACACTAAACACAGAAGGCCTGAAATTCAGAAGTGCCAAGCATCCACCGCTTCTATCGACTTCACTCGTGTTCTTTGGAAGTTCTGCTCCTCTGAAGATCACGACTATGTTGTGCAGACCCTGCCTATAGGTGAGGCCTCATTCCTTGATTCTCCTCCTGCAGCATGCGGCCATCTGACAGCATCTGTGTTTCAGGGACTCCATTGTTATGGCTCAGATCAATAGGTGCTCATGTCTTTGCTAAGGTAGTTTCATCTTGACATCAGTCTCAGTCCATCTTGCCTCACTCACACTAAACCCAGGAACATTTATTTTCAGAGGTGCTTAAACATTAGTGACAACATGGTCTGGTGATCAGAGTGCAGGAGTAGGAGGGCTACGTCTATTCTGCTACTGAGCTGCTGTGAAACCTTAGGTAAGTCACTTAACCTGTCTGTGCAACCTAAGTCTCTCCATCTGGAAAATGGGGATAACATGCCACCTAAGCAACAAATTTGAGATCCTAGAATAAAAATCTACTATGGCCATCTGGACTGGTCTATTTTGGATTCAATACCAAGGTAAATGAGAACTGAATCTGATCCTAGTATCAAACAGTAGAGGTCTGCTTGGGCCTAAATTGTTAGCCCAACCTAGACCTGAAATGGACCCAGACCCCACCGAAGCAGGTCAGGTAGTTTTCCCACCCAACCCTGACCTTTCCCCTGAACCAGAGTCAGCACAACTGCTGCCTGGGGTTGGTGCAGCCACAGATGCATGAACTAGTGGCTGCCTGTCCTGCTCTCATGCTGTGCAATGAGATACACTGCAACCTCTGGGCATGCTCACTGTACAGCACAGAGGCAGCAGCTAGCAGGAGTGGGGCACGCAGACACAGCTACCGACCTTATGGGCAGGAGTAGAAGAACTGGCCTGACCCAAGCCTCAGAGAATTGTGTCCTTCTCCTACCAGACCCACCTCAAACATGGTACCTATAGCTGGGACCTCGTGAGCTACAGGCTCTACCATGGAGCAACCTTCAAAAGACTGAGGTCATGGGGCAGATTGTGTTGTTGGTTGCTCTGGTATAAAAGCAGAGTAACTCCAAAGAAACCTACTATTTTAATTCAGCGGCAGCTGACTTAGTCTGTATCAGTATGATAAATAAATTTGTTAGTCTCTAAGGTGCCACAAGTACTCCTGTTTTTTTCTACTATTTTAATGTTTCTTTCTCTGTAAGGAAGACATGCATGAAAGCCCTTCAACACAAACAGCCCTAATGGTCCACTGACACGACAAGGGGTGAATTACATAACAAAGCAAAGCTTACATGAATCAGAAGGAGCAAAGTAGAATTCTGAATCACAGAGAAAGTAGCCCAGCAGCAAAAGAACCTCCAACTGGTACCCATAAAGCTGGTTACCCATTAACCATGACATCAGTGCAAGTTGTATTTTATAGTTTACATCCAATAATCTAGTAATCTTATAGGGCCTGAACATGTGGTCCTTACTCAGGCTTGAGTGAATATTTTGCCTGCATAAACTCACCTGATCAGGTAGCTATAATCCTCCTAGAGTTTTCACTTTTGCAGCAGTGCCAAGAAAGGCACCAGGCGAGGCTAATGTTCTGAGCTCTTCCATCTGAATCATCCACAGGAGGAGCCAAGGACCAAAGATATGTGACTCAGGCCTTACAAAAGGAAGGTCAGCCAATTTCCATGCTAGCACTATAGTATGTTTCACATAAAGTGATGTTTCAATGTAGTGAATTAACCATTACAATCTCTGTTCAGCAAGGTACATAAACATGTGCCTAAATCCAAGCATGTGAATAATCCCACTGAAGTAGTAGCTCGGTGAGATTAGTCATCAGCTAAAGAGTTTTAGCTGGACTGTAAATTCCTTGGGGTACAGAGCTGTGACTTTAAATAGGTCTATCAAGCACCACATGCACCTTTTCTGCTGAATTAACAGTAAGTCAGTGGTCCAGTGTAGCAGGGCTCAATAAAGGGATTACAGCTCAGGTGGTCTCCCCTTTCTATGCCCATACTTAGATCATTATTTCATGGTACGCCTTCTTGAGATGCGACTTTCATTTTTCTGTGAGCCATCATGAAGGAAGCAGTTCTCACTTCCTTTCAAATTGGCCAGCAGAGAATGGAAGTGTTTTTCCACAATAAATTTGGGGTCATTCAGAATGAAAGGCAATACACGCAAGTAACATTCCTAGTGTTGCAGACTCCTGGACCCAACCCATCCACAGATGCTTCACCAAGGAACAAGCCAGCAAACATGAAACATTTTCAAATGGCAGCCGGTAAGGAGAGATCCTCCAACAGCTCAGCACCAACCATCCCTTGGGATTTGCCACTATCAGGGTCTCCTGGATTGTTTCGGAGAGGAAACCATAGTTTTAGTCCTGTTGCCCTGGGGAGATGGACTCCGTTTGCCTGCAGCAGAAACACACAACGCTCATGGGTGGGTGCTGGAAATCTAAAGGGAACATAACAGGATTAAACCTTATTGTCTCTTCATTAGGTTTCAGAGACTCACCTTCTGCAGATGGAACCTCTAAGAGCACAGTTGGTTTTTTGCCAGCCTTTTTGGATTTCACTCTGGTAGAAGAGACCTTGGAATCTTCCCAGTTCCCCAGTTTAGCTTCAGAGAAGGAGAAAAGCATTCTGATTTGGAAAGGTCGAAAACTTCAACACTTGTACCTCCATGGCACTCGCTATTTGATTTCACCGACTGTTGCACTAATTCTTCAATTAATATCAGAAATAAAAAGTTCAAAAAACCCTCTAAAATTCAAAGATTAATGAGTCTAGTATAGTTATTCTAAGAAGAGACTGTGACTCAGGTCTCTTGGATTCTACTGCCAGCTCCGGAAACTTAGTCAAGCGATTACAGAAGGTGACGGTGCAACAAGAACTCCTGGGTTCTATTGCCAACTCTGCCACTGACTCACTAGGTGACTTTGTGCAAGTCATTTATCTGCTCTGTGCTTCAGTAAAGAGAGGATAATAATACTTACCAATCAGAAATACTGGGAGGAGAGTTGTGGCTCAATTACTTAACATTTGCAAAGTGCCTAGAGCCCTTCAGATAAAATATTCCATATAATTACAAAATATAATCAACTACTCAGGCTCTGAAGGCGAGTATATGCAGAATAAATAAATCATTTCAGACATTGATTGACATTATAATGGATTATTATGCTGGCTACCTGTCTTGATCTGATCCAGCCATTGGCTCAAGAGCTCCATAGGGCCGCAACACTACTGGGTAAGTGGTTTAGGCCATTGCAAAACCATATGGTCAATCAGTAAGGTTGGTCTCCATACAAATTCTTCCTGCTCTTTGCAATGCCCTCTATGGGTTGTGATTTGTTAGCTAAAACATGTAACACTCCCAGGAAATGCTGGGCTGGTTTAACTGTAAATTGAAACAAAAGAGCACACTCTTTCCCAGGAGAGAGATGTGTCACCTGCAGCATGCAAGTCTGCTTCTGTCTAAAACACCCATACACCACCCCAAATGTAAGGAAATTCAGAGGCACTTTGGATATAAATACCTGTAGAAGGGCACCATTGCTTCCTAAGCACCCCCCTGAAGCTAGGCATGGCTCTAGCAGGGACTCATCTACCCTAGGTCTCCAGGGTTTAGGAGCCTCTTCTCTAAAATTCCCTGACTGGGGTAGGTATGGAAACCCAGGCCCACCCACTCCCTGGATTCCAGTTCAGGGCCTGCATTGGAAAGGGCTAGAACCGTTCCTTCTCCATCAGAGGCGTAGCGAGCGCCCTCCGTACCCTCCGACCGGAGGGGGCCCCGCAAGGAAGGGGGCCCCTGAAAGTGGCAAAAAAAATGAATGCAACGGTGAAGATGGTGTCAATATTCGTGAAGTGTTTGTTGGTTTTCTTAATGTTCATGATACAACTGGCGAGGGCTTATTGGAAGCGTTTCTTGAAAAGGCAAACAACTTAGGAATAGACATTGCTGACATGAGAGGCCAAGCTTATGATATCGGCGCAAATATGAGAGGAAAAAATAAAGGAGTTCAAGCCCGCATGCTAGAAATAAATGTACCATGTGGAGCTCTCACTTGGAATCTTGTGATCTCAGACGCGGCAAAGTCATTGAAATATGCCGTTGACTTTTTTGGTAAGGGGCCCCAGACATATGTTCGGAGGGGGCCACGTTCTTTGTTGCTACGGCCCTGTTCTCCATCCCTTGTTATCCTCTAAGGTATTTCCTCCCTCTCTAGCCTTTCTTTCCCAGCCTCCTAACCTGTTTCTCCCTCCTTGGGGTGCTGATGTTTGTTTCTCACCAGTCTGCTGGAAAGAGTCCCTCTCTGCAATCCTTCAGTCTCACTGGCCGCAGCAGCAGCTTTTCTGCTCAGAAGTTCCCTCTCTAATTGAGATCCTTAACCTTGTATCATGCTCAGGTGCTTCCCTGCCTAATTGACTACCTCCCAGTTACTCAGTGAATTAACTACTCCCAGGTGAATCTGAGCTGTCTCATCCCCACTAAGATAGGCCTGCTGCCCTCTCACAATGCCAATTTGGCTCCAAGAAACTGCAAAGAAATACTTCTGACTGCAAGTTTAAATCTTTCTCTCTTCGCTTGGGCTTTGATCCCTTCCTGAGCAATACAGCTGAGATGGTATCTTCTTTTATCTTGGAAACAAACCCAACATCCTAACAAGCTTCATGTATCAGTCTCATAAGACCATCTAGCTCAGTAGCACTACTTACCAAGGAATTTAGGGTTAATAACTCCTTCATCTTTCAGCAGTGGTGTAAATACTACCTCTGAAGAACCTTCACCACCTGCAAGGGACAAAGGAATTTCATAAAGAGAGAAACGTTTATCCTGAGGATGCACTATTTAGTGGCCAGAATTGAGGGACTAGGCACCAGGAAATCTTAATCTGACAGATCTGATTCAGACAATTCCAGCTCACATGGAGCTTTTCTGGGCTGTGCTCTGGCTTTTTGGGCTGCAGCTCTGCTCCCAGCAGCTTAGCTTGGGCCCCTGCTCTCTCCTTAGCTCAGCCCCACTCCATCTGATTCAGACAATTCCAGCTCACATGGAGCTGTGAGCTGGAATTGTCTGAATCAGATGGAGTGGGGCTGAGCTAAGGAGAGAGCAGGGGCCCAAGCTAAGCTGCTGGGAGCAGAGCTGCAGCCCAAAAAGCCAGAGCACAGCCGAGAGAGGGCAGACCTACCCTGGGAGCAGAGCTGCAGCAACCAGAGCAATTAATCTGACCGTTACTCACTGTGTTGCTTTGGCCTAGTCATTCAGGTCAAATTTTTCAGAAGTGGCCTCTGATTGGAGGTGCACAACTTTAGACACATTGGACTTGATATTCAGAAAGTGCTGAGCACCTGCAGCTCCCATTGACTTTGACTGCCGTTATAGGTGCTCAGCATCTCTGAGAACATAAGAACATAAGAATGGCTATAGTGGGTCAGACCAAAGGTCCATCTAGCCCAGTATCCTGTCTTCCAACAGTGGTCAATGCCAGGTGCCCCCAGAGGGAATGAACAGAACAAGTAATTATCAAATGATCCATCCCCTGTCACTTATTCCCAGCCTCTGGCTAACTGAGGCTAGGGACATCATCCCTTCCCATCCTGGCTAATAGCCATTGATGAACCTATTCTCCATGAGTTTATCTAGTTCTTTTTTGAACCCTGTTATAGTCTTGGCCTTCACAACATCCTCTGGCAAGGAGTTCCACAGGTTGACTGTGCATTGTGTGAAGAAATGCATCCTTTTGTTTGTTCGAAACCTGATGCCTATTAAGAAATGCATAGCTTGGGTTGGGAAACCCCCAAATTAATCCTTATTGAACATTTCAACCATAAGCTCTCCTTACCTCTGTTTCCCCATCTGAAAAAAGAGGGGTGATAATACCTGCTTTGCAAAGGGCTGTAAGATCTGCAGATGAAAGGTGCTGTATAACCTGAAACTGTAAAATCTTTTTTTTTCTCTGAAGAGGCTACAGAAGGGACTGATCAGGATAAGTCACTTTGGTCTTGAATGGAAACCTCTCTCACAATGCTGGGGAACACTCATGAACATGCTTGAAGCATAGACAGCACCTGTGAATAAGTCTGGGAAATGCTCTGCAACTCCAGGACCCTTGTTGTAGGCTAGAGGTGTGACGGTGCCTATCCCAAAGGAGAATGGTCACCATGCCCTGTACCAGTTCTTGAGTGGCAAAGCGTTAGAAGATTAGGGTGACTAGAGAGCAAATGTGAAAAATTGGGATGAGGTGGGGGGTAATAGGAGCCTATATAAGAAAAAGACCTCAAAATTGGGAGTGTCTCTATAAAATCAGGACATCTGGTCGCCCTATAGAGGATGTAGGAGATCTCACCACTCCCATTTGGAATGCTAGGGAGAGCTGTCACCATGCCATCCAAGTGCTGCGTTTCTTTACAAGCCCCCCATTTCTTTTGCTAGTCATCAGAATGTCAGTGGCCAAAATGCAGAGGCATTTTCTTCTCACAGGACTGACAATGCTGTACCTACGTGTGACACAGAGGAGTACACAGGTCTCTCTCTCGCTCAGAAGTTCTGAAGCATAGCAATGTTGGTTCTGAAGCAAATTCTTCACCTGGCCACTCACGTCTGCCAGCTCGATTTCACCTGCAAAGCATGGCGCAGATAAGGGCTGAAGACCAGCGAGCAAATGAAGTCTGGGAGCAGGAGGAGTATGATCAGGCCCATCTCTAAAATGAAAATTTTTCTTGTTCTGAGCATAAAAATCTGCACAGGACTAGCTAGAATCCATAACCAGTAACTAGAAACATACATCTTATTAGCTTATTTCATGTGATTTAACAAGCTTATGGGGCCTCCTTAGAGACATTGGCTTCCTGTTGTGTCACACTGAGACCATGGTAACTTGGAGCTTTTGTATGCAACTATACATGGGATTACATGCAAGAGCACCAGAGGTTGGCGCTTGTGGCCTGATTTGAACTGGAATATCAGTAGAACCACATGCGACTTGATAGTTACAATCTGCAGGTAGTTAGCGTGAACATTCTCTTAGACTTCAACCCTGTAAGGCCTGATGATGCCCCCACCCTGAAAGTGAAAGTCAGCAGAAACCCAGTCTAGTCAAACTGCATGGTCAAGCACAGCTGTAACAAGACAGGGCCCCTGGAAAGGCACAGTGACCCATCCTACCTTCATTCTCATAGCCACAGCAGTGTTTGATGCTCTCCAGGAGAAGCTGGACTTTGCAGTGAATGTTAAAAAGGGTCTTTTCGTTTTCTGTTGAGAAAGAATAACTCATGGAGCAAAATTTAAACTAGTTGAGGCCACTGGGAGCAGGCTCATCGAGAGAAATATAGGGCTCTGGTACATCATGTTCATTGAGTCCCCACTCCTACCATTTTGCCCCCATTTCACCCCAGTTACAGATATTAAGCTTGGAGCCTCAGTACAACTGTCTCCCTTTCCCCTCATCTTGTCAGCCTGGCTGGGAGCTTTGCATAAAACCAAAAGCTTTCTCTCTAAGCTATTCTGGCTTAGCCTTTCCCAGCAGGAGTCACTTTAGGGGATGGTTGAATTCTGGATGAGGGGGGAAAAGACAGTTACCTTTTCTGTAACTGGTGTTCTTCAAGATGTGTTGATCATGTGCATTCCATATTAGGTGCGTGTGCTTGTCACATGCACCAGTGCCAGAAGTTTTTCCCTTAGCAGTATCTGTAGGCCGCTGTGCCTCGACTCCAACCTATCTGATCAGGATGAGTTCCTCCCGCAGGACCCCGGGGATCTTTGGCATTTGGCGTATCTGTGTCAGTAGACCAGCGATCTATGCCTCATGCTGCTTGGCCTGTACCGGGATCTAGAGCAGAACCAGAAGTTGGAGCAGGCCGGCTGTCAGTAGAATATCCCTGATAGAGCGGATTTGTGTCTTGGCGACGGGTGCTGGCAGGCAGGTGACCAGTGACCCCATTCCGCTGATTAGTTGCAGGAATGGTGATGAGACGTTGGAGATACAATGGGTCAGTCTCGACGCAAATGCCGGGGGCATGATACTCCGCAGGTCTGCGTCAGGTTACCGGCGATCCTCAAATCCCGCTGTCAGTGCCCAGGGTCCAGAAGCTGAAGAGGGCTTCTCTGAGCCTGCTCCCAAAGTCCAAGGCATGACGGCTCCATGCAGGCGAGTGCTGGTGGGGTGCCCTTGCCTCCTCCGTGCCCGCTGAGGTGAGGACACTCGGAATGGTCCCAGGGAGGGTTTACTCCTGGGCTTGGGTACTGCTGGAGCTGGTGTGGGTGGCACCAGTAACATCAGTATCTTCTGCGCTGCCTGCAGGGCCTCGGGCGTCGAGGAGACTTTGAGTTGATGGAGGCCCTCGTCAATGTCTGGTGTGGCAGGCATAGTAAGGGAGGGGCTCGACCACTCAACATGAGTTGGGGCCCAACTCCCTGATGGAAGTGTTGAACTGCCCATTATGGGTCTTGGCTCTCCTCCGCTTCTCTCCTTTCCCTTATGGGATGTGGGAGATCTTCCCCTTGCAGACATTTTGGGCTTCTTGGCCAGGATCAGGGCTGGGGAGGAAAATTGGTTCTGGCTTGTAGATGGCACCAGCGGGGCACTCTGTACTGATGCTGCACTGCTCGGGGCCGAGTCAGACCTATGCTCTGGTGCCGGAGTCAGCAACGACTCCATCAGCAGTGCCCTGAGACAGATGTCTCCTTTTTTGTTCTGGGTTTGAATGACATACAGAAGCGACACTTGTCTACAGTGGGGATTAAACCAACCTAACAGAAGAGCACAGGGTGTGAATTTTTCACTGTTGTAGGGTGACCTATATTTTAGGTTATGACCAAGCTCCTCCAGGCCCTTAGGGCCAGATTTTTAAAGGTATTTAGGCACTGCAGCACTCAGCTTTGCAATGTCTTACTGATTAAGGAGTCTAAATGTAATTTTAAAATGTGATTAAACACATAGGATTCTAAATCTCATCAACTGTCAAGGGCATTTTGGCTCTTAATGGCCTAAATACCTTTTGAAAATGAGATTTAGGTGCCTGACTCAGTTAGTGTTTGCAAGGCTGAGCCTAGTAATGCCTAAATACCTTTTAAAAATCTGGGCCTAAATCACTTTTGAAAATGCAATTTAGGCTCCCAAGTCACTTAGGCATTTTTGAAAATGTCACCCAGGAAACTTTTCACTTACCTTCTCCTAACACGAGAGCTGGACAAAAAATACCAAGTATTTTTTGTGGGAAATTTTGAAAAAGAAAATCACTTTCTATGCAATATTTTATTTTTTTCCCTGCCAAAAGCAGTATACCAAGGGGGGACAGCAATGCTAGCTTTATTGCCTCTATTGTCCTGAGTGACTAAGTTCCTTATGGACATTTAGGAGGCAACAGAAATCCAAGGCTGGCAATTCACTTACCTCCATGAAGGACTGTTACAAACATTTCTACCAATAACCTAAAAAAAAAATAGAAGGCAAGAGACCAGTGACAACTTTCCCACTATCATACACTGACACAGAAAAGCAATTTCAGAGTTTGGCCTAAGTCCCCCCTACGACTGCTCTGAGTTAGGTGTTTGCTCTTAGCCAAGTTGTTCCACAGCCTCCTCCCACCCTGTCCTTTGCTAAAAGCTCCTCTAGCGTGCTGATAAGTGGCTATGTTCCCCCAAGACAGAGCTGTAACGGTAACCAGACACCATGTTCAAAGTTTGCCTGTGCAGGCCAAGGAAAGTCAAAACCCAGGCACAGAATGAGTGAGGGAAACAACATCTAAGAGGCGTAGGTACCTGAACAACATCCCCCAGGGGGAAGGACCCTGAAATTCCTTTACATCTGACCAGGCAGCCACCTTGTAAAAGCCAAACTGAGCACGTCAGTCCCGGCTGCCAGGTGCCAGCGTGCCCTGTTTCTCTCACTGATGACGCCACCTGTAGATATGCCATGCAGAAGTGCCGTGTAAACATTTATTTGTGCTTAGGAACCTGCAGGGCTCAAAAGCCTCTTCCTGAGTCGACAACTGAATAAACATCGTTTCTATCAATTAAAGGGGCCTGGTTGAGGCTGCTGGAATCTACTAGCAGGCACCTGTGTGTGTGGGTTGCCAAGGTGTTATGCTGGCTCCCAGCCAGGCAGCTTTACCTTACTATACCTTACCTGGAAGAGATCTGAAGACACCTGGGCAGAAAGGGAGGGAGGAGGCTACAGTCCACACTGCAGAAGTCAGACACATTTCTGCTTGAGTTAATGTTCCTAAGCTATTAAAATTCAGACCAGATAGGATGAAAGCACTTTTTTTCCAGGAAAACAAATAACCTTAAGGGTGGAGCCTGCATGAGATGCACATAATTTATTTTGCTGAGGGGCAGAGATTTCCTACAATGTATGCGAGGAGTCTAATTTTCTACTCTCTTTTTGTCTTATTGATTGAGAGTGGTACATTCTGAACACTGATATAAGTTAAGAACATTGATATTTTCAACGCTGCACAATTATGAATGATTAACAGTGAGTAGGAATACATTTGAGTCTACGCCTTCACAGCTGTAAAGAGTGTATATATGTAGGAACTACAGCATGCATCTATCAGTGTGCATGTGAACACCTATGTTCATGAACATATATATTTGTATCAAACTGTATCCATTAGTGTTTTTGTTTCTGTGCATATATTTATCTGCCAATATGTGCCCATATAACCCACATGGTGCATATGTGTGGGTTGAAGATTGTGTAGCCTCATATATGTACCAGCATGTCACTGTGTGTATGTACATGTATGAATGTCCCATGGAAAATAGGTGCCTATGTTTTCACAGGTCTGTTCACCACAGCCATGATGGAACATCATCATCAGTTGAATGCTTTTAGCTGGTACAAAAGGATTGCTGGACTCCTTCAGGAGATGAGCTGGTGGCCGCTGTGGTTTGCAGAAGATGAAACAGCTCAGATTCTGTGTCTTTAATTCTCTGAGCAACACAGCTCTTCTTAATTTCCAGCAACTGGGCTTGGTCTCTCTTCGCACCCCAGGATTCCAGCTGCTCTGTGAAGTGTTGTGCTTCCTCCTCATGAATCCTGCCCAGCATCTGCCATAAAAATGTAAAATAAAACAGCACACTCCCATGGAGTCAGACAGCAGCAACTAGCAGCTACATCTTTCCTGAGGCAGCCTGGCTAAGGGCTAGAAAGTAGCACTTAGAACCAGGAGACCTGGGTTCTAGTGATCTTGAGCAAGTGAAAAACTGTCAATCACATGTCTGTACAACACCCACTTTTATAAAGCACAGCAAGATCAAGGGTTCAAAATGCTATTGACTTGCAACTATTATCATACTTCACTTATAGGGAATCAATCCTAAGACCCAGATTCGGCGGGTAAGTCTACATTGCAATCAGAGGTGTGATTGCAGAATGTACATAGACGTACCTGAGCTAGCTCTCACCTAGTTAGCATGGGCACTGATAGCAGTGAAGAAGCAGCACTGAAGTCTGTGCAGTTGCTTTTTGAGTTAATTGGATCAAAACTAGCTCAGATATGTCTATATGTCCTATATAAAACTGGTCATCATCTATTAGAGATTCACAGCCACCTCCAGGAATATATTCAATGTAGAAGCTGTTCCCCTTATATCCATATTTTTGTCCTCTCGTTTACTGAAAGGGACATATTTGCATAAAGAGAACCAGGATCTTCATCCTCCTCCTTGCAAGTCACAAACCTTGGTTGCTTCATAATCCATCTCCATAGCAACTATTTGCGATGATACAAACAGAAAGCTCTAACAGATGAGCTCTTAGGAAACAGAAATCCTATATACATGCAACTGCTCACTGTGACAAGACATCAAGGAAAAGAACACCAAGAAATGAGAGACAGGAGTAGGACTAGTTCTCAACTGAATCTTTTCCCAAGTTCTCTACAGAGGGCTCTGGAAAGCTGCAATTTCATCTGGACTCTGTAGCTCCATGCAATGTTTGGACTGTAATTAATTATACCTTTCGATACTTCTATAGCAAAATAAAAGTGTGCAAAGTGTTTTACAAGTTCCAATGAATTAAATTTCACAACTGCTGTGAAAATATCACTTATAGCCCATTTTATGGATGCAGAAACTGAGACAAAGAAGTAATGTGATTTGTCCAAGATCGTACATGGACACAGGCAAAGATCTGGGAATAGAACTGAAGAGTCCTGGTGCTGTTCCCTGCTCTAACCACTAGTATACACAGCCTTACTGTTCTAGCAAAAGCTGATATTATGGAGACCCACATACATGTTACAAAGTTATTCAACTTCTAGATCACAGCATGCCCTGCTAGAGGCCTAGAGAAGCTTAGGTTCTGTTAATAACCACAAAGTTCAATAAGTTTGCAGAATCCAAGGCCAGCTTTCTTCTCCTTTTCCCTGTGTTTCAGCAGATATCTTGTTTGGCTGGATCTGCATAGGTAAATTTCTGACCTTCTGTTGCCACCTATATTTTGGGGCTAGATTTCTGGAGCACAGAGTTGTCAGCCTGCATGCCGCATGATGCTATGTCATTTGTGTCACAACAGAAGACTAAGTGATGGGAACACAACTATACAAGGCAAACTGCATGACAAAAGACTTTATACTGGAGGAAAATCTTTCCCCTTCTCTGATGAACTGAACTGGAGTTGATGGGTCTGCAGGAAAGGAGACAACTGGTTCAGGGATGTCTGAACTGTTCACTTAGCCTGGCTCTTCACCCTCACCATTTGCAGCACAGGAGGCAAAATCATTAGGGGCTGCACCAAGTTGAAGGTGAGCTGTGATGGACACCTCTGTGAAGTTTGGTAAATGCACCAAATCCATGAAAAGTGGTTCATACCGCAAATGATTCCTCCTGGATTCTGAGCTTCTGGTCCAGTAGTTCCCCCTCCTTCTGGATTGTCAAGGCCTGCACTGTAAGCTGGAAGAACTCCTCATTCAGACCATCCAACATCTTCTCTAGCTTCGCAACCTTCCACAAGAAAACACAGGCTATTGAAACCCTTCAGTCAAAGAGCCCTCCAATGTGCAACCAAGTCAATTGACACTCAAAGGAACTGAAGCCCTGATCCTTTCCACATGGAAATACACAGCACTTGGATGCAGAGGTGGAATATATATAAATAAATAGTGTTGGTGAGCTCACACTACCTAATTGCAGCCTTTCCCAGCAGGAGTCCCTGCTGGAGATAGAGGTGCAAGCCATGCGGGAGGTCACAGATGCTGTAATGCCATCAAGAAGAAAGAGTAACAGAGCAATGGCTGTGAGGAGAGTCCCCAGGCTCTCTTACCAAGAGTGACAATCAAGAGTGGTGAAGCAGTGACACTGGGGGGATCACCTCTTCTCTTCTAAGAGTTGGCTGGTCTGTAAATCTGTCTGTCATACTAACAAAGCTTTTAAAACTTACTAGAAATTTTGGGTGCCCATCTTTCAAGGGGCCTGATTTCCAGAGTGCAGCTGCTTGGCACTTTCAGAATATCACACCCTTTTAGGAGGTATTAAACTGGGCACCTCAAAACTGAGGCACCCAAAAGCCCTGGTGGCTATCAATATGGTGGAAATTTTAAAATAAAAGACTGAAAAATGAAGAGAAAATGTCAATAAATTCAGCTTCTTCAATATATAAGGGTCTAATTCTCCTCTCTCTAATGCTGCTGAAAAATCAGGAGTAATTCCACCTACACTGATGGAATAACATCAGGGAAGAACTGAATGAGCTGAAGGAGAATCAGATTGTCATACATTGGCTGGCACCCGTGAATGAAATAGGTACAGCCCTCTTGCACCACAATTGAGGCTACTGGTTTGGCCACTTAAGAGGGTGAGTAGCACCAGAGGCTATAAAAGGTCAGGGAAAGACTCAGTGAATGTCTTTTAAGAAAAGTCCAGAGACTGGAGGGGGGTCTCTGGGGAAAGCTGCAGAGAGCAGAAAGTTCTCAGCACACCCTCTCTGGAAAGAGGGAGGAATTATCAGGGAGCCAGTGGAGGGTCTAGCCTGCTGTTCTTCCTGAACCTCAGACAATCAAGGCCAGAGAAGGCTGGAGGCTGAGAGCAGCAGAGGAAGATGTTTTCTGGCTCTTGGAACCAGAGACCTGAAGCCAGGGGGCCAAAGAGGCTGCTTTGAAGAGCTGGGACATGGTAAGGGATGCTGGAGTGGGGTCGGAAAGCCAGGTCATGGTGAGGGACAATGGGGCTGGGCCTGAGATCTGGGGCATGGTGAGGGACACCAAGACATGATGAGGGACACCAGGGCTGGGCCATAGAACTGGGGCACAGAACACTGGAGCAATATTTGATGTATTGCCTGGATTACAGTGTTGGTATTTGTAATGTATCAGAGGGGTAGCCATGTTAGTCTGGATCTGTAAAAGCAGCAAAGAATCCTGTGGCACCTTATAGACTAACAGAGGTTTTGGAGCATGAGCTTTCGTAGGTGAATACCTACTTCATCAGATGCATGTAGTGGAAATTTCCAGGGGCAGGTATAAATATGCAAGCAAGCTAGAGATAATGAGATTAGTTCAATCAGGGAGGATGAGGCCCTATTCTAGCAGATGAGGTGTGAAAACCAAGGGAGGAGAAACTGGTTTTGTAGTTGGCAAGCCATTCACAGTCTTTGTTTAATCCTGAGCTGATGGTGTCAAATCTGCAGATGAACTGAAGCTCAGCAGTTTCTCTTTGAAGCCTGGTCCTGAAGCTTTTTTGCTGCAGGTGGCCACTTTAAGGTCTGCTATAGTGTGGCCAGGGAGGTTGAAGTGTTCTCCTACAGGTTTTTGTATATTGCCATTCCTAATATCTGATTTGTGTCCATTTATCCTTTTCCACAGAGAAAAGGATAAATGTGCATGTAATGTAATGTAATGTGCATGACTTTTTCTTCTGTAGCAAATTATCCCCACAATGGCCATTTGTACTCAAGGACAGTTTGGACTGTTTCTGAGGACTCTGAAGGATGGAAAGTAAAATGGGTGGGCCTGTCATGTCATGGCTGCAGGACAGCATGCCACGTGGGGTCACCCTATGATACAGGCCCACAGCCTATGAGTGACTGACCTGAATGCCAGAGGAATCTGCATTTCTCTTATCCCCCTCACCACTCCACTTCATTGCTCCTTTTCTCCTTGAACTTTCCATCATATCCTGAATCTCCGCCTGATGCTGAAAACATTGGTAATATTGCAACCTAGACACAGAAAACACAACATGCACTTCCAGTTTGACTCCTCTGATCACCCTCCAGAGTCTCCATTTTAATTCCTTCTTCACCTGCAATAGACGGGAAGGGAGTTGGGGAAACAGGATGAAAGAGTGAACTGATTCACTTGCAATCTCATCGCAAGCCTGGAAGCAAGTTTGGTAGGGTATGTCTACACAGGCCAGCTCTATAGATTTGAGGTAGCAGGGCTTGGGCTAGTGCTGTAAAATCAGCTGTGTAGACAGTGCTCTGAAGTTGTGGCTCGGATTCTGAATCTACCCCTTTCCCTAGGGTCCACATAGCTTAAGTAGAGCAAGGTCTGACTACTTCATAGTTTTCTTTGTACAGAAAAAATTACTACAACTAACAAAGCTACTCAATATCCTGCATGTTCCAACTCTCCCTTGACTCTGGGTGGGTTTGACATATTTTGGGCATCTGTTGCAGGTCCATGCAGCATAAGTACACTGTGAAATTTGTTCTATAGAGAACATTCATGTAGCATAAGGGGTGGAACCAAAAGCAAGCAATGAGATTTCACCATTTTCTTTTGAGAAGACAGTTTAATAATGCCAATTGTTGGGAATTTCCCCCTGCTATTCAGCTTAAATATTCCTTAGCTCAGTCTCATCTTTTTATTCTTTTAATGGTCCATCCTATCGCAATCCTCCTCCCCCCATTGCTATTAGAAGCTTCATGTACCTGTAGATAGTTGTCACTTCACCCTCAAGCTATGCTGCCCATTTTCAGTGATAGCTCTTTTAATAAAACATTGCAGAAAGCCTGCAGTGTTATTTGGCTCACAGAACTCTTCCTGGCAGACTGAAGAAGGAACTGCTACATCTCTCATTATAACTTTTTTTAAAGTACATTATAAATATTAATTAAATACATCTCATAACCCCCGGTGTGAAATAAATAAGTCATATTAGCCCCATTTTTGCAAACGGGGAAAATGAGACTCAACTGGGGGAGGGTAAGTCACTTGCTTGATTATTAGAATCCTAGAGTGTGCAGACCACTAGACCACACCTCTCTCACTGCACACAAAGCATTCTCTGGGCTCCTTTCCAGGGCTCGTAGTCAGAAACTCAGCTTGGATGCAATATCAGTGGCAACAGTTGCACCCATGGCTTTGATCTGTATCCAAATGCAACTTTGAAAGCAGAAGCAAAGTAGTCTAACACAAGAGTAGGAGAGATATATGGCAATTATCTAATTAGGCAAAAACTCAATATAGGAATGTACAGCAGTTTTGCTCTGTAATTCCATATGGAGCAATTAATAGATTCACAGATTACAAGGCCAGAAGAGATCACTGTGATCATCTAGTCTGACCTCCAGTATAATACAGGCCAGAGAACTTCCTCAAAATAATTCCTAGAGCAGATCTTTTAGAGACACACCCTATCTTGATGTAAAAATTGTCAGTGACAGAGAACCCACTAGGACCCTGGGTAAATTGTTCCAATGATTAATTCTTCTCACTGTTAAAAATGTATGCCTTATTTCCAGTCTGAATTTGTCTAGCTTCAACTTCCAGCCATTGGATTCTGTTATTCCTTGCTCTGCTAGACCAAAGAGTCCATTATTAAATATTTATTTCCGATATAGGTACTTCTATATTGTGATCTAGTCAGCAGTCACTCTTTGCTAAACTAAGTAGAGTGAGCTCCTTGATTCTGTCACTATAAGGCAGGTTTTGTAATCCTTTAATCATTCTTGTGGCTCTTCTCTGAACCCGCTCCAGTTTATTAACATCACAGCAGGACACTCTATTCCAGCAGTGGTTGCACCAATGCCAAATACAGAGGTAGAATAACCTCTCTGCTCCTAACTGAGATTCTCCTGTGTATGATTCTAGGGATCAGATTAGTCCTTATGGCCATAGTATTGCACTGGGAGCTTATGCTCTGCTAATTATCCACTACGACCCCCAATCTTTTTCAGAGTGTCTGCTTCCCAGCATAGAGTCCCCCATCTTGTAGGTATGGTCTGTGTTCTTTGTTCCTAGAGGTACACATTTATGTTTAGCTATATTAAAATTCATATTGTTTGCTTGCACCCAATTTACCAAGTGATCCAGATTGCTCTGTATCAATGATCTGCATTCTACACTATTTACCACTGCCCCAATTTTGTGCCATCTGCAAACTTTATCAATGATATTTTTTCTTTTCTTCCAGGTCATTACAAATACTAAACAGAATAGGGACAAGAACAGGTCCCTGTGGGACCCCATTAGAAACACCTGCTCAATGATCATTCCCCTTTGAAAATTATACTTTGAGACCTATCAGTTAGCTAGTTTAATCAGTTTGATGTGGGACATATTAATTTTATATTGTTCTAGTTTTTTGAAATCAAACTGTCATGTGGTACCAAGTCCAATGCCTTTCAGAAGTCTCAGTATGTTGCATCAACACTATTACGTTTATCAACCAAACTTGTAATTTCATCAAAAGAGATATCAAGTTAGCTTGACGGGATCTATTTTCCATAAATCCATGTTGGCTGGCATTAAAATATTACCCTTCATTAGTTCTTTATTAATTGAGTCTCTGATCAGCTACTCCATTATCTTGCCTGGGATCAATGTCAAACTGTCAGGATTATAATTACCTGGGCCATCTCATTTACTCTTTTTAAATAGTGGCACATTAGCTTTCTTCCAGTTTCTGGAATTTCCCCAGTGTCCCAAGAATTATTGAAAATCAACATTAATATTGTCCACTGCTAGCTCTTTTAAAATTCTTGGATGCAACTTAACTTGACTGACTGATTTAAACATGTCTGCCTTTAGTATCTCTAGTTTAACATCATCCTGAGATATTAGTGGAATGGAAAGAGTGTTATCATACAATGAGACTACTTCCACTGTCTTTTCTCAAATACAGAACAGAAATATTTATTGAACAATTCTGCCTTTTCTGATTATTATTGATAATTCTAGTATTTCCATCTGCTAATGGACCAATTCCACTGACAGGATTCTTTTTGTTCCTTATGTACTTTAAAAAAACCACCCAAACCTCTTCATATTGTCCTTAGCTCTACTGGCCATAGATTTCTCCTTATGTCCCTTTCCTTAATTTTTTTTTCTACAATTCCCAACTTCTGATTTATTTTCACTATTATAAGTTTTCCCTTTTTTCAATTATCTGTATCTATATCTAACTAGCTAGCTGCCTTTACTTCCCCTCTAAACTAGGTTGGTTTTTAACCAATACAGCCTTCTTCCTTGACTGTGGAATTGTGTCTTTTGCGACATCTAGTAAAGTGTTCTTCAATAGCTCCTGATTATCATCCACATTTTTCTGACTCAATTCTTTCTCCCAGTTGATAGGGCTCATAATTGTTTTTAACTGTGTGTTGATCTCCAGTACCTTTCATGTTGGGATTTCTCAAGGAATTGGGGATCTGGCGACATTTGGATGCTCAGAAGTTCCTCAAATATTGTCTGGGAGTCAAAGCAAGTGGATCGTTTATCATCTGCAGGATCCTAAAATGAGCAACAAGAGAAAGGAAACAACCCATGAAGGTCACAATTCCAGAGTCTTATTTCCAGAGATGCTGAATACCTGCACTCTTCCACTGATTTCAGCAGGAATTGTGGGTATTCAGCACATCTGAAAAAATCAGACACACAGACTCTCAATCAAGGTGTGAACACCAGAGGGTCAATCAAAAAAGCAACGTTTCCTCTCTGATCACACTGGATACTGCAACAGTCCTGCAGGGAAATTAACTAATGAACCTGATGAGGATTGGCTGCCTCTCATTGCAGAATTATTGCCATTCATGCTTCCTGGGCCATGTTTCACTTTTGGGTGTTAAAAGTGAAACTCAGCAGCACCTCCGAGCTTGGTGCTGATACCATGTAAACGTGCTAAAGTGTAATGACTTCAAGTCAAAACCATAAATCAGCCCCAGGTATGCTTAGAAGGTTCTTTAATGCATCGACAAACCTTGCATGAAGTCTGAATGTTCAACAAACCCAGCTAAACCAGGCAAATTTTGGGTGGATTGGGGCACATTTCACACTGCTCTAATCCACTGTCTCCTTGATCTGCATGTGTGATTGTCACCGCTGCTAATGGAAGTCATATAATCTCAACTACCTTCTCTACTGCTCCCCAGGAACACTGGAAAAAGGCATTGGCTAGAGCTGTGATGCCTTTGTTGAGTTCCATCTGGAAGCAAGAATGAGCAGTGGCAGCTGCTGTAGATCCTGGAGAAAGAGAAAAGTAGACAGAATCACACTCCATTCACACCACTCATCTTTAGCGATCACAGTCCTTTAAATACAATAGTATAACCTCTTTAGCCACTCCACTGAGCACACATGATAGCAGAAAAAAGAGCAGCAAAGGCAAAAGTAACCAAAGCATTTGTCCAGCAGAAATAGTTTTAGAAAGAATGGAGGATGACAGTGAGAGACATAGGGTCTCGATACACACTAAGGAAGTTTCCCCAAACATTGCAGTTGGGTTTTACAACTAGTTTTCATGAACCAGGTTTAAAAGCAGTACAAATTTTTAGAGACACATCCCCAAAGTACACAGGCCAATCGTGTCAAAGGGATTGAGGCTGGTGGAACCACGGGACAACTACAACTAGAAACAATAGCTCCTTTCTCCTTTACTAATGCTAATTAGAAAGAGATTAAACAGAGAAAGAGAGAGCGAGAGAGATAAATAAACAAAAATCCACGCCTCATTGCAAACAGAGAATTACACATTGTAATGGTATAGGATGAAGGTTGATCTGACTGTATAATGTTCAAAATGCCACAGTAACATCGAGCATGTATGTAATACATTGTGTTCCAATGGAACTCAAAGTATGTCCTACACTCTATGGGTCTGATTTTCAGGGATGCTGAGCACCTGCAGTTGTGGTGGTAGGTACCCATAACCACTGAAAATCCAGCCCTATATGTGTAACTGCCTATCAGTGATGCAAGGGAGTAATCAACAAACCAAAGACAAGCTGTAGTTGTGGGAGCACGATATTCACCAAGGACATTGGGGCAAACTCCTATTCTTACAAAAAGTGCCATGAGATCTTTAGGGCCTGGTTCTACTCTCACAAAAGAGAAGCAAGTCCTTGATGTCCACATCAGGAAGATGGGACCTTGTTTTTTTAAGGCAAACTCCATGTTGGTCAGAAGGATGAAGGGCTGAACTGAGCTTAATGGAATTTGAACCTATAGTTCCAATCATTTCAAACCTGATACTCAGAGTCCCAAGACAACCCCTCTGGCTGATATAAAGAAAAAACAACATGTTTCTTTATGGGGAATGTCCAACTTGGATTCATTATGATGCTATCCTAAAGTTAATTAAAGGAATCAGCCTGGATACTCAGCAGCCTGCCAACCCAACTAGCATATGTATGCTACTTTCACTATCACTGGACATGTACAGCCCATCTAGCATACACCTGGTCCTATTTTCTACATATATATATAGATATAAAGAAAAGCTTAATTAAGTTCAGTGACCAGAGCAGGGGAATCTTGAAATTGGGGATGTGGTAAACGTCTGTCCCAAATCTGGACCTTAGCGTACAAAATCTGGGTGCTTACTGTGGTAAACGTCTGTCCCAAATCTGGACCTTAGCGTACAAAATCTGGGTGCTTACTGTGAACCTCCCCAAGCTTATACCCAGCTTGGATCTTATCTCGCTGCCACCAGCCGAAGTTTTCCAGGGTTTCGGCC
>NC_133786.1:10738552-10778805 GCF_003597395.2 Chelonoidis abingdonii | reverse complement strand
ACTCACAGCCGAGGAAAACAAAAAGACCCCGAGTTTCCAGTTCCCTCCCAGACTCTTAAAAAAAAATCCAGGTCTCTGATTGGTCCTTTGGTCAGGTGTTTGGTTCCCCCTTTGTTCACTCTTTACAGGTAAAAGAAAATTAACCCTTACCTATCTACTTATGACAGGAGATGACCCAGGAGCTTTGGGATTCATCTCCATTGATTTCAGATCAGTAGCTCAACAGCAACATAGAGGCTGCTAATACTCATTAGCTGAAGTTACAGAAAGTGGTTCTGAAGCGTCACTGAATTCCAAAGCTCTGCATGTGATGGTCTGACATTTCCTTGATGTGTGATTTGCATGGTAATTACAGGGTACATGCATGCTCTCTTTCTCTTGCCAATGATTCACTGTGAAGCACAAACACCACTAGCTGCTTTCTGCAGTGATGTAATGATAATTAGCAGTTGGAGCAATGGAAAAAGTTGTGCAAACACCTTTAAAGAACAGACCAGTACACTTATCAACTCTGAAGCTTGCAAAGGGATAGAAAATAAGAGTGAAATCAAGGCTAAATCCTCAGCTGGTGAAAATCAGCATAGCTCCATTGACTTCAAGATTTATTTAGATTGTAGGGTTTTGGGGGCAGGGACAATCATGTTGAATTTGTGCAGCACCTTGCACAATGGGATTCTGGTCCATGACTGGGCACCATGTTAAGACAAATTATAATAATAATTTTAACAGCTGGAGAACTGGCTCTCAAAGAATTCAAACATTCAATGAAAGCCTCCCTTGTATTGGGCTGTGATCCTACTGCTGGAGGCAGTAGACCCAGGGTCTTTGAAGTTTGAGCCTCAGTATCAGGGCCAGAAAGGGCTTGAAGCATCTGGGGAAAGGAAATAATGTGAGTGGTGTCACGTAGAGCAGCCCTGCAGGACTCTAGATAGAGCTGTGTCCAGGAGAAAAGAAAACCAATCTTTGCCCAGACAGCAAACTCTTACCAAGCAACAAAGAAATTATTGGGGCTATGAAGACATCCCTATAAAAGAACCTGTTCCTCACCTGCTGAGTCACAGATAGAATATAAATAGCAGACACCCTGCTCCCATCAATTGCTGCCACTCATACCTGCTTTGATCCATGCCATAGCATTCAGCAGGATGGATATAAATTCCCCAGCATTCTCCAGGCGTGCTGAACATATATACAGGAACCTGTTGGTGGCATCATAGTAGGAATCTCCAGGGCTTTGGAGAGCCTCTTGGACCCCTTCTGGGCTTTGGTCTGGGACTGTCTGAGCCAACATGAGTACCACAGCCGGGTGGGAGCAGGCCCTGCTTAGCAGGCGAATCACAGTGCAGCCAAAGCGGTAAACCACAAACTGGCGAGGGGACAAGCTGGCCAGATCTGTGGTGACCAGTGAATTCCTAGTGGACCTCAGAGAACTGTCACTCAAATATGCCTCTGGAAAAGATAAGACAAGCAATTCAGCTAAGCAATCTAGCATCATTCCCTGCTCCCTGGAGCGGTCTTCTTCCCTCTGTCAACCAATATCATTTCTTGCTCCCTGGGGATGTCCTCCACCTGTGATCTAGCACCATCTCCCTACTATCCACAGCTCTCCTCCTTCCTCTGTGAAATTCTCCACAATAAGCTAAAATTCTGCAAGCTATTTCCTTCCCATTATCACAGGCTTCCAGAAAGATACTTCCTAGGGATGCACAGAGTGTAGGTGTAATGGCACCCTGCACAGAGGGTTATGCCATTATAAACTGATGGGTTCTTTAAAGAAGGCTGGGGCAAATGAGTCCAGTGTCTGCTGCCAAGCCACGCTTTTGTGGGCTCCATATACAAACTGTCACAAGGTACTTCCCATTCCCACTCACCTAGCCATGATTGAAAGTTCCCTGTAGCTTCAGGTTTAGCAGCTTGCCTCAGACATGTCCAATCCCCAGAGGAGAGATATCCTCAATCTCCCCTAAGCACGGTCACTCTTACTGCCATTTTCAGCACAGAGGCCAAGAGGTGAATGGGCCCCAGAGACTGACTTTTCCTCTAATCTTTCCCAGCCAGGATTGAGGCACACTGCCAGGGAAGCTTGCCCTTTTAATACTTATGCTGTATCCGTGGATCAACAGAGGACTTCATTCTCCAGGGAGGTCAATCCACCAGCTATGACTTATGTTAAACTAGTTAATGAACTGCAGAGATATTTTATGTATAAGACTATGTAAGAGTCACTCATCTGGGCACAAATGTAGAGTGCACTTCGTAATTAATTATTCTTCCTCCCAACACCAATTGTGTATGTTTGCATTCTGCATCTCAAGGGGCACAGGCTTCAGGACACGCAAGAGGAATTTTGCTTCATTACCTGCAACAGAAGCAATAGGACACTGCTGCTGCTTCTCCAAAGCCTGCCTGATCTCACGCAGGGTCCTGGCAAGGGGGGAAGTTGCCATCAGACTCTCCACTTCAAGCTCAGTCAGACAGGCCAGCATGGCCCTCCCAGGCTGAGGACCTAGACCTGGGAAACACAGACATGGCATGTCAGCTAGAGGAACACCTCCAGGCCTGGAGAAAGGAGGTGGCTTCATGAAGATGGCTGGACAGGTGGGTAGTTACTGTGTAACACATTGCCACAAGCAAGAACTGTAGTGCCTAGAGAGAATGCTTCTCCTGAGCCCTAGATGGTAAGAGAATCATGGATCTGATGTTCCTTCATATCTAGATGGTGTTTGGTTCTCCAGACAGCCTCCACCTAGTGACTGATCAATGGAGTGGCACCCAACATCTTTCACAGGAGGTGGTTGCTGAGTGGATGGCCACAAAATTGCTAGGGCTCCTGCGGATTTCTCCCTATCACAGTATCGTTCTATGCACTGGGGGCGAGGGTCCATGTGCTGTAGGGCCTTTCTTGGACTGGTGTGCAATGAGAGCTTACTGGGCAATGCTCTTTCACTTTACCACCATTTTAAAAAGACCTCTCTGTAAATATTAATTATAAAATGTCCAAAGAAAATTTAAAAAAGAAAAAGTGTCGCTACCCATACACTCTGGTGATTATTTTAACCAAGTATCTATCTAAGCAGCCTCCACAGCACCCCCTGAATTGTTACCGTGTCCACAGCTGAACCATGGCTCTTACTTTGTTCTTCACAGGTGACAAAAGGGCCTTTCATATTGGAGCATCCATAGTGCTGGAGCCCGACAGGATCCTGTATGACAAACAAGGCCCAAGCGTATAGACATGGACAGAGACACAAACCATTGTGAATAATACAGAGGTCCATTTTGGGTCAGCTGTTCTTCACCTGCCCTCCCTCCGCTCCTGCTTTCCTTTGACTGGCCAGACTGGATTCTGCCGTCTCATCCTGTCCCTGTACGTGCTGCGATGGCTCTTGCTTCACAATTGTCTTCTCATAATGGACTTTACCAAGAAGAATTTTCAGAGCTTTCATTAACTCTGTTGCCTCCTGCCACTCAGCACCTAATGAATTCAGCAATAGCAATAATCAAAGATTGTTCCACACATTTATAAAGCCCCGCTCATTCCCAAGTGCTTTAAAACCTATATGCAAGTCTCATTTATCCACCACTGACATGCAGCCAATGTGGTCTTGGTTTATAAGTGTATGGTATTTTAGGACAGGAAGCTAAGAATGCTGTACTTACACTACTGGGAGAATGTACAGAAGCTCTGTGGAGTTAATGGAGCTGCGATGTGACTGGAGTACTGAGGTTGGGACTAACAACCTTAGTAGAGCCTCAATTTTACATCTTATTTGAAAGGGAGCTCAGGAGGCAGCCCAGTTCCAGGCTTGACTCAAGCTTTATGAATTCAGACCACTGCTGACGGTAATAGGTTCATGGAGGATAGGTCCATCAATGGCTTTTAACCAAGATAGTCAGAGGGATGGATCACTCGCTAATTGCCCTGTTCTGTTCATTCCTGAAGTGTCTGGCACTGGTCACCATCAGAAGACAGGACACTGGGCCAGATGGACCTTTGCTCTGACCCAGTGAGGCCGTTCTTATGTACTTAATACCTGTCTGTAACACTATGCAACCAGCATATTTCATCTCCAGCCCTTGTGGAAGAGTCCTACAAATTAGAATTTAATAGGGTTAATATCTACAGGGCTCTCAAAATTAGAACTCTGTGGAATTGAATGGAGAATTATGACTTATCTTATGCCATTCCATAGAATTTAATAGAGAATTATAGGTCTGCTATGGAACCCTATAGGTTGGGTCCAATAAAGCCAATGGAAAAAATTGATAATGCCTTATTGAATTTCTTAAGGTTTACAGCAATGTCTACAGATTTCACCCTGTTTGATAGGCCTCTTCCTCAAAGGAACTTACTTAAGAAGCTGCCATCAATTCCTATGGGAATTGTGACTTGCAGTGACATGGAAAACTGAGATATTGAGTTGCCTCTTTTCTCCATTTACATGAACCATGCCTTTTCTAACCATACTGTGGATGGCCCATGGAGCACCTGCCATCTAATCCCTACAGCTCTCTTCCCTCCATTCTGGTTCTCTCACCTGTGTGGTCTATTGCTTGAAAGTCTCTGCTGGTCAATTTGTCATTTCGCCCAATGCCCATGACCGCCTGGGTGCTCCCCTGGGTTCTATGCACTGAGATGCTTTGCCTGGAGAGGTCTTTCAGCCCTTCAGAGTCCAGAGTTTGCACCATGTCCTAGTTACAGAGAACAGCATCATCATGCTTTACAGCTCTTGTATTCACTCCTCCCTTTCCCAGCCTCTCCAACTAAGCACACAGACACCATGGGCTAAATGCCACCTTCACATGCAGGTCCCATGCTGGCATCCAAGGGCAGAATTTGACTCTAGATCACGTGCATTTGTAAGGACACTATAGTATCAGGTGAACTTTGTGTGGCTTAGAGTAAGAGTCTAAGAGTATTCTGTATGCCAAATGACAGGTGCAGCAGTGGGTGTGAATCTCCTAAACACTGGGAAGCTCCTGAAAGGATTCCAGGTGCCCCATGGCTCTGCCTAACTGCTCTGTAGAGCCCCCAGGGAGCAAATGCACTGCACCCCTTGGCAAAACTAGAGCTGCTCGTCCATGCTTCTGTCTGTACAATGCAAATAAATCCAGCACCTCTCTCCTGGACCAGGCAGTAGAATGAGACTCAAAGCAAGGAGCCATGCTTTCAGCAAAAATGTAGCAGGTACCAGAAACATTTGTGGCTATGGAAACCACACTGGGCATTTAAAATGAGATGCACTTCTGGTACCTGTGACCCAGGGCAGCTGAGTTCCAAAGTGCTACTTGACAGGTCACTCCTAAAAGGAATGTTGCATTATGGGATTGCAGCCAGAGGACCACTTATACCAGTATAGTTATGTGTGCATCCATACTGCCATTGTGATAACAAAACTGTACTGGCAGGAGGCTCATGTCTCTCCCCAAAGGGAGTAAAAATACCCAAAAAAGAAGAGGGTTTTGTTGTTCAGGGACAAAAGTAAGGGTGGATAATCATGAGGCTGTGCATGAGCTGGTACAACTTTCTAGGGCAGACCAGGCCTAACACACACTGAAAATCTAGCTAATAGGCTAAGTACCAAGGTTCCAGAGCCCACAGGTAGCAAAAAGCTGGAGCAAAGAGTTTCATCCAATACTGCACTACTATATAGCCACGACCAGGCTCAGAGGTATTTCCACTGGGAGCAAATTCCAGAAGTGAAAGCTGGGAAATGCCTTTTGGCTGGCTGTCATGCGTGTCACCCCAGGGACAAGGTGTAGAAGCACTCCAGCTACATGCAAGGGACTGGGCACTAGGGGAAGCTGTTGGGCTGAGAGAGGTGGGCTCTGGGCACTTCCAGGCTCTGTAGTGACTATCTCCCTGATCTTCACCCAGAAGTGGACTGGTAGCCAGTGCGGAATGATATGTTCCTGCTGGTTTGTCTTGCTCAGAGAGTGGACAACTGTATGCTGCACCTGCTAGCTTTCAAGGGTAGCTCCAAGTAGAGCGTGCTGCTGTAGTCTAGCCTATATAGAGGTAATGAAGGCATTGCTAACCACAATGAGGTGAGAGTAGAAGGATGGAATTTCTTGCCCAGCTGCATGTCTCTCTGGCCATTGCTGCTATTGGGAATCCTCAGGCACAGCAGCTATACTGAGTCAATTCCTACCCAGTAAACTATCTATGCTACAAGGTCCAAGGTTCCAAGATCCCCTTCCTTAAGCTCCTCTCCATACTGACCATCAGACCCTGGATCCTCTGGCTGATCGCCCTGTAAAAGGCCAACACATCCACCCTGTGTTTTGCCATCTGAGAAGCCAGGTGAAGGTTTTGGTCCTCCAGTTTATCATATAGGGTGCGGACGCTGAAATCTTCCAGGTCCCTCAGTGCGGGCTGCTTGCCTGAAACACAAAGTACCTCTCATTTCCCATTGCTGACTGGAAGGCCTGAAGATATTTCTCTCCTTGAGAGTCACCAGCTGAATCTCCAAATGGCTATGATCTCATGATACACCATTTCATTCTGGGCCTTTAATATCAATCTACATCCCAGCATGCTTCACAGAGTGCAATAAATGGTAATGGGGGAGAGAGAAGTGTGGTGTGAAGGAGGAAAGGAGAGTCAAGTCGATGAGGCAGGAGATACAGGGAGGCTGTTGCACATGGCTGGAGCTGTAAGTGGCTGCAGAACAGAAGGCCTTTACCTAACAATGGCAAGACTGTGAGTGTCAGAACCAATGCTAGATACCTTGAGGGAATGGATCAGAGCAAGATAAAGCCCACCGTGAGGGTGGCTGGATAAAGTGCTTTGAGGGTTCTAATAACTAAGAACCATCCATGGATCTGTCTTCTGAAATGAAAAGGGAGACCCAATGGATCTGTGGATACGGGTGATGTAGTCAGATACTTTTATATGTGAAAGGAGAGCTGTGGTGTTCCTATGAATTGCACAGTTATTTTACAAAGCTCATTGGATTCAGCCCCACTGGCCTTTACTTGTTTGGAGAACAGAAACCCAATCTCAGCGGGAGAGCAGAAGGAATGCATAAAGGGCCAGCTACAGTCTTTTCATAACTTGGCCCTATACTTCTTGCGTGTCCTTAAGTCACATCTCCTGCATGTGTCTTATTCTGCTGATCTCTCCCATAAGGAGAAAGAGACCAGCCTTTGTAATGCGCTTTGAGATCTGTGTCTGAAAAGTGCCAGTTAAGTGCTAAGTGTCATTCATTCTCTGATATTACCATTGGGGTTGTGTGGTTTACACCACAGCAGCTTTTGCATATTAGTATGTTCTGACTGTTGGTGCAGTGCCTAACTGGAATCACAATAACAAAATATTTATTATTGTTTTTCTAGGAGATGCAAAAGAACAAATACCTGGATCCAAGGACCTGTCTGGCAGTGGAAATGAAAAAGCCATCCTGTCTCTCTTAGAGCAGGGACCAGTAAAAAGACAGCCACAGAGCACACACACCAGGTGCTGTCTTTTCAGAACTTCACGGAACTTTGCTGAACAGAGCATGGAATCTTCTCCTTGGAAATTCCAGGCCCCCCAGCCCCAGCCCACTGTGTCCTGTTCGGCTCTTAGGGTATGGCTACACTTGCAACTTCAAAGCGCTGCCATAGCAGCGCTTCGAAGTACGAGTGTGGTCGCAGCGCCAGCACTGGGAGAGAGCTCTCCCAGTGCTGCACGTACTCCACATCCTCTACGGGTGTAGCTTGCAGCACTGGGAGCCACGCTTCCAGTGCTGCGGCACTGTTTACACTGAGGCTTTACAGTGCTGTATCTTGCAGAGCTCATGGGGGTGTTTTTTTCACACCCCTGAGCACGAAAGTTGCAGCGCTGTAAAGCGCCAGTGTAGCCATGGCCTTATAGTTTTAGCTTTTTACAGCACAGCAGTTCCCAGAGACACTAGATGGTGCCACCTGCTGGGTCCTGAATTTATTGCATTAGCATGAATCACACCTTGAGCCCATCACCTCTGAGATATTGTCACTGAAGGAGGGAAAGACAGACTGTAGGTTGCTGGGCACTTAGAGAACATAAGAGCCAACAGCAGAATACAGGGCTCTCATTTTCCAGGAGGTTGGCTTTGCTCTTTAATGTTGTGCATCTCTCCCTCACCCCAGATATCCTGAGGATGGTTACGCTCCTCAATAGAAGGTGTGTGTGTAGGGGGGACTCTTAAACCCATTACACAGCTGGCAGGCTCCTGTCCCACACTGGGGAGAGAGAAAGTGTTTGAATGGAAGGAGGAGCCTATCAGATGTTTGTGTCTCTGAGCAACATGGCAGCCTGAGTGAGTGTGTCACCACAAATGTATGGGCATCGGCATGAGTTTCCAAGTGTGCAGGCACTGGGATACTATGGTATGGGTGTGGTACACAAATGAGAACAGACAGAACAGAGTTGGTGGGAATGAGTCTAAGCAAGTCAAAAAGAAAGAGTCTAGCCTTTGACAAAGTGCTTTACCTGGACCATGGATAACTCCTTTCTCTCTACCATCAGCTCCTCTTCCAGAACCCCGGGGACCAAGGGCTTCATAGAACTGAAGGCTGGAGAGAGAAAAAGAGAGTATGATGCATATCCATGAGCAGAGCAGTACACGCATGCTCCACACACCCACTCACAGGCCAGTGCAGGCTCCCAGCAGCAGCAGCAGCTGCAGTGTTACCAGTCCAGTTCAGACACTAGATTAATATTTTCCTTGTTGATTCTGGAGTAAGAGGGGTAAGGAGCAGAGAACCAGGCAAAGTGATTCATGCAAAAAGAGTGAAGTGATGGCACCGTGCAGAGGATGCTGGTGGAGATGCGAATGGCAGGGTTCTGGAGTGCAATAGGGGAAACCATTACTCTGTGGGGAAGCAGAGAAGCTTCATCTCTGTGCAGTTGAGGACCCATCACACTGTGATGTTGGATAGGAGTGCAGTGCCAAAGGCAAACAGGGATCAGCACCCCACCTGGACTGTGCAGTAAGAAGCCCGTTTCCTTTATTGCTCTTCCACTCTATCCTGCAGGCCTCTATTTGTAAGCCCCAGAGGTAGCGGAGTCCCAGCATGCAGACAGACTCACCTGTCTTTAATGAAGATGTACTCAGGTGGGATGTGTGGCTCACCCAGGCTCCTCCACCGTGGCTTCCAGTTGTTCATGGGACTTGGGCTGGAAAGGGGGGGCTTCAGCATGATAGCCAGGGTCATCAGCACAACCATCAAGAAGCCCAGGACAAAGAGCACTGCTAGAAAGACCAGGCGAGATGGCCGGGTGAGGGAGCTATGTGTCAACATCAGTGACTGAGTGCCGCCATGGTATCTGGGATGGCACCATGATGCAGAATGGTTGGGGCCTGGGCTACCCTTTTATCTAGTGTATCATTAGGGGAATCATGGAAAGGATATCACCTAGTGATGGACTGGCCTTGCACATCCAACAAGAGAAACCCTAAAGGCCGCCTGCAAATGGAATCAACAGCATCTCATTGACTTCCTCCATTAGTGCTGATGCCTCCAGCATCCAAAGCAGGAGGGGCACTCACCATTTCTGATGCAATCACCACTGACGTGCTTCAGAAGGGCACTGCCTTCTCCATACCCAGTAACAGGGACATCTAGCAACCTCCATCACCTTGGCTAAGCACTCTCCTTCTCCTTAGCCCCAACCTATCCCAGAGGAACATTTAGCCACCCCACCTTCACTAATCACACTCAGGTAGGGAGGGCTGTGGAATTGTCCCTGTAGGCCTGGCATGCGTGTGGATGGAAGGGGAGTTCAGCACTGACAGCTGAAGCCGGTGATGGAAGCTGGTGCTCTCGCTTGCAGGCTGCATTTTCATGCATATTTCTGCTCTCTCTCTCTTGGCTAATTGAGGGATAACAGAGCCAGGCATCTGAAATCCCCCTCCAGAGCCATGCTCCTGGGATCAGACCTTCCCAAATGTTTTTACAATGAATTTATTTCCTTCCAGTTTATCAGGAAACACTAACAACTGGCAGTCTGGTGCTGAGGAGAAGGTAGCCATTGATTACCTGCATTCATTCCATGAGAACTGGGGGGGAAGGCAGCCCCTTTAACTCCTGCCTCAGGCCTATTGCTAGCTAGGGACAACAGGAAGCATTGGGAAGGTTGACTCCAGGAGGGAAGGGTACTGATGAGAACAGGAAAAGGCCAGGGGCTTGATGCTATTTCCAGAGAGGCAGACTGGTTTAAGCATTTGTAACTGATGGGCTTAAGCACCCTCTGATGCATCTGGGGATGGACTGGGGAGTGAATGAGAAGGAAGACTCTGCCTTTGGCGCAAGAGGAAAGTTTTGGGGACCCATTACCTAAAATACAAACAAGTTCCCCTGCATGGGTAGGGGCTTAGCACTGAAGGGCTATGAAGTACATGGTGCCTTTCCATCCCTAGCACAGCCCCTTAATGGCCATAGTTCTATGAGCACCTCCTCACTATCAATGAACTTCTGCCCCAGTGGGACCCAAAAACCCCTGTTGTGGCTGGTCCAGCTACAGTTCAGGCCTTCTGGAAGCTTGCAGAGTGCAGCTCATCATTCACACACACAAACAATATTAATCTAACAATGCGGCTGTCTCTCTGCAGGGTGAGAGTACTGAGAGATGTTCCCCATGAATTACAGCAGCTGACCCTGCAGGCAGGGGTGGCTCTATGTACTTTGCCACCCAAAGCATGACAGTCAGGTGGCTTCTGGCAGCATGCCTGCGGGAGGTCCGCCAGTCCCATGCCTTCGGTGTACCCACCGCCGAATTGCTGCCGAAGCCGTGGGATCGGCGGAACTCCTGCAGACATGCCGCTGAAGGCAGCCTGACTGCTGCCGTCATGGCAACCAGCAAGCCACCCCCCACGACTTGCCGCCCCAGGCACGTGCTTGCTGTGCTGGTGCCTGGAGCCGCTTCTACCTGCAGGAGGGACATGAATAGATTGGGACAGCCAAATTAAACCTTGGAGCATGCTCACTAATGTCAAGGGGTTTACACCAGGGATAGGTTTGGCCCATTAGTGCATGATGCCTATAAAAGTGCGTCTTTCTGGTTAGAGGAAAGAGAACCCTATTAAAAGGGTATGTATCAAATGGGAGTTCATTCCCACACTACAAGGAAGGTCACCAACAAGCTCCTTTGGTTTAAGGTATGAATTTGCCTTGACTGCTGTACCTGAGATAGTTGCCCAGTCAGGAGCTAAATTTAGTGCCCGATGTTTCAGAACCCCGTGTCTGGCCAGCTGGTATGGAGAGGAGGGCTGGAAGGAAGCACTGACAGGGTCACAGACCATGTTCTCCTCATTTACAGCCACAATCAAGATACGCTCCCGGACGGTGTTATCCCTGAAAACGTATCTCCCAGGATCTAGGAAAACATGGGCAAACCTGAAGGAGAGAAGGAGAAGATACAGACAGATCCAACTGCCTTTAGGGTTAGGATCTACAGCCATTAGCTTCTCCAGCCAGAAATCTAAATGCCTCATCTGGAAGAACCATTCTTGGGAGGACTCAATGTCCATGTTCATTCAGGGCCTGATCCAAAGCTCTTTCCATGGACTTCAGTGCATCAGACCCTCAGTCCAGGATTTTCACATGCTGCTTTTTGCCATAGACCTAGTCTTTCACCGAAGGAACCACCCTCCTCCAGGAAGAAGGGAAACGTACAACATATCTCATCATAACAACATCACTCAGTCTTGAGCTCCCTTCCCCATTAGCATTAGGAGTGACCTGGAGATGTTGAGGTGAGTCTCCCGAATAAGGTGGTCCAGTCTTCGGAAAGGACCAAAATCCCAGACAGGATTGCTGTTGTACAGATGTTGTTTCTCATAGACGGGGTAGTGGCTGGAAGTGCGATCTGGGAACGAGCAGCACAGAGTTAGCAATTCTGAGCCAGTTGGTTAGGATGGATGCAATCAGGCTGCATTGCACTGAGCAATGCGTGGGACCGAAGCGGTGTTACACCATCTAATGATAACACTTTGCACATCCCAGCACTAAGGGTCTTACAATGCTTTACATACACACACACACACACACACACACACATACACTAGTGAAGCCTCACAATCAGGGGGTAGGTACTTTTATCCCCATTGTACTGATAGGAAAATTAAGACAACAGTTAAGTGACATATGCATGGCCACTCAGTGAGCCAGTGGCAGATCCTAGAATAGAACCCAGGAGTCCTCTGCAGTCAGGCGTGTCTAAAGGTAGAAAGGCAGGGGACATGTAGAAGAGATGCAGGCATGCAGTACCAGCCCATAGTTTGATAGACAGTCATATACATGATGGGTCTAGGCACATAGGATGATTAGACTGATTAGCAGACAGCACATGAATCCACATAACATATATATACCTGCCCCTGGAAATTTCCACTACATTCATCTGACGAAGTTGGTATTCACCCACGAAAGCTCATGCTCCAAAACGTCTGTTAGTCTATAAGGTGCCACAGGATTCTCTGCTGCTTTTACAGATTCAGACTAACACGGCTACCCCTCTGATACTTGACACATAACAAGACTCACTGTGGGGATGGATGGTAAGCTGGAAAAGGATGGCATCTCCCACATTCAAACACACAATAGGGTTGGGGATGCAGGGTAAGGGATGGGTATCCTTGGAGGAGACAGTCTGCTTGCCACGCTGAACTCTCTGCAATGGCAGATCCAACCAAAAATCTCCTGGGCAGGCAATGGAGAAAAAGAGGACAGGAGTAGGAGCGTTGCCAGAAGAACACATGCCAAAGAGGCAGCATCAGACAACACCTACCCCACGACAACATAAAGCCACTTCCCACCCATCTTTCTGCTCTGGGGGCCCAACTCTGCTTTCACTGAGACCAGTGTCAACCAGGAGTGACCCAACTGAAATCAATAGTCTAGTGGTGGGAGAGGAGCATCAGGCCCTTTCTTGCCAGGGCATTGATCTGTGAAGATACAGAATCTTCCACTAGATTCTTGGAAGGCTGGAGTGATCTCATAACTATCAACTACTTAATTCCCAGGTGCCTGAGGGGTTTGAAAGTGCAGCCAATTAATGTCCTTCTGAATACAGGGTCACATTCAAGATTTCCTGTAAAATGAGGACTCCCTAGTGTAATGTGGTACATTTGAAAACAAATTCCCTTTGCCCCATGTAGCTCATAGGAAACTTAAGGCTATTTGCTGACTCTATGTCTTTACCAAGTTTTCGCGTCTCACCTGTGAGGAATGTATCCAGCATGTCTGTGCTGGAAATAATGAAACCAAATACTCCAGTGGAGCCAAACTGAACCAAATGCACCTGTTGGCTCTTCTGCACATGTTCATCTGGGCCCAGAATGTTTGTCACCTCCTGAAAAACAGGGCAGGGCCTCAGGTGGACAGAGAATTACCAGTGATACTATTAATCCTGGAATCAGGCTACTTCCCATGTCCCCGCCCCACCTCTACCTTTAATTAATCTGCCCGTGACTGTCTTAGTGATTCTTCCCCACAACATTCAGTCACTACCATTCCATAGGGATTCACCATCCTCTCATCTTCTCCATATTCCACGTCCTCTGTACAGTACGGAGACACTCCCTTCTGTCTGTGCACAGTCTGGCTCCTCCACATCGCACCAACACCCTACCTTTGAACCCAGTACAATCCCCTTACCTGGC
Organism: Chelonoidis abingdonii; assembly: GCF_003597395.2. NCBI lineage: Eukaryota > Metazoa > Chordata > Testudines > Testudinidae > Chelonoidis > Chelonoidis abingdonii. The sequence goes on along the minus strand of NC_133786.1, from coordinate 10,765,177 downwards.
TCCAATCTATTAGCTCTCTCCTGCCTCACACCACCTGGGAAGCAGGGCCCAGCCTGTCTCAACTCACTTTGTCCTCTCCTTCCCCAGCACTCAGTAGGAGCTCTGAATGGATGCCAAGGCTCAGAGAGATCTGTGGGGTGTTCAGCAAGCACTCTCGGTCACACAGCTCTTCAGCGGAGACGTACTGCTCACAGCGACACCTTGCCAAAGAGAGAAAGGGTCTTGGTTACTTACAGCCCATGGGCAAGCAGCTGCAAGGTGCAGATGGTTAGACTAGCTCCATTATTCTATAATTTGTACAGTCAGGTGGTCAGTTCTATAAAAGTGGAAAACAGGGATTGCCAGAGTCCATCACCTGCAAAGTCCATCTACTGCAGTATCTCAGACAGTGGCTAGTACCAGGTGCTTCATAGGAAGGTGTAAAAATCCCCGTAGCAGGCAGATGTGGTATAAGCTGCCCTCTCACCTATGTTTCATCCTGGTATCTCATGGATATTGGTTTAAGTCCTGAAGCACAAGGTTTGTATCCCTTCCAGACTTTTTGCTGAGAGCAAGGAGAGGTGAGATCAACGTACATAGTGATTCACTGCTCTCCTGCTATGTTTCTATGCATCTATGTTTTTATTCTCTGGAGGATTTTGAGGTACAGCAGTTCACCCGCACAGAACAGGGTAATGTCCTGACTGACTTCTATATTCAAGAGCCTCTACCTGAAACCATGAAAGAGATTCAGACCAAAAATGAAGCATCTCCATTAAAAGGATGAATGAGGAATGAACTCTGAATTCATCATCAGCTTTGGTCTTAATTTCCCTAAGTGACTAATGATTTTCACAGACCAACTTAAGACAGCTCAAAGTGCTGTTCACTCGCCCCCTGAAGATCAGGGCCCTTTCAGAGGTCTCTAGTTGGGCACTTGTATTATTAGTTACTTTTGAAAATGTGAGTACCTTGTATTTGTGCTTCTTCATTTAGCAGTGAAGTCAGTTTTAGTGAATGGAGCTGTAGACCTAGGCCAATATTTATCCACAGAAAAAGTCCAGCAAGGGGAAAGTATTCATACCCACTCAGCCCTGCCCTGGAGATATGTCCCCATCTCACCCATCCCCTCTAGGGTGGGACTGATACTCTGAGCTAGCCAGAGTTTTCATAATAGGACGCTGGAGTGAGACTTACATGCCCAACTCTGCACTGAGTTCTCCGCCCAGTGCACCACAGAAGGGAGAACAGTCATATAGTTCGGGGGAAATGCATTTGCGTGTGGATGCCAGACGGACTTCCCCGGGAGCACAGCGCTCCTCCACCTGCAACAACAACGTGAGCACACGCATGTGAGATAGGGACAAGCAATAACATTGCACCACGGCCATGGCATCACTTGAACCGTCTCCCCCGCCCCCTCCAATAGCCAAACTCCAGCATTCAGAGGGTAACCTCTTACCCAGTTAACATTGTTACAAAAAGCAGTGGTCAGAACATAGGCAGGAAGAATAACAATTTCACTTTCATTACAGTTCTCCAACCAGCTCTAAGTGAAATGTGCCACAATGACAACCCCAGAGACAGAAGTCCCATAGATATGACCTCTATTACCATAGTACATAAGCACCTCACAACACCCTGGGGCGAGAGAGAAGTATTATCCCCATTTCAGAGAATGGGAAGTGAGGCACAGAGAGACTTGTCCAGAGTCACAGAGGGATTTTGTGGCAGAGCAGGGAATTGATCCCAGACTCGAGTCCCACGTTTGTGTTCTAACCACTACATCATCCCCTCCTATGTTACATTACCCATCCCCTGAGCCATTCAGTTTCAGTGCGCACAAGGGCTGTTCTGCAGCAGTCTTACCTGAGGCTGGCAGTCTTGGTCACTGTTGGTGTCAGAATTTTTCATGCCTCTCTCGTCATAGTAAATGTACCCTGCTTGGCAGATACAAGAGCCATCTGACTCCTGAAAAGCCCGGTTCCGCCCATGGCAGCTACAGCTGCTAGCCCCTTTGGAGACAACAGCAACAGAGCCATGGAATTAGGTGTGTGACTCAATGGAAGGGAGCATCTTTAGTGGAACAAACTGTGCCCACAAAAAGGGAACTCTTTCCATGTCATCCATTCCCCATGGTTTCATGGCGTATCTGCTGACTTTAGCGACACACCCAAGTGTTCAGTCACTTTATCCTTGGAAGACTGATATAGCTATGTGGAGAGGGGTGGGGACAGCTTGATTCAGCTGCCTTACGCAGTCTCAACACCATTGTCACAGAAGTTCCTGTGGCAGGATCCTTCGCACTGAGAGGCAGGAGGGGCCCAGCTGGGGGTTTTCAGAAGTGGCAGATAGACAAGCTCTCTTTTAACTTGTCCATTGAGCCATCTGGGTCAGCTGAGGGCTCTGTGGATCACTGGTCCCAGCCCACTAGGGATGACTTAAAATGCTAGAGTCATGCAGCAAGGCAAACCCTGGCCTGTTATCTATTCTTCCCTACTGCTTGTACCCAGTGGGACTAAATCCCCTAAGCTACCATAGTTTGTGTGGGGCAGGAGGCAGGTTTGATGGCCGTGCACTCAGTCTCAGCTGGAGGACAGACCAGGGGACAGCCGGGGGTGGGAGGCAAACACAGAACATCACAGAGGCCCCAGTTGGCTGTCCTGTTCCTGGTTGAGGAAGTCATTCATAATGAGCACAGAGGCCAATGGTTTGGTGTTTTACCATTACTCTCTAATCAAGCAAGCCAGATTCCCCTACACAGGATGTGACTCACCTGGCTGTGAAGAGGAAGAGCTCCCACAGGGGAAACACCCTGTCTGAGCATAGAGGTGGTTGAAGGAGCCAGCAGGGCAGGCATGGCATTCCTCGGGCTGCTTTGCCAGGCTGGTGTTGCCATGGGTCCCTGGGGGGCAGGGCACAGGTGCAGTTGCCAGGGGAGGGCAATAATACCCCCTGGGGCAGGGCTGCTGGAGATAACTTGCACTGCCTGGGGAAAGCAACGGGGGCATTTCAGACACAGAGACTGCTGTCCCCTCCACTGGGGAAACACTGGACAGAATGGGAAGGACCCAGCACAGTGCAATTCTGGAGACAGGCAAGGGGATGAAATTATTCGATTGGGATGGAACCAGTGGCACCCAGTGTGGTGTATGTGTGAGGCTCTCCATGCCCTGCACAAGTAGCTAATATGCACAGCATGCTTAACAAAGGATCCAAGTGGAAACCTGCCATCAGCTGTTTGAAAGATGAGTCTTTCTCTCCTCTGAAAGCCAACAGTGCCACTTGGCAAGTCCTGAGTGCCCTCTAACACCCAGAATCACAGCAGGATCCCCTATTATATACCAGCCCTCCCACAACCCAGACTGACAGCTATGTCCCCTATATTGCTCCAGCCTTCTATTCCATGGAGTCCCTGCTCAGTTACCTTGGGGGCAACTGAAGCCTGATGGGCAGGGCTGGCAGGATGGGCTGATGAGGGAGTCACTATGGTAGGTGCCCAGATCACAAATCCTGCAGCATTTCTCAAAGGAGTCCCTTGGGCCGGTCACATTCAGGGCTGCGTATCCTCCCTTGCAGAGCAGTGGATGGGCACTGCCTGGAGGACAGTAATAGGGGAACACACATCTAAAGGGAGAGACAAAGGCAGGAAGCAAGGTGAATGGGAAAAGCGCTTTGCTGCAATTCCTGGTGGCTAGGCTGGAAGGGAGCTAATCTTCACAGCATCCTAGGATACAGGCAATGGAGAGGAGGAGATAATCACCTGGGAAAGCAGCAGTTAAATGACTACCTGGGAGAAGATAATTGCTACATTTTAAGAAAAGTGATAGAATGGAACCTGCTTCAAATGGAGTGAATCGTCTTTATATAATCAGTGAAAGTCCATTCAAATGCAGTGAAGCTTCTCTCACTACACTATAAACAGAGTTTCACCACATCACAGTTCCCTGAAAGCAGGTTGCAATGCACTGACAGCTGTCTAAACCCCAGAACTACATGGAGAGTGATGCTTTGCACAGATATATTCAGAATGACCTTGAGCTGCACTAGGAATACTGGACTGGATGTGAAAATAACACATCATATTGAATTTGCAAAAGCGCCATTTAAATTGGAACCTTGGAAATGCTCACACATTTCTAAGTACATAGTTCTGGATTACCAAGTCATGGCTCGTATACAAACTCTGTTTTGCATGTGTATGCAGATTCCATGTGGACATGCAAATCTACATTTTACAACTTCCAAGAATGAATTTCCAAAAACATGAAAATAAAAATTCAGAGGTTAGCTCAGTGCAAATTAAAAGGGGGTCTCATCAGGCCAAATTCCTTCTTCCTTTCCCCATTCCCCACCCCAACCTCAGGCAGACTGCTACAAATTGAGGATCATCTTAACTGGCCGCAATAGTTGAAGTCCTACTATTTCAAAATCTGCGATTGTGATGGAAAATATTTTGAAACATTTGCAAAATGCATGAAGGTTGTGACTAAAACCTTCTGATTTTACAGTAGGTGGATTTCAGAGTATACAGAGCTGCCAGAACCCTAGTTATGCCTTCACCAAGAATGCGCTATACTCACAGCTGTTCGGGGGTGTTGTACTTGGATGATCCTTCTGGACAATAATATCCACCTGGACACATGGAAGGGACCCCTGTGCGGAGCCCGCAGTAGAAGCCACCCCTGCATATGGTTGGAGTCACTGAACCTGATGGGGACATAAGAACTGGTGATACCATGACATTCCCAGGGAGCAGTGGAAGGAGATGGGGGGATATTTAAACCCTGCGATCATTCGGTGGGCAGGACATGTGGTTAGAACGATGGAGGACAGATCAGCTAAGTGTCTCATGGAAGAACATCCTTATGGTGCCCAACCTCATGGCCAGCCAAGGAACAGATGGAGGGATAACACTAAACAAGAAGTAAGAGCTCCTAACATGAATTACCATCAATGGAAAAAATATGACCTTGCGAAGAAGTGGGGGGACATTGTGAGAGTGGCCAGGGACTTCTGTGGTCTACAGAGCCAGGGAGGAAAGTACCATCCCTATATGCCTCACCTTGTTCACTGACGGACACAGACTCATTTGCTGGAAATCCATCTACTTGCCTATTAACTTAAAGTTTAACACAGAAAGGGACTGGCTCATGTCTGGCTGTTCTTCTCCAGTCCCAGCTCATTCTGCTTGAGTGTCACAATCACAGCAAAACTGAGGATGGGATTCCATGGGTGACAACTAGATAGGGCCTCAAGATGATCAGCCTGCCCGCAATGTCATCTTAGGGTGAGTGGCCCTTATGAGGCTCACTGCAAGGAAGCGATCGCAGGGTCACCCCTGCCTGCTACAGTCAGGAGCCATCATGCACAGTGTTGTGCAGAAAAAGGATGAAAAACAAAGAATGTGGGCATCTCACCTGGTGGGCACTCATAGCCGGGTTGGCAAAGAGCTCCTTGGACATTGGGCAGTCCCGTCTCTGCTGGGTCTGGGCAATAATAGCCAGGAGAGCAGGGGTCACACTCTTCCAAAGATGCTGCACCAGGCTGGGTCCTGAAGGTACCAGGTGGGCATAAAAGCCTGCCCCCTTTACCTGGGCACCAGTATCCAGGGGGGCAGGGGTAGTCTTCAAAACTGGTAAGGCCTGGTGGAGAGAAAAATGAAAAGAAGGGCAGTGGAGGGAACTAGTGGCAAGCTGCACAGGTTCTATTACCTCTGTGAACAAGAGTGGGTCATGCAGCAGACCCCAGAATTTCCACCCCCTCCTGTCTCAGGGATTGATTCTACTGCAATAGGAGATTTGCACCTGACTTCAACAGCAGCAATTTTTGTCCCTCAGCTGGCAGCTCACCTGGTGTTTGGCAGAGATAACCTGGGGGGCAAGGCTCGCAATCCACCAGGCTCTGTGCCCCTGGGGCTGTGCGGTAAGTGTGCTCAGGGCATTGCTGAGGTGCCAAGAGAGTGATGGGCTCGGTGAGATTCACGCTGCCACAGTAGTGTCCAGGGGGGCACGGATAGGCCACTGGATCCCCTGAACAAACAGAAAACAGGAGCATCAGCAGAGGTACTCTCACTCTCCAGCCAGAACCTCCTTCCCCCTGCCTCCTCTCGGGCATCTCGCATTGGATCCTATTCAAACACCCACATGGACAGAATCCAGCCACAAACAGCACATCTGTCTGGAAGACTAGAACCACAAAGGACAGAGGAACTGGAGATTGAATTTGATTTGGGTCCCCTCTCTAGATCAGTGACTCTCAACTTGTTCAGATGATTGTACCCCTTTCAGGAGTCTGATTTGTCTTACGTACCCCCAAGTTACTCCTCACTTAAAAACTACTTGCTTACAAAATCAGACGTAAAGATACAAAAGACTCACAGCACATTATTACTGAAAAAAATTGCGGATTTTCTCATTTTTACCATATTATTATAAGATAAATCACTTGGAATATATATATTGTACTTACATTTCAGTGTATAGTATATAGAGCAGTATAAACAAGTCATTGTCTGTATGAAATTTTAGTTTGTACTGACTTCGCTAGAGCTTTTTCTGTAGCCTGTTGTAAAACTAGGCAAATATCTAGATGAGTTGATGTACCCCCAGAAGACTTCTGTACCCTCAGAGGTATGTGTGCCCCTGGTTGAGAACCACTGCTCTAGATTATAAAGCCTTGCTTACATTTACAGAGCTTCATAAAATAATAAAAATGAATACTAATAAAAAAGTATAAGGTGAATAAAGTGTGTATTTATTCTTTCCTCTGCAGTATCCAGGACTGGTCACTCACTGATGAAGACAGGGTACCATACTGGCCAGACCATGGATTTGTCTAAGCTTCCTGTGTTTCACATTACAGACCCCTACATCAGTACCAGCTTGACTGGCTCACTGATTCACACACACACTTTCCTCTCAGATACATAATCAATTATTCCCACTATCTCCCGAGTCCTGACCTGCTTTACACCAGTGGCCTGGTGGACAGGGTAGGCAGTCTTCTCTCCGCCTTGCCCCTGGGATAGCTCCAATGGTGTTGGGGGGGCATGGCGTTGGCACCTCGGAGCCTTCCTGGCAGTAGAAACCTAACAGAGAAACAAAAAATGTCCCTTTTGATGGGCAAGGTGACTCCATGCCTATCTCTCTCTGATACAGCATTAGCAGCTGCAGGGCTGTGGGTGAGCTGTTCGCACAAAGAGAAAAAATAGTCACCTTCAGAGCTTGCCAGGCCAACAACCCAGCACTGTGAATTTGCACCAGCAGACGTTGGCATCATTATGTTCCACCAACCACCTCCTGACATTAACATCACCCGACAAGTCACAGAGGTAAAAATTGACAGTGGGTAGGGTCCAGAGCTCCAGGAGTCCCGCTCCAACATACAACTAAGGCTATAGGGATGTTTATCTCCCCTGGCAGCTGAGTCAGAAAAGCCCACACTTTGGGACCCTATCTCCAGCCCAGGGTGGATGGTTTGGGGGTGATAAAGCCAAAACTGACCATGCAAAATACTAATTCAATGTCTCCTTTTGACACCAAGGCATTCCAAGAAATAACCAAAGGGCAAAACATGATGGATTATCACATGAGAGATCAGAGCTTAGGGGCTTGGCTACACTGGAGAGTTGCAGCGCTGATGAAGGGGTTACAGCGCTGCAACTCACTCTGTGTACACACTTACAAAGCCCAGCCAGCGCTGCAACTCCCTGGCTGCAGCGCTGGCTGTACACCTGGTCTGACTGGGGTGTAGCGATTCCAGCGCTGGTGATGCAGCGCTGCTCATCAGGTGTGGACACCAACAGCGCTGTTATTGGCCTCCAGGGTATTAAGAGGTATCCCAGAATTCCTGTCCACAACAAACCGGAAGAACGGCTGAATGACCAGCTCTAAAAAACAAACACAGCTGCTCTTTGCTCCAGCGAGCGAGCGAGCCGAGGCAGGGGAATTGCTTTGGAATGTTCACAGCTGTTTGTTTGAGGGGAGAGGGGAGTCCGTGTTGAGCAGCTGCTTATGTGGTCTGAAGGCTATTTAGGAGTGCATAATTTGCATTTAGTGAATAAGAGAGGGGTGGGGGAAGGGTCAAAACTTTTAAAATGATTGAAGGTAGCTGTTGTGTATCTTCCAGTCCTTAGAACTTGCAAGGCAGGGAGCTGAGAACAGCTGCTAGTGTTTGCTTGAGGAGAGAAACAGCACGGCGGGGGGGGGGGAGTCGGAGAAGCTGCTTATCTGGTCTGAAGCCTTTTTGCATTTAAGAGTGATTGAGAGAGGGGTGGGGGAAATGGCCAGAATTTGCAAGGCAGGGAGCTGTCACAGTGTCTGCTCCAAAAATCCACTCTCTCTGTCTCCCCCACGCTCCCTGTCACACTCCACCCCACCCCCCTCTTTTGAAAAGCACGTTGCAGCCACTTGAACGCTGGGATAGCTGCCCACAATGCACCACTCCCAACAGCGCTGCAAATGCTGCAAATGTGGCCACACTGCAGCGCTGGTAGCTGTCAGTGTGGCCACACTGCAGCGCTGTTCCTACACAGCTGTACGACCACAGCTGTAACTCCCAGCGCTGCACATTTCCAAGTGTAGCCAAGCCCTAGCACTCAAGGCTCTTGCCCTGAATTCAGCACAGAAGGGGGAACAGCATGCAGACAGCTTGCTCAGCCCCTTAGGGCAGCACTTACCTGGACAAGAGGCATTGGAGCTAGACTGGGGCTGAGGCATAAAGTTTAGCTGGGCTCTGGCTTTGGACCCTGGGATTGCTTGGATCTGGGGTTTTTGGTCAGGCATGTCTTTGTTCAGAGATCAGGGAAATGGAAGGAACTGATGAGGAGGCACTAATGAATGCAGGACTTTCAATACAGATAAAGATCTCCTTTACTTACCCTAAACTGATGGGACCTTCAAAGCAGGGATCAGCACACGTCATGCAGAGTTCTGAGTCTACTCCCCAGGGCCTTGACTTTCCCTGGAGCTCCCAGACACTTGCTAGTTCAGAGTCCCTGGCTGGTTAAAACCAGATATCTACTGTACACTTTACATACCACTGTGATTTTCACTCACCTGCTGGGCAGAGACCCGCATGCACCTGCCCCCAGCGGCATTCTGTCAGGGAGCTCCAGGGAAAGTCAAGGCACTGGGGAGTAGACTCAGAACTCCTGGTCTGGCAGAAGTACCCAGCAGCACACTTCCCCTCCAGCCGCCCAGCCCTGGTGTAGAGAGAGCAGTGGGAATTTACATGGGAAGCTGCTGGGGATGTGCCACATGCAAACACTAACTCATATGTTGGACCCTGTCTGCAATGTACCCATTGCTGGCAAACTGAGAACTTTATAGCCCTAAAAGGCGCAGGTGGACTGAGGGACTGGCCCCCATTTGATAAAGACAGAGATTAGAGGGGAGGGGAGCTTCTGTGCTGGAATGCTAACTCTGACACATGCTCTTTCCGTGACCCCTTGGACAAGACACTTCAGGTATAATTGACAAGGACGTTCAGTGAGCCCCAGGCTCCCAAGTGACAGTCACTTTTGAAAATGGGACTTAGGTTTCCAAGTCTCTCTGATGCCTTTGAAAACGTTACCCATCATCTCATTCTGCCTCAGTCATCTGTTCTCTCTGTACGGTAGGCTGACAATGCTTACTATCCTTGAGAGATGGGTCTGAACTTAAACACTGCAGCCCAACACTGCCAATGGTTTGCGAAGTTCACCTCTGCCTACAAAGTTTGTGCCTGGGGCCCATCTTGATAGACCCCACATCATAAGGCTATTGTGCACTAAATAGCTAATGTCTGTTAAGCTCTTTGTTTGTATAAAGAGCCAGTGAAGTGCTAAGCAGAATTATTTTCACTTGCTTTCTGGGAGCAGGAATAATCTGCAGAAACTACTTTAAGCTCTCCTCCATACGCTGAGCAGGGGCAGCTCCAGGCACCAGCGCAGCAAGCACGTGCCTGGGGTGGCAAGCTGGGGTGGGGGCAGAGGGGGGCAGCGGTATGCTGGTCGTCTTGAGGGAGGCAGTCAGGGAGCCTTCTGTGGGAGGTCTGCCGGTCCTGCGGCTTCTGTGGCAATTTGGTGGCAGGTACGCCAAAGGCGCAGGACCAGTAGATCACCCACAGAACTGCCACTGAATCCGCGTGACCGGCGGACCTCCTGCAGAAATGCCGCCAAAGGCTCTCTGACTGCCATGCTTGGAGCAGCAAAAAACATAGAGCCGCCTCTGATGCTGAGGCTGAATAAAATGAGCAGCCTGTCCCAGCTGAGTCCTCAGTTTGCCCAAGGAAACTCTAAAGGGTGTTTCTGAATTTTGTGGTAATGTCTGTCATGACATGATAAATGTCTATAAAATAACAAATGGTTACAGAAGGGAGACCTGGCACTTATGCTCTCCCTCTCTCGTAGCACAAGAACAAGGAGAGTCTCAGGAAACTGGAGACAGTATCCAAAGCAGGACAGCACAGAGGCAAAGGTGGAGGGTTACCTCCACGCAGCTGTCAGTGGCACAATCTGGGCTGGAGTAAAAGGTTTCGGTATGTATACTGGGGTCACTTCACTGACTACTGAAGTACAGCCACCTCTGGGGTGGAACAAAGCAGCTGTTCAACCACGCACAACAATGCAGCCCAACTGTTTAGGGCAGGGAGGAAGAATACTAGCTCCAACTGAAACTACAGAGGCAACAGGTAGAAGAAGGACCTGCAGTAGTGACCAGGTGAACAGGCCAGGCATTCTCTCTCCTCCCTGAGGCCAGTCATGTCTGGAGGGGTGAACGTGCCATCGGGACATGGAGAAGGAACCAGTGTACCTAACACAGAAACATGAGAGTAAATATAAAGCCAGAGAGGGCCTGGAAATGCTTTACAGTACTTCTCTCATGCAGGCAGCCCATTATTTGCAGTGACTATACTTTTTTGAATTGGGAAGTCCTGTCTCATGTAGCTGCACAAGCATTGTTAGGGTGACAAAACCAGCCACATCTCCAGCATGCTCTCACTCACAGGGCATACTTATTCACATGCTTGTGCTGACATGGAATTGCTCCAGGCTATCAGGGTCTGATCAGTGCAGAGGGCATTGCAGAGCCCTTAGGAGAAAACACCTGCACTCTGAACTCAAGAAGGGCTCTGCTTGGTGCCTACCTGTCTGTTCACCCCCCCGGGGCCGTTCCCCCATGCCTGTTCTCGGCTCTTAGTCTCACACATACTTACACCACTTCTTCTCTCCCTCCCCCCCAGCTTGGAGAAAGATATGCACAAGGGGCCTGATTCTTGCCTGCCTAGCACCTGGTCATTCACACTACTGCAGAGGGAGTGCATTGTGATTGGATAATGTTTTACATCCAGATCACACAGGTGTAAATGATTCCACCAGGTATAAGGGAAAGGTAAGTAGGGCCCATGGTTTGCTCTGTTTCTACTCCCCCATTCCCCAGCCTTTAGAAGAATCCCTCCTTGCTTGTAGTGAGATGCACTGACATAGGACCAATGGGAAGATATATACCCAGCAGGGAAGAGACAAGGAGTGGAAGGGGATGTAGCAGTGGCAGTGTGGTAGGGAAGGGCATGTCCTGGCACATGCTATACAGCCAAGCCAGGAAAGCAGTATGAGCCAGCGTGTGCTACTGTGCATGTGAAGGACTATCCCGTACGTACTTTCAGGACAGTAGGTGTGTGGAGGGCAGGGTTGAGGGTCTCCTGCAACTGCCTCTTCGCAGTAGAAGCCTGGTGGGCAAGGAATGCAGGACTCAGAACCCCTGTTTGGCTGGTACTCCCCCGTTGGGCAGGGGGCTGGATGGGCAGACCCAGAAGAACAGAAGTGACCCTAGGAATCAGAAACAGAAAGAAGAGAAATGCAGAGATCCAAACAAATTCAGCGTCTGTTTGTAGGGCCAACTACTGGAGCTGCTGAAGCCTGTAGCAAAATTCCTCTTGACTTAAGTGAGGCCAGGTCTGGGCCGGTGGCCTCTGCAGCTTCTCTCCACATGAAAGCTGAAAACTCTTTGCCTTAATGTTAACTGACACTGTTGGCTGTCACCAGCAGGCAAACCTGGCAGAGGTGGCAAAGACTGAATGAGTATGGAGACCCAACCCCTTCTCATCCCGGTCAGAGGACAGTACCTTAGGGCAGAGGAATGTAGTGGGGCTGAAGGAGCTGAAGTTCGCTGGGCAGTAGGAACCTGCAGCACAGGGTCCTGTAGGCGAGCTCAGACCGATGCTAGCGCAGAAGGATCCAGGATAGCATGCCACACAGCTGTCCTGGGAGGAGCCACCTGGGTTGGAGGGTGGGAAGAGCTAGAGTTACAGGGAAATGGCAGATGGGGGAGGAAGAATTCATCTGAACCACAGTAACATCAATGTTGTATTTGCTACAATAATTATATTGCAATCAGCTGGCCAGGATGCACACCACTGCCTCCAACTGGCTGTAAACAGAACTGTCCTACTGTGTGTCAAGGGCACTATACTGCTGACCACTAAGGGAGAAGCTCCCTTAATTCAAGTGACAGGGGCCTGTGTTTTTGTAGCCAACAGGGCTGAGTTGCATCTTTGGTGTTGTCTTGGATTTTTCTAGCAGCCCTGGTGTCCAGCATTGTGATCACTATAATGTTCCCAGGTAGCTACAGATTTGTTACCATATGCTGTGCAACCAGAAATTAGGCCCTGCTGCTCTGTGGATACCAGAAGAAATCCACGAGGGCAGCCGCACTCACCTGTGGCATTATTCAGGGTGCCCACTGGGCAGGCGACTGGGAACTGAGTGCCCTCCGGACAGTAGTGTCCAGGTGGACAGGGCCCATTGAATGGCAGCCTGGGTGTCCTGTGTGGAACGGCATCGGCAGCTCCTCCTGAGCAGTAATATCCAGCTGAACACAGACCTGCCATTGGGGAAAAAAAGGGTGCCCAAGGCTCAGCCCATGGCACTTTGTTCCAGCGGGATTGGGGGAAATACCTACCCCAGCCCCAGAACTAGGCAGCTGGGACCTGGACGAAAGCAGCTTTCTACTGTCTCCTCTACAGCATCCACCAGAGGCTCCCCTATGTCCCCACCACCATCTTCTGACTTCCCGGGCTCTTCTATTCTAAACTCACCTTCCATCCCCCCGTCTCTACATTCTCCCCACAACTAATCAGTCCTACTGACGCTCCCAGATCTTTTTTTCCTCTCCTGGTTCCCCTTGTGATTCTGTCCTCTGGAAAGAGCTCAGTTTTTCTTCTCTTCTTTCATAACTAAAACCTTTGCACTTTGGCATCGTCTTAGTTGCTCTGTGCTAGAGAGAGAGACAGAGATAAGCTGAGGGGATGGCAGAGAAGAGAGAGCACTGGGAGGCTAGAAAGAAAAGAGAGATGGGAGAAAGAGTAGAAACAGATTGAGAGCAGGAAGAAAGGAAATAGAGAAAGGGGAGAAGAAAGAGAATTGGGAGGAGGAAGCTAAAGGACTCGAGATGACAGATCCAAATCCCTTTACACAAACTTGATTAACAGAATGACAGTGATGGACTGAATGAGAGTAACAAGGTGTGTGTGTGTGTTGGGGGGGTTCCTTTAACTCCCTTCCGCTGATCTTTTAGGAATCTCCACTACCTCCTGGCCTCATCCAGCTCAGAAAGCCCCACTCCCTGCCCTACCCGCATGAAGCAGGTGTAAGCCTCAAGGACTTCCAGTGCCTGGTGGCTCTGGATCTACCAGGACAACTTACCATCTGGTTCCCAGTTAGCGTCCCCCCTGCAGTACCTCCCCACTGGACACAGTTTGCATGCAGCAGGGGACAGTGCCCCCTCCAGGGTGTTCATGGTACCTTCAGGGCATGGCAGAGGCATTGCAGTCCGAGCTGGACAATAGTAACCTGTAAATACAAAGAGGTGAATTAGGCACTCCTCATCAGTCAAAGCACCTGCCTTGGAAACCTGGCTCCACTGATAGTTAATGACAAAACTCCCATTGTCTTCAAAGCAGCTAGGATTCCACCCCATGAGTACTGGGGTCATTCATAACATTTACTGCCCTTAAAAGAAAGGAAGGCACTGCTGGGTCTGGAGCACAGAGTGGGTGAGCAGCAAAGGGGAGTTGTGTACATTTCTATGGGCTCTCCCTCACACACTGCACCTTCCCATCGTGCGATAAGGGTTCTGCTGTACAGCTGGATTCCTTACCTCTGGGGCAGCTGACTGGCGCCACAGTGGCAGCATGTCTGCAGGTCATACCAGCTGGGCAAGGGAGGCAGATGCTTGCTCCAGGCATAGGGCTGAAAGTGCCTGGCTCACATGGTATCTCCAGTCTGGTGCCAGTGGGACAGTAGAAGCCACTGGGGCATTTGTAACCACGAATCCCATCAGAAGGGCAGGAAGCAGAATTTCCTTCAAGGCAAACATACCTGTGAGTGGGAGGAGAGAATTCAAAGAGCTGAAAAATGAGCCTCCCAGCACCGCTCTGATGGAGGAAAGGGAGTTGGGAGCTAGGCACATTTGGGACTTTTTCTTTTCAGCGCAGATGACTGGTAAAACATCAATTTGTTTCTGCTACTGCAACTGAGGGTATGGGTACACTTGGAGCTGGAGGTATAAATTCCAGCTGGAGCAGACATATCTGCCAGCTAATGTGCTCTGATCCAGCTAATGTGCTAAAAATATACCTCCAGCACTCAGTGTAGATGCACCTTAATGCCCACAACATGCTCCCAGTCTGGACAAATAAGGCTTTTCACTCTGACAGGTCTGGAAATTGCTTTTTTCAAAACTGAGGTTTTTATTTAAATGAACAGGGCTAAACTGCCCAGCTTCCCTTGTTTTCTGTCAGAATAAGGGTGCAGCCACTGAGAAACAGGTCACTTTCATTTAGGTGCCTAACTTTATTTATTTATTACTGAGTCACATTTCTACTGCAGTGCTTGACAGAACACCAATTCCAAGCTTGGGCACCCCTAACAATTTCTTTAAGCTATATCTGATACAGAAAACAGACTCCAGTAATTACCTATGGATATCACTAAACACATACACCTCTACCCTGATATAATGCAACCTGATATAATATGAATTTGGATATAATGCAGTAAAGCAGTGCTCGGGGAGTGGGGTGGGGAATTGCATGCTCCAGTGAATCAAAGCAAGTTCGAGATATAACACATTTCACCTACAACACGGTAAGATTCTTCGGCTCCCAAGGACAGCGTTATATTGGGGTAGAGGCATACAAGCATTTAATAACCCTGGACGATTAAATCCTCATTCCCCCACAACCTCCTCCATCTCCCTATGGGCCAAGGAGACCACATGGACCCTGCAGCATGCCCTAAAGGAGAACAACCTCAGGTCAAAGGGGGACTGACTTCCCAATCTCCCCCAGAGAGGCTGTTCTGCCAGAAGGTGTCTCTCATACCAAATAGGGTCCAGCTTCTCCCCATGTAGGTGGTTGTCACCTGATCAAGTCACCTCTTAACTTTCTTTTTAATAAACTAAGTACACGGAGTGTTTTTAGTCTCTCACTGTAAGAGATGTTTGTGAGATGGATGAGCAATGGCCTAACAGCATTTTTTTCATCTGCAGGCTCTTGGAATGTGATGTTCCCTTTTCATGGATTAGTGCACCCCCTTCTGGAAGAAGAGTTTAATGCAGGAAGAGAAAAGAAAAAAAGAAAATGTTCTGTGTTGACAAATTATACATTACTTGGACATCACAAAAGGCAAGATCTCTGGGCTAAATCATGAGTTTTGTAGCAAACTAAACATCTCTGTATTTAATTTAATGTGGGTGGAAGGCATATGGTTGACAGCCATGGAGACTTAAAGCTTCTGTACGATCTATAGAACAGACAGACCAAGTGCAGGCTTCATAGCTGACCTGAAAGGACCGGCATCCCTCCAAGGGAGAGAAGAGTAGGGTCTCTGGGGTTCAGTTAATCCTTGACATCTGTTTGGAGATTGTCAACAAGAGGACAATTGTGTCACTGGGCTGGACTTTCTGTGGCCCTGCATCTTGTGCAGTCACTTACACCAGTGCAAAGAAGGCTACAAAATTAACCAGGTGTTGTGTGGTTGCAAGTTACACCCAGCTGGTGTAAACAATTACACACAGGGTGCAGGACAACAGAGATTCAGACTCAATGTCTTTCATGGTTTAAACTCCTGTCCCAGCAGAACTGGATTGATATCACAAATGCTTTTTGCACAGGTCAGTGAGTAGCCACCTGATTGCAATAATATTTGATGAGTATCAGTTTGGGCTGGATTCTAACTCGTGACCTAGGAGGCAAAAGCTCTATATCCTATTACCAAACTACTAGGTCATCTCAGTCCTGTGCCCCTATTTATCAATGATGAGATGTTATTGGGTGCCCCAATGTTACTTCCAACAGAGGCCTGCAGGTCTCAGTTTGTCAATACAAAAAGGAGAATGACCACACTGCCATACCCTGCACTACATGGCAATGTCTGGGACAGATCAAACAATCCTGCCTGACTGCAGTATTGTCCCGCTGGGCAGGGCTGGCACTGCTCCTCTGCTCCCAGGCCCAGGGAGGTGGAATAGGTTCCAGGAGGGCAGGGCATAGGATGGCTTGTGCCACTGGGGCAGAAATGCCCAGGAGGGCAGATATCATTTCCAGGCAGAGGCAAGCCAGCAGATTCCACCTGTGAAACAAAAAAATAGAGAGAAAGAGAAGAAGAGAAAATTAACACCCAGGAATCACAGGTTTCCCAGTTAGTGCTGCAGTAAGACTGGAAAGCATGGATGTGAGCTGAGCACTGCAGGTCTACTCCCACTGGAGCTCTCACTGCAGGGCTGGCCTGACTTAAAAGGGAGTCCTGGAATGTTGGTTGGTCCAACGTTGGCCAACGTTTGTGCCATGAATTAGCTAGTGGGGTTTCTAGGCAGCACAGCATCAGTGTGAGAGATGCAGAAATGTAGACATGGCACGGACTGATTCCAAGGCATGATCACATCTCAGCAACCAGGCTACTCTTCTCAGAATTTATCAGGAGTGGAGCTGCTTCCCAATACCAAGGAGCTCCCCCACAACATCTGAAACATCACACTACTCTTCTGGAACGATCCCAAACACTTCAACTTCCACTGGCATTACTGGAGTGTTTGGGAGTGATTACTCTAGAACATTATAGTGTTGTTATTACTAACAGGCTAGAAGCCCTTAGTCCCTAGTCCAAACCCAAGATCACTGCATTGTGGATGTCATGGTCAGCAGCCGAGCCTTAGGCTGGCATTCACTCACCTTGTGTCTGATGGGGGCTGGGTGGATGGCTCCCTGGGTGCAGTAATACCCTGAGTGGCAAAGCCCCGATGGCTGGGACAGTGCTGTAGATGAGCAATATGTGCCTGAAATGAGCAGAAAAGAAATCCAAAGTGAGGGGGTCTCCAGGTCTCCTCTATGTCATATCTGCTGAGAAAGTCAGTGGGGAGTAACTGAAGGCAGAATTTGACCTTTCATCTTTCCCCCAAGTCTTCCCTCAGATGCTCTCTAGATAACTTGTGCCAGACCTTTACTGACCTGCTGGGCAGGGCTCACAGTCAGATTCACCAGTGGCACCAGTCTTGGGTCCAAATGTACCCCTTGGACATGGATGTTCTGTACCAAAGCTGGTACCAGTTGGACAGAAGTATCCTGCAGGGCACAGCCTGGGAGTCTGTGTCCCAGAACCTAAAACACAAAGAATGGCAACTTGCTCCAGAGATTTCATGATTGTTTCTCTTGTGACTAGGGAGTTTTTATGTGTTGACCCAAAACTCCTGCCAGAACATTAAGCCTTTCTTGACCTCCTGCTGGCTCAACAAAATGCGGGATCTCTCAGTTCTAGTCCTAAATTAACTGAGCATTGTATAGAGGCTGCCATCTTCCTCCCAAGACTGGGAAGAATCACAGCAATGGGTGAAATGCTCATTGTAAGTAAATCATGCTGAGTGTTTTGAGTTCTCTGAATCGGAGGTGCTACAGGAATGTCCATCATCATTATTACATTGCTATGTTTGTCTGGATGCAAAGCTTCGTGGCTCGAGGGTGGCAGAAATGGTCTAGTGTTGTCCCACCCCTACTGGCCTGCTGCTTGACACTCTGACAGGTGTATTTCTCCCTCATCCAATACCAAGAACTGACCTGCCACCCTTCCCCGCTATACCAATGCATGCAGTGCCCACCTGGCAGAGGCTTACTGAAGTGAATAAGGACATTCTGAAGTCAATGGGAATTGCACTCGTGGGTCTCAGAGAAGAACTTGCCCCATTGTGCTTAACAGGAAGACACTGTTCTCAGTCTTTCCCCAGCAACAGACACCGCCCCCACACCTCAAAAAACACAGCCCTGCCCAGTACCCACTCACTTTTGTTGGATGGTTCACAGAAGAATCCTGCTGGGCAGATATAGCATGATTCTTTCCCTTCCTGTGTCTGGTGGTTCCCCCTCTCACAGGCCTTGGGAATGGCAGATCCTGCAGGGCAGTAGAAGCCACGGGGGCAGCGATAGGAGAGAGGAGTGGCTGAGGTCTGGCCTGGTGGGCAGTAGTAACCAGCAGAGCACAGTCCCTCTGCAGCAGTTTTTCCTAGCCCTGCAGTTATGGAGGCAGAAGATCCTTTTGGTTCCCATCCTATCCCACAGGTGCATGGCCTCATCACACGCCCAGTTCAAATCAGGAAACAAATGTTCTCCACAGTGAAAATCCAGCCTCAGAAAGACAGACGCTTATTACTGCATCCCCCAGGCAAGCCAGTCACTGCACCAATCAAAGCAGAGCTCTGCTACGCAGTAACTGTCCTGAGGAAGCATGGGGGTCTGGGTACAGCTCTGAGTTGGGATCTAGGAGGTTTGAGTTTCATTTCCTGCTCTCCCACAAATTCTTTGTGTGAACTTGGGCAAGCCACTTCACCTCTGGTTCCTATCTGTGAAATGGGAACAGTAATCCTGCTCTATCTTGCAGGCCAGGTGCAGGAGGGTGAGTGAGTTAATGCTTGTGAGGTGTTCAGATATTACAGTGATAGGTGTCAAATAAATGCCTGGGTAGACAGACAGAAGGCACTTTCCACCTGAACAGTAGTAGCTATCTCAGAGCAGTAATATGATCCTTCACTTACAGTAGATCATGGCTGCTAATCAGTGTCAAACACCTGCCCGCCAGGCTATTTCATGTCTCTGGAGTATGGGGGAGACATCTCTGGCATCAAGGTCATACATTGCCTTTGTCTTTCTGTTGGGTCTTTATTTATGATATTAAGAAGTTCCTATGCTACCTCACTTTACTGAGGCACACCCAGACATTTCATTCATGACTCTGGCACTGACCATGTGGGCAACTTGGTGATAAGTGTCAGCAGCTTTTTAAGGAGTTTAAACCCCGAGGGGGCAGAGGAAGTGTGACAAGCCCAAGGTGTTAAAAAAGAGAAACTGGATGAAGCTGAGCCAAGGAAACCATTGTTATACCAAGAAACCCTTCTGAATGGTGAACTGTCTGAACCTGGAAGAGACACGCAAGGGAAGTGTTGGAAGACATATCACTTGAGACGTGTAAAACTAGGTTGGACATATACACTGCAGAGAACCTTCCTACCCTGGCCAAAGGAAATGGGCTAATGATCTAATGTGATTATTTGCAGTTATAACAGGATAGATCCTGGAATGTCTGTTAAGGCAAATCTTCAGGAAATAAAGCTGGGAAGACCTACTCCCACTTGTCTGCTACTCCACCTCCTCTTCCCCAAACACCAAACAACACTGATGAAGACTCATACCACTGCAGAAGTATCCGGCCGGGCAGGGCTGACAGTCTGTTGAGTGCCATTTCCCACCGTGTGGGTTGAGGCTTCCAGCACCACATGGGACTGGGGACTCTGTGCCTTTGGGGCAGTAGGATCCAGGTGGACAGCGTTTCTGGTCTGGCCGTGTGGATTTCATATCACAGTAATAGCCATCATGACAGGTTCCTGCAAAGCAGAGAATTTCAGGAGCAAGACTAAGAAACATGAATCTCAGAACTGTCAGTGGGTTGGTGGCTTAGCTGGTCTTGTCTAGAGGGTTTTGGTCTAGAAATCCAGCTATTAAATTCACAAAGATTTTTGAGATTTCTGTCTCTTCCAGCTTTTAGTCTGTTTGGGGATCTTCCAAGTTTAGTTCCCATTTGATCCAAGCTGGAACAGGATTCAGAACTTCACTCTTCCCAGCATCTTGGTGTCCCACAAATTGTAATGGGCCAGACCCATCCCTAGGTTAGCTACCAATTGGTGATGCTGTAGAATAAAAACAATGGCATGAATCTCATACATACACATCCATGATGTATACTACTCACCTGAAACGCTGGTCAACCCTTCTCCTTGGCAGAACTTCCCCCCAGGGCAGGGCAGACAAGCATTGTGGGATGCCATCCCAGACTGAGGTAGAAAGGTACCAATGGGACATGGCACTGGGCTGCTGCTACCCAGTGGGCAGAAGTGTCCTGCTGGGCACAAGTCTCCAGTTTCATCTTTAACAGGATTAGGTACACGTGCCTTCAAAATGCAGTAATACCTGGGCAAACAAGGGCCACTCGGGGTCAAGAGACCTGATGCAGAGAAGGATAAAGACAAAAAAAGCAGAGGCATTATGTAGTTCACAAGCTCAGGGCTGCAAAAAATGGCCAAGCCTGGCATCTAGATTAATTCAGTGTCTAATGCCCCATGCGCACTCTCCTGCTCCTACATCACATAGTGATTTATCCACAGAGGCATTTAGAGATGGGGCTAACAAAGAACCTTACATCCACCTTATCAAGGAGAGAGAATACAGGATAAATTAATCCAAGATCCAAACCACCTCTGGTTCAGGATTTGTAATCCTTCACCAACTGGGTTTGGCCAATCCAAAACCATCTTTGTCTTTGCCCATCTCTGTCTAGCTTGCAGAGATGAAGGTTTTATAATGACATTGGGATCATCTATATCTAGAGCACTTTTCATCTCCAAAAATCTCCCAAAAGACTGTGCAGAGATGACTTCACCCACTGCTGAAATGTGGCCACTTCAGGGGTGAAGCACAACAGCCGTTTACCAGGACATAGCATCACAACACAACAGTGCAGGACTGCGACTAAAGAAGGGTAAGTATATTCAAGGTGCAAACAGGTATCTCAGTTCAAACAAGCTGTCATAAACAGATAGCTAAGGGTTAATGTTTCTTTTACCTGTAAAGGGTTAACAAAGGGAACCAAACACCTGACCAGAGGACCAATCAGGAAACCAGATTTTTCAAAGCTTCAGGGAGGGGAAAGTTTTTGGGTGTGGGTTCTTTGTTCAGCTCTAGTGCTCCTCGGCTCTGAGAGAGGATCTCTCTACCTCAGGCTTTTTCTAATCTTCTGTTTCCAAGTTGTGAGTACAAAGGTAGAAAAACAATAGCTTATATTTTTTTCATGTATTTACATGTGTGTAGTTGCTGGAATGTTTTAAATGTATTTCTTTTGGAATAAGCTGTTTATTCATGTTTTCTTTTAAGCCAATACCTGTATTATTGTCACCTTGATACAGAGAATTTTTTATTGTCTTTTCTTTCTTTTTATATAAAGCTTTCTTTTTAAGACCTGTTGGATTTTTTCCTAGTGGGACTCAAGGGGATTGAGCCTGCAGCTCACCAGGGAATTGTGGAGGGAAAAGAAGGAGGGGGAAGGGAATTGTCTCTCGCTTTTTGTAATTTAAGGAGTTTAAGTACAGTAATCTTCCAGGGTAACCCAGGGAGGGAAGCCTGGGAAGGAGGTAAAGAGGGAGAAGGGGAAGTGGGTTATTTTCCCTTTGTTGTGAGACTCAGGGCATCTGAGTCTTGGGGTCCCCCAGGGAAGGTTTTGGGGAGACCAGAGTGAGGCAGGCACTGAAATTCCTGTCTGGTGGCAGCGATATCAGATCTAAGCTGGTAATTAAGCTTGGAGGTTTCATGCTAGCATCTTATGTTCTGAACTCTAAGGTTCAGATCTGAGTAGGAAAGCTATGACACAAGCTAATCAGAGGGTTAGTTTCTAAGGTCACATTCCCTGTTGAGGTTTCTCTCTCATGCATGAAATCAAGACCTACTGTCTTCGTTCCAAGTTCAGTTGGACCTTCCAAGACAAAATGCAGGATCTTCCCAGCCTGAACAGGGAAGCTAATCTCCACCTGTCTGCTCCTTACCTGCATCTGCACAGAATTTTCCCCCAGGGCAAGCTCTGCAGTCCTTGGAATTGCTCAGCCCAGTTTGGTTACTGAAGGTGCCCTCGGGGCATGGGTACTGCTTGGCAGCTTTAGTTCCTGAGAGGCAGTAGTATCCAGCCGGGCAATCTGCTGGCTTCATTGTTCCATGTGAAAAGGTCTCATTGTGATCTTGGATTTGGACTTCTGGGCCACAGAACCTACCAATAAAAGGCCAAATTGAAATTAACCTGTCACAGCCCACAATTCTGCCAGGATAAAGAAGGGCCATTTTCCATGCAACACTTGTAGTCTGTGACTGCAAGACAAGGCAATGTGGAATGCTCTTCAGGAAACAAATGAAGGACTCAGATGAAACCTGTCTGGGGGAAGCTATTATCTTTGGGAGCATTTTGCACCTCCCTGGAGACATGTCTACAGGATGACAACTCTGTGAGGAAGGGCTTATAATACAGAAATTGATATAATGAGAAGGAAGGAGATACAAGGACATGATCAAGGAGACCAGCCATGTATATCAAAGGATATAACAGAGCAGCCCAAGGCAAATCATCAAGAGGGGAATTCATATGCTAATTCCCAGTAGAAGAACCAGGATACTGGAGCAGGCTAAATGCATTCCACTTACTTTCCTGCTGGGCACGTCTTGCACAGGCTTTGACCAGTCTGGTCCTGATATTTCCCAGAGGGACAGGGTTTGGGCTCTGGGCTGCCTGTTGGGCAATAGTGCCCAACAGGACATATATAATCTATAAAGAAGAGAATGGATTGGATTAATGCTGAGACTGTGCATAACTCCTGTGTGCTGCTGTTTAGAGCTGCAATGGCCAGCTAAGTGAGGGATAGTGTCAAAGGGAAAGAACTCGCAGATTTAATACCATGAATGTTTCATAAGGAACTGAAGAAAAACTGGGGTATGTTAAGAGCTTCATCAGATGCATCCAGCCAGGCTGGAGGCCTACAAGGGGCTCAGTAAGGAAATGAAATTCACTGGGTGTGGAGTATACCTGAAAGCAGAGGTTCTTGAACTGGTGGTCAGGACCCCTCAGGGGGTCATGAAGTTATTACATGGGAGCTATCAGCCTCCACCCCAAACCCCTGTTTTGCTGCCAGCATTTATAATGGTGTTAAATTAAAAAAGCACTTTTTAAATATTTTTTCTCAGGGGGAAGGGGGTGTCACACTCAGAGGCTTGCTATGTGAACGAGGTCACCAGTAAAAAAGTTTGAGAGCCACTGCCCTAAAGCTCCCAAAGCCCAGTCTTGACCCACAATGGGCCTTATGAAAATCTTGAGATGGATTCTTCAGGGATTTCCTCTGTTTCATTTGTTCCAGTCCATGAACACAAAGGGATAATATTTGCATAATTATAGCCATGGGTAGGGTAAGGTCTTTGAGGGGTCAGGACTGCCTCTTTGTTGTGTGTTTGTCAGGCATCTAGTACAAAGGGGTCCTGGTCCACAACTGGGGCTGCAAAGTGCTACCACAATAGAAATAACAATGAACAAACTGGACAACCATACAGATTCACCTCCAGCTCAGCTCAATAACTGGTGATAGAGCTTAGGTGGCTTTATCAGAACTGTTCACAGCTCCCCTGTTTGGCGAAGCTGGATACAGCTCTTAAAGGGACATACCTCATAGTAACTAGCAATTTGGGAACATTTCTGCTATTGTTACTTTCACTCATTTCCCTATGAGAAGGGTCATCCTAGAACTTTCCTACCTGGATTAAGGCCTGATACAGACCCCTCTGGGCAAAACCAGCCTTCCTTACATCTCCCCTCTGGTGTACTTTGACCTCGGTGGGAGCAGAACCATCCTGCTAAACAGGGCTGGCAATCTTGTGCTGATTGACCACCCTGATGGGCCAAAAAAGAGCCTAGAAAAGAAAAAAAAATCCATGCTAACATTCTCCCAGCATCCTGGACATGCCTGTGGGAGGAGCGCTGAAAAGCTGCAAGGAGAGCTCTCAGCAAGTCTAGTCTCAGCCTCTCTGGCCAGGAGATGCTGAAGACAATAGTGTATGAGCACTGGCTGTGGTGGATCTCACAGATAGTGCAGTCCCAGTCTTACCTGTGATGTGATGGTTTGGGAGGTGGCATTTGAGAGCTAGTTGCTGGGTAGTTCATATCCATTCTGGTCCTACCTAAGGCGGAGTAGCTCTGGTTTACAATATCTACATGCCAATACCAGGAAACTAGCAATCCAAAAAGTGTTCCTCTCTCCCCCTCCCCTTGACATAATCCTTATGCATTTTAATGAAGATGTGAAAGACCAGTTCCCATCGTTTGTAGGGAATGGAACTGAAATGGAGGACTTTAAATGTTTCAACTTCCCATTGCTCCTCATTTAACAGCCTCAGTGTGAAAGCTAAGATCCTGTGCTGACAGAAGCTGCCCCTTAGGCACTGTTCGGGTATGCTTCAGTGCCACACAGCAAGGGGCTTTAAAACAATGTCAGGAACTCAGATATCTCATGAGGCATCAGGTAAAAGAAAGAAGGGCAGCCAGCAGCTGCTGTCTGATTTACCTGGGGGACATGGAGATGGAGAAGAACTTCCTTTCGGACACACGTAGCCTGGAGGACAAATATTTCCCACTGCCCCATCTGTTGGGTTGGGGAGCGTGGACCCCCCAATGCAGTAAAAGCCAGCATCACAGGGACCAGATGGCGCAGCCAGCTCTGCAGATGCACAGTATGAGCCTAGAACAGGGAACAGAAGGGAGACCCTCATTCAGGCTCCATGTCTCTGTGCTTGTCCCACTAGATTCCCAAAGCATTTGAGCTGCAATGTCATTGCATACAGGCCATCAAAGCAACAGTCAATGGGAGACAGCAGCGGTCTAGCAGTGACAGCACAAAACTGGGACAGTCAGCAGAGTTTGGCAGGGTGGGGTAAGGGTTTGTGTCAAAAATTTTGTCTCTGGCAAAAAATAATATATCCTCTCCTACCTGGGGTACAGGGAATAGGAAGGGATGAACCACCAGGACAATATGTTCCCGCTTGGCATAGCCTGAAGGACCCATGAGGTGAAGCTTCTGACCCTGCTAATGGAAAGGACAGAACTTGAGATAGGCAAAGGAACATACAGCAGCAGAAAGAGACTCACTGTCAAGTCCCAACCTCTCCTTCTCGCTAGGTACTGACAGCACATGACCTTCATCACCACAGTATGTGAAATGCACCAGATGGGTGAAAATTCCTCCCTATGCATGTCTTCCCACAATGGAAATACCCACCCAGCCTCTTCCCAGGGAAGTGAAATACTTCTGCCAAGATTGCAGACCCATTGCAAACACACATCTCCACCACAAACAAGAGTTCTTGTTTCATTTAACATTACTGCATGTGGCAGCATCTTTTCCTCTCTTCACTCTGTCTTTTACCAGCACTGCAAAAAAACACCTTGTGGGCCCTTTTCTTCAACTGTGACTTCTTGATGCTTCTGTAGTATCACCACATCTAATAATAATAATAATGTTCCACTGCTTCTTTCAGTGCCAGAGAGTGATTACCTAGGGATATTGGCTCGCCTGATGCCGATCCGGGTGGACAAAACCATCCAGGTGTGCATGGTCCATCAGGACTTGTCAAGCCTGATTTGGAGCAGACTTTTCCAGGGGGACACAGCTGGCACTTGGAGGCATCCCTTGTGTTTAACTGCTCACTGTAGGTTCCTGGTGGACAGGGATACTGTGTGGCAAACTCCGTATTCCTTGGGCAGTAATATCCTAGGAAGGAGACAACAGTTTCCCTAACAGTTAAGAGATGCTTGCAATGTCTCAAATTGTTGGCAAGGGTGCTGGGGTGCCCTCTCCATCAGTTTCCCCAAAAGAACTGGTCCCAGGATATGTCAATCAGTCCATGGTGTGACTCATCAGTACTATACAGGACCTCCAGACAAGGTGGAAGCATTCAGTGAAGCCAACAGCACTTTATCTTAGTGCTGAGCCTTACAAAGAGCTGCTAGTGCCCTTATGACACTGTTCCTCACATTCCCTATTACATAACTGCAGCTGCACTTACCTTCAGGACAGTCTGTGTAATTGCTGGAACCAGCCTTACAGTAAAAGCCTTCTGGGCACTCCAAACACAGCACCATGCCCCAGAATGGGCTATAGCTCCCTGCAGGGCATGGCTGTGCTCTGCTGCTCCCCACTGTGCAGTAGTGTCCTGGGGGACATGGCCCGCCACTGCTTGTGGTCTGTGAAGACAAAGTGCCATTGTTAAGAACTTAAGAACATAAGAACGGCCGTACTGGGTCAGACCAAAGGTCCATCTAGCCCAGTATCTGTCTACTGACAGTGGCCAATGCCAGGTGTCCCAGAGGAGTGAAGCTAACAGGCAGTGATCAAGTGATTCTCTCCTGCCATCCATCTCCATCCTCTGATGAGCAGAGGCTAGGGACACCATTCTTTACCCTTACTGGCTAATAGCCATTTATGGACTTAGCCACTATGAATTTATCCAGTTCCCTTTTAAACATTGTTATAGTCCCAGCCTTCA
>NC_133786.1:10121714-10372658 GCF_003597395.2 Chelonoidis abingdonii | reverse complement strand
GGGGATTGGACTCGATGACCTCTCGAGGTCCCTTCCAGTCCTAAAGTCTGTGAATCTATGAATCTATTAGTCTATTCAGCTGTAAACACTAAGGCCTCAGTCTGATGGAGGAGCACAGGGCCGCCCAGAGGATTCAGGGGGTCTGGGGTGTTCAGCTAATTACCGCTGAAGACCTGGCACTTCAGCGGTGGGTCTCAGGGCGTAAGGACCCCCAGCTGCCAAATTGCTGTGGAAGATGCTCTGGGAGCCTGGGCCCCGCGAGAGTTTTCTGGGGCTACCTGGAGTGAGTGAAGGACCTCGCTCCAGGGCCCTCAAAAAACTCTCGTGGGGGGCCCTGCGGAGCCCAAGGCAAATTGCCCCACTTCTCCCCCCTCCCCCCGGCCCCTGCCCAGGCAGCTCTGGCGGAGCAGGGTAACCTAACCTGAGAAATTCAGACTTGAAAGGGATGGGCTAAAATGGATTTGAGATTGGATGTAATATTTAGATCGTGATCCATGTCTGAACTTTCCCAAGGTTCAAAAGTGTTTGACCTGGGTTTGCTAACATCTAGGCAAAATATATAAGAACCAGCCTGAAAAATAGCTGAATGATCCTTTGCTCTTTTATAGCACCTTCAGTCTGAAGACTCCCAAGTACTGGAGTGGCAGTAGGGTCTAATAGATAAAGTACTGATGCGTGAGCCAGGAAAACTGGGTTCTTTTCCTGACACTGGCCTGCTGTGTGATCTCGGGCAAGTCATTATACCTCTCTGTGCTTTTGTTTCCCTTCCCACCCATAGTCTGTTTTGTTTATTTCCATTGTAAGTTCTTCGACGCAAGGTCTGTGTCTAGCACAATAGAGACACAATGGCTTAGGGGGCCATAGGAGTCATTGTCATATAAATAATGTGGTCAAACAAAAATCTATGGTAAAGGATTAATCGGGTTGCAAAGTCAAGGACTCATAAATTAGGAAATGTTAGTATTAAGATTGCCAAGCCTTCCTTAATTTGACCCTCTTCTATGTATATATTATAATACAGTCTATAATCACACGCTCATGAACTATTTTTTTCCCAGAAGGCACCTTGCTTCACTTAGTGCATAGCACTTCTGGTCCCAGTGTACTACCTGCACCCTAACCCCCTAGATCTCGCTGTGCACCTCTCTGCATTTTAGTCAGGCTGCTTCCTCCTCCATGCTGTCTGACCACCTTCACAGAGAGCATTGAGAGCACATGGGAGACAGTCTCCATGCTCTCAGCTCCTGTGTGTGGCACCACAGATACCCTGACTGCCAGGAACAGCAGTTGTAGAGAAAGTCTAGCTCAGCCCTTGCCAGCCTGGGCTGGAGCATGCTCGGAGGAGATGGAATCTTTAGCAAATTTAGTTGCCAGCTTCTAACAAATCTCTACTGAGTTTGTCCGTACTTTGATTTTTTCAAAGGCCTATAACTTGGCCATATTTGCATGAACTTTCATGGGGATGGTGAAAGGCCCTGACACCAGGAGGACCAGCCTGTCAAATTTCAGGCCCCTGCTCCAAAGCACATTTCAGATCAAATGGTTAAGGTTTGGCAAAGTTATAGGCAACTGAAAACAGGATCCCATAATGGGAAATGTTGGACAATCTAAAGTATAGGCATGACTGTCACTCTGCTTATAATAATAATAATAATAATTAATAAACAACTTCACAAACATTAATGAACTCAGCCACACATCATCCTAGGTGGTATATAATTGCTGCTATCTTTGTTTTACCAGTGGAAAAATTGAAATGCAGAGAGAGGAAGGTAAGTGACTTAGGTCCAGATTTTTACAAGTATTTCAATGGGAGTCAAGTCCCTAAATACCTTTAAAAATGTGTCCCTTAGGCTCATTAATCAATTTCAAAATATTATCCAAAGTGACCATGTGCTCACTGTCACAAAAATTGTCTGTGGCAGCACTGGGAATAGAACACAGGAGTCCTGAGTCCCAGCACTACCTCAGGACAATTTTTCTTTCTCTGAAATCTCAAACCGAACATTTTTGTAGGTTCGAAAATGTTTTGTTTTCCCCTTCTAGTATCATTAACGTTCAGTGCAGCCTCTGAACTTTATTGCTTCACCAGGGATGGGAAGCAAAAGTGCCAAAAATGCCACAAGAGAGGCAGGTATTCTGAACCTGACTAGAGAAGAGGGGATTACAAGAAATCCCCCCAAAAAACTTTTTCTCCTGAGAGTTTCAGCTCATCCTACATTCC
Organism: Chelonoidis abingdonii; assembly: GCF_003597395.2. Classification (NCBI taxonomy): domain Eukaryota; kingdom Metazoa; phylum Chordata; order Testudines; family Testudinidae; genus Chelonoidis; species Chelonoidis abingdonii. Next base: position 10,370,434 of record NC_133786.1, on the reverse strand, counting down.
CAAGATGCCCAGAGAAGTACAGGAACTTTGAGATATTTATCTTTACTCAACTGAAACTCCATCTATTTGAGGACTGTCAAATTCAGCTGTCTTCATGAGATTTTGATCAGAAGATTGGCCTCTAATTGATGTAATCCAGGACCAAAACTACAGGGAGTGGGGTGATTCTGGGGATTTGAACCCTAGCACATTCAACACTTGAAAGTACTTAGACACAATTCCAGTTTGTCTCCTCTCTGGCTTTGGGGTTTCTGTCACAAGCAGTAAGTCTTTAAAGTTCTTCTCGGTGATGATGCAATGGGCACTGACTCTCTTCTATCCCTTCTCTGTGATATTGCCCCACAAAAAAAGCAAGAAAGTTGATGGTTTTGCTTTTCTTTAGTTCAAATGACAGAGCCTGTATGTTTTTGGAACTAAAAGGACCTGGGATTCTAGCTCCTGCTCTCCCCAGCTCTGCTGTGGTGGAGGTGGATTTACCTGCTCATTGCTTGTATTCATCACCCAGGCAACACCAACACCTGATGAATCTTCACTGAAGTACTTTCAGGAAAGTTCTGATGCTTCAGCTTCTGCCCTTTATTTCCTCCCCAACTCACCCTGAACAAAATACATCAGGCTTTTGGGCATAGCCAAGAACTCCATCCCCGCTGACTCAATCACAGATTGTGGAAAAGGGCAAACCAGCTTGTCAAGGCCTTGAAAGAACAGCTGGGCAAGTGCTGTAAACAATGGAGACGAAAGGTCAGGCCCAACCCTCCTCCACCAGTGATGAGCATACCGTCTCCTGCATCACAGAGCTTCTGCCAAGTAACATGAGCTGGAGGAGAAGGGACCAAGGGGAGAGAAGCAACAAGAATAGGCACCAGAAATAATCTCTGCTTTCCCTAAAGATGACTGTGAAACAGTGGCCAAAGTTTCCAACAGGCTGAGGAAATTTCTTGAAAAAAATAAAAAGCCTTTCCAAGCTGGTGATCAGTGGGCATATAAACGGCTCATTAATTGTCCCTCTGCCATTTATCTTAAGATCTTTAATCACGATGAACTCATCTGGGGTTTATTCCATTATCACAATCAGCCCCTCTGAGGGATTCACACTTCACTCCACGTGTGTTTGGGGGATGTTATGAAACAAGCATTGCTCAGAAAGCCCCCTGCCTAGGGAGCACTTTGCGTGAAGTCTGGTTTCCTCCTACATCCCTGTGAGTGTGGCACTGGTTTTCTCTACGGAAAAGGATAAATGGACACAAATCAGATATTAGGAATGGCAATATACAAAAACCTGGAGGAGAATGCTTCAACCTCCCTGGCCACACTATAGCTGACCTTAAGGTGGCCATCCTGCAGCAAAAACACTTCAGGACCAGACTTCAAAGAGAAACTGCTGAGTTTCAGTTCATCTGCAAATTTGACACCATCAGTTCAGGATTAAACAAAGACTGTGAATGGCTTGCCAGCTACAAAACCAGTTTCTCCTTCCTTGGTTTTCACACCTCAGCTGCTAGAACAGGGCCTCATCCTCCCTGACTGAACTAACCTCATAGTCTCTAGCTTGCTTGCATATATATACCTGCCCCTGGAAATTTCCACTACATGCATCTGACAAAGTGGGTATTCACCCACGAAAGCTCATGCTCCAAAACGTCTGTTAGTCTATAAGGTGCCACAGGATTCTTTGCTGCTTTTACTGGTTAGATAGCAAGCTGTCCCAAATGTCCCTAGGTGAGAACTGCTCCCCAGGTCCCTGCTGCCCCAGCTGGGAGAGAGAAGGGGCAGCTGCCCCCGGAGATCCATGCTGGGAGGGAGAGCAGACATCTACCTCTTAAGTCTGTTCTGAATCAGACTCAGAGACAGGAGCCCATTCCACGGTGCCCCCAGGATAGAAATGTATCAGCTTTACAGTTAAGGTTTTGCTAATTTCCACTTTGCTGTCAGTAACAATGGCCCTATAAATAATACATAGTATTTGTGCCACAAGCTGTGGCTGCACTTGGGGCTGCCTCACTGGTCTGTGAAGGTCTTTATCCCTTTCAGTGACACTGTTTCAGCTGAGCAGGTATTTCAAATGCAAAGCTGACATCACAGCTGAGCCGACTGGCTGCATGCAATGCTTCTCTCTCCCCCAAAAGTGGGGACTACAGCAAACTAAGCCATCCAGGGGCTTATTTTAGTTATTTACAATTTCGTTTTAAAAAGCAATAAGTCATGAGACTAAGCAAATCCGATAAAGAAGTTCTGGGGGGAAACCAGGCTGCAAAGCCAGATGCAAATGCAGCCACCCAGAAACCAAAAAAACCCCCCAACAACCCGAGTAAAGCAGGCAATTAGTCAGTTATCACAGTCACAGGCTTTCAGTGCATACTGCTCCAGTACAGAGCAGATTCCATTTTTGACCGTGTGGGCTTGGACTGGCTGCCTCAGGAGTAACCTCTCTCCTTGCATGAAACCACATCAATTGCTGTCCACTGAGTTTAAGTGATTAGACCCTGGTTTACACAGTAAAACCCTGGGAATTGGGCCCTGTCTACATCAGCAATATTGCAAACCCCAAGCACTGAAAAATCATGAATCAGGCCCCCAAAATCATGAGTTCAGCTTAAAAATAATGAGATTTATAAAAAAAAAATTGTGAGAAATCTTTTGATTTGCCTCCTGGTTTCTGGGTCACATCTTCCAAGTTTTTCTCTGCAACTATGAAGGCTGGAAACTTTTTTTATTACTATTAAAACCGAGATTCTCTCACAATCACATGACTGCAGGAGCTGGGGCTTAAAGAAAAACACCAAATATTGTGAGACACTTGCGGTAATATTGAAAGAGTGGGCAACATTGCATTAGAGAAATTTGTACTGGCACAGCTACATTGATATAGGGATACAAACCCCCAATGTAGACGTGTGGTTTTAATGAAAAGCTGGACTTACTTAAGCCAGCATCGCTTGGTTATGTACTTTATTAGATTAAGCTTCTGGTGCAAATCCTACATTATGCTGGTACAATATCTACATTAGGGGTCTGCACCCCTCCAAGGATGTTGTTACATCCCTGCAATTTTCCCTAATGTAGATAGTACCTTACTATACTCCTTAAGACCTGGGCTTACTGGCCGTTAGAGCATTGTGCAAGGCCAGTCTGCCGTTTCTGGCTTCTCTTGATGACACAGGATTGACTGAGATGCTTTCTTGCTGCATGGGGCTAATCCCAGACCCAACCATCCCTCCATCTTTGGTGGAGTTTTGAAATCTGAACCCCGATTCAGATTTGAATTTTGCAAATGGCCCTATATGGGACCAAGCAAAACCCCGGATCTGAGCACTTGCAGCCATTTGACTGTCCAAATTCTGGCCCCACATCCTAATGTTAGGGGTTGAGCTCACTCCCAGTATGAAATGTGTTCTGGGTTCAGGGCACTGGAGGGGGACTGATGCAGGTAATACACATGCACACATTGAGAGAACAACCCCCTGTATCTTGAAGGCATCTATTAACCACATGTCCTGGATTCAATCCTCAGAAGATATTTTTATAGCAAACTTGTGCCCTGTTCTTTATGCATTTCACATTTTTTTGCAATATTTCAGCTTGCAAGGAGCCACTCAATGTATTAATGATCAGAATATAATAATGTTCTCAACCTAGGGCCAAGCATCCTCCATCTCGCTGCCATCTGTAACAGCTGAGTGTTTAATGGATGTGCCTGAGATGGTCTTGCAAGAATCCTTGGGGGTGCAGAGAGAGTCTGCAGCCACACAGACTTGTGGTGAATGTTTTTAATTAAGTCATTCTCTAGTTACCTGCAGCTGCTCCCTTGCCTTTTCCTCAATCCTAAGGGCTGATTTCCCCATCTGCACAAAGACACACACCCCACAGAGGTACCGTTAACCTCACAATACTGATCATAAGCATCAGGGATGACAGATCACACAGTGCCATCCATGGTGTACTGGAGGTGGGTGAGCACTATTAATCCTATTTTAAATCAAATACACATGGCTTTTACTCACTGCTGTAAATTGACACTGAGCTACAACTTTAAATATGAATTTTGCTGGCTCACTCCCCAGTAGTCTTATCCTGCACTGCCTCTGTATCACATTATCTCTATTGCATATTGAAATACACATGTAACGTATTACATTTGAATACAGGCATCCCATCCCACCATGACAAACATTCCACTCTGAGGATGGAATACATCTCAGAATAGCCAGTCACCAAAATTAGACCTACAAATAACCTTTTCATCATCCAGTTAATTCCTGGGTTTTTCAGATGTGCTTTAGTTCAAACACAAATTATTGGACTGGATGCAGGAGTTACTGGATGAAATTCTCTGGCATGTGTTATACAGGAAGTCAAGCTGGATGATCAGAATGGTCCTTGCTTGGTTCCACATCTATGAATGCAGAAGACAGTGTCAGAGCTAAAAAGGACTTGAGTTCTTTTCCTACCTCTGCCACTGATGTGCTGTGTCCTTGGGCAAGTCGCTGCACCTTGCTCTGCCACAGCATCCCTCTCTATGTAATATTATTCACCTGCCTCTGAGGGCTGGTTAGTTGATGAATTTATGTGTCACTTTCTTTGAGATCCTTGGATGGAAGGCACTATTTAAGTGCAAAGTATTATTGATGATCATCATGTGTTTATAATATTCTCATTTATTATTTATTTCCTACTGCTTTAGATTTCTAGCATGTCCCTAATTAGGTACCTCAGGGGGCACGTTAATAAAACACTCTGTTTACACAATGAAAAAAAGGAAATGATTTCCCTAATATACTTCCACCCGCCCATTGCTCCAGAAAAAGCCACGAAACCGGCACCATACTCCAAGGAACTGATCCATGGGTCCCAAATCAGCATAGCACTCCAGGATGTGCTTATCTTTCACTGCTGGAAGAAATAAGAATATCTGCTAATCTTGCCTTGGTGCTAACTACTGAGAGCTCCCCTCTTTTGCCCGAGCTTCCCCACAGTAGCATACTCATTCACACAGATCCATGGAAAAAAAGCCAATAAGCCTGCTTGTAGGTGGCAGGTAAGAAAAGAGAGGGGGGAAATCATTGTCATCTTTTAACTCCATGGAGCAGCTTTAATACTACGGTGATGAGGGCCATACATGAACATAGGTAGATAGACAATGGCTGGTGGTGATAGCTGGATAATATAGCGAGTAGTATCAGTTGACTTAAATGGAACTACTGGCTTGTTCAAAGTTAAGCATGTGCTTTAATTTTTTGCTGGATCAGTGCAAAAGTGCCTTGTCAAGTCTGATATTGAAGACCAGTGAGAGGAGCCTTCCATTCACCATTGACATGGAAGACCATTCCACAGACCAGCAGTGTCTTCAGCACTGGGTCATATCTCCTGCTATTTTGCCTGCTGATTCCTTTAGCTCATTTTGATCCCCCTGCCACCCAGTTCCTACCCTCTCTGGGTTTGAAGTTACCTGAGCTGGCAGGTTTCCCCTTCCCTTCCTGCTCCAGTGAGTCTCTGCACCCGAAATCCAGAGTGAAGCAGCAACAGCTGCAGTTTTGCCCATCTCCACTTGGGCTGTAAATACTGATAGTGATATACAAAGGCCTCATTAGACAACTTCGGTACCTTTCTGTTCCCAGAGAAGGAGAAGCATTCTCATTCATAATTAATCTCCCCTCCATGGATGCTAGCTGCCTCCAATGCTGTATCAATTATTTAAAACTTGTTTAAAAATTTTCCTGGATTTGTTCTTGATTTTGATAATTTGTCCTGCTTTTGCATCTCCAAGGCTGTGAGTATAACACATACAATGAGTGCCAATTTGCTTAAACTTCACCCTGTCCAGGGGCAATCTAGGAATTTTATTTCTCTTTATAATTGCTAGGTCCTATCCTTACTTTGAAGAAGCTCCAGCAAACCAGATGTTGACAAAGCATTGCAGGAACCTTTAAAGTGACACTGTAAATCTAAAAGTTGCTTACAGCACTAGACCAGGAATGTTTCATGTTTTTTTCCCCATACAATCAGATACTTTTTGCTGGAACAACTTTATTTCAGATTACAAGAGCAGAGGAACAAGAAAGAACAAGAGTAAAGTCTGCATAAGAGTGAGCGCAGTGTGCATGACTCCTCTGTATTGACTTCACTTCTGTGTTGCACAAAACACTGCTGCTTGTCAGAGGACAGCAGAGTCAAGTAATTTAAAAATGCTGTATAAGTACAATAAAATCATGTGACATGGCTGCATACGCAAGAAAAGTGGAATAACGAAGAAACTGTTTTCATTGCAATAAAAAAGGAATTCCATGGAGATATTTCTATTGAACTCTAGTGGTTTGGGTGATTTTGTAAAATTTAGGTGTTGGGCTTAAAACAACATAACAATATTCCTTTAATCTTGAATTGCTAAAGGACATAACAATCCTGTTGCACATTGTCTTTTAGACCCCCTCTCTCTGCCATTGCAATTCCCCCGTGAAGCCTCTGGCAGAGGGTGATTCACAGCAAGGTTTGTTGAATAGCTTGAGTCTAAGAGGTGAAGGATACAGGCACATGCAAAAATTTGGGGATGCCTGTAAGGAAGGCATTTATGAGGATGATTCCTTCAGACAGTGTGATTTTGTGATGGAGGAGCATCACTTTGGTGGTTAAGGGATACTATTTCCATTGAGTGGCCTCCCTTTTGTGGGCACAGTTTATACCCACAAACTGGGTTCTTGCCCCTGTGATTGCACAATTGCCAGCACTCCTGCTCGGTACAGGGGAAGAAGTGCAGACATGGTCCACTGCTCCCTCCTTTATGGGGTTTGGACCATGTGGATCTGTGTTCTGAGCAGTCCCATTGTCTGTGCCCAGCTTGTGGGCAGTTGCCCAGTGCCTCACCCCTTCTCCTATTTTGGGGTACAGCAGAGTCATGCATCATTGGTTTATCATTGGTCCTGCTGTGAGCAGGGGGTTGGACTAGATGACCTCCTGAGGTCCCTTCCAACCCAGATATTCTATTATTCTATGATCACTGCCTGGGTCCTTTGTACAATGGAAGTTCATCCTGTTCCTTCTCTAAATTGTGCAAGACCCTAGAGCCATTGAAATCATTTAAGGACTTGGTGCAATAGGTCCTGTACAACCACAGCATAATGCTATTTTTATATCAGGAAATTTGCTTGGCCTAAGGTACGCAATCTCACATCTTACTGCTGCAGATTTTAAGAACCTTGGAGAATATCTGCAGTTCCCTGTGAATCTGAAGAAGCACAGTGCAACCTGGCCAGACAAGGAAGAACTGCTCAGCCCATCCACCCTGAGAGTTAAAAGCAGGACTGCACCCTGCACTTAGAAATCACTACCAAAAAAAGGGGTGGGGATAATTAAAGAGCTTTAAGCATCAGAAAAGCAAACAGGACTATGAAATATACATGAAAACACACTAAAAACTCAGTCCTAGCATTATCTCTCTCCTGTGCAATCGTTAATTCATGTTCTGTCTCTGCCATGGAAAGTAAATCCCAGTAAACAAGTCCCTTCACCTGTCTTGTGATGCCTCCAACTGCTTCTTGCTTCATTGCTACTGCTCATGTACGGTCCTGCTTTTGGCAGATCTGGTGGCATTAAGCGAACTCAGCACGTGAGCTGTGGGATTCCCATGTGCCTGCTGTCAGTGCACAAAGTCACAGAGTGGGAGGTCATTATGTTCAATCTTCACCACATCAAGCCCAGTTTGATCTCTTTGGGTAGAGGATGAACAGATCTTGTCTTAGTGGTAGGAGACTTTAGGATGATTCAAAGGTTCACTGGCTAAAAACCCACAAGTTCAGAAACCTAATCAGCCTCTGAATTTTTGAGAGAATCTGCAAATCTCATGGAAACAGGCTTTCTAGACTTGCTTTGCAGACCCAAGAAGTTTGGATGAGCATCTGAACTTTGGGATGCTTATCTGAACTGAACATCCAAATAAGAGATTTGATCACTACTGAAGAATGTCCATCCAACCTCTCTAGGCAGTGACAAAATAGATTTTTCAGGACTTGCTTTGAAAACAAAAGTTGCCAAGATAACAGCCCAGGAAAATGAAATCCTTGAAAGGCCCATGGGGTGCTACGGTGCAAACTTTTCCACCAATGTACACATCTGCCCTGACCTGGAGAAACTGTGTCAAGTCACCACTGGATCGCTTACTCTCTGTGGCCCATTCACTCCTTGGCCTTCCTCTTGAGAATGTTAAAAGGATTTCTCAAGTGATAATCAGATGGAAGCTTTTGTGATGTGGACATTTGACCCACCAGGACCACTAAACTGATCAATTTCATACAGAATCCACTGAGTAGCCATCAGATATGAAGAACTTTAAGCCACTACAAACCTGCACTGGCCTCATACTGGTAACACGAAGGTGAAATACTCCATAGCTCATTATCAGTCCCCTGAGCAATCCACTCTGGCATTTGTTATTTGTTCTACTTTACCTGTCAAATGTATGTGTCTTTGTTATGATATTTGGATTTAGGCCATGTAAGAGATGGAAAGAAATTAGCCAGGGTAGGAACTGCAAAATTCATTCCTGAATCCAAATCCAAACTTCCCCAAGGATTGAGTATTTGGAAATGGGGTTGTAGTTTGCCCCATTATTTTAGCTATAGGAGCCAGTTGCAAAACATGGAAGCAGCTCTGAATACAGATCCAAAGTCTTCCAAGTTTTAGATCCTGGAAGTTTTAGATCCTGGATTTTGGTTCAGTTTCATCTCTAATAGAAAACTACAGTAGATCAGAGCAGGAAACTGGAATCTTTCTTTCTCAAGGCAAAATCAGATGGGAACATACCTTATTCTGAGCTCCACTGAAAGTAATGCTGGGTGCAGCAAAGCAATGTGCAGGGTCAGAAGAGGGGAAAGAAGTGTCTCTCTTGTTATAATCATCAGCTCTGAACCCAGCTCATCGCTCATCCTGAAATGAACATTCAGAAAGTCCATGCCAACCTTAGGGGATTCCAACAACTTACCTTCACCTTAAAGAACTAGTTCTGGAATCCTATTAAGCAAAGAGGCAAACCCATACACTGGAGAAATGAATACACAGAGGTAGGTTTCTTTAATTACAAATTAAAGGGGAAAAATAAACAGTAAACTCATTCCCACCACAAATTCACTGCTAGGAGGAATCATACGGTCCATTATTTTTCTTTCCAACTGTTTCACACTGCATGATAGACTTTATCAATCAGCCCCAGAAACCAATCTTCTCCCAGCCTCTAGCACAGTCATCATCAATCACATCTGTGAGCAATGGCACTGGAACCTCATCGTAACCTTTTCATTGCTAGTGAGCATCACAGCCGCGGGAGAGAGAAGGAAGGGGGTGCATATTCTGAATATCGATCATTCTCTCCTGCAGAGAAGAGAGAAGGAGAGGTACTGCATTTAAATATGTTATTTTTCTTACCGATGTCTCAAGCTGGAAATAAGTAAGTTGCTAGTGCTGAGAGCAGGAAGAAGGAATGTCATGAGCAGTGATGGGAGTAGCTTGAATGGGGAAACCCAAAATGTCACATTGTCATTATTATTATTATTTACATTACAGTAATACCTAGAAGCTGTATCTGAGATCAGGGCTTCATTGTGCAGGCCATTGTACATGCACATAGTCAGAGGCAGTCCCTGCCCCCAAAAGTTTACAATCTAATCAGTCAAGAGACACAAAACAGAGAAGGGGAAACTAAGACACAGAGTAGGGAAGTGATTTTCCCGAAGTCCCAAAGCAGGTCAACAGCCAGGAGTAGAATCCAGGTCTCCTGAGCCCCAGACCAGCACTCATCTCCTGGATTATGTTGTCCATCTGTAGGCTGTGCTTATATCAACTATCATGTCTATTTCCATCTAAGAGACTTATATTTTAAGCTTTCTCTGTGCATGAGAAAGGTGTACCAAGTTAACTACTTCACTTTCTTTGGTGGTTCAGATAAAACAGAAGCAAGATCTAATCCACTTCTGGGTTTCAGTTTTGTAAAACCCTGACACTGCCCATGTGTAGTTTTCCTATACCTTGTGGGTAAACTGAGGCACAGAGAGGTATATGATTTATCCAGAGTCAGCTGCTTAGCTGATAATCAAACCCGGTATTCCTCCTGACTCGTTAGCTCTTAGGATTTCTGCCTTGTCATCAAAGCAGAAAAAGTTTTCTCTGTAGCCAATGGAGAGCAGCAAGAAGAAAGCAGCCTGGAGAGGATGGATGGAGATGCAACAGTAATTAAGTTGACAAAGAAAGTTATGTGAAATCAGATCACCTTAAGCCTCTGTGCCTCCCAACCTTTTAACGAAAATGATTGCTCTGGGTGCCAGCCTTCACTATACCTCAGTCTAATTGGCTCTTCATTCTGGTGAACCAAAGAGAGATTGGACTCCATTCTCACTGCCTTTGTGTCCCTGCTTCCTGTCCTAACTTGGTTTAGTCTTCTGTGAAATTGTTTTCTCTGAAAAGGCAGAATTTTCCCATCTCTGGTAATTCCACTAAAATAATCCCTGGCGCTGCGTGAGAAAAGCGCTGAGTGTAGTCACCAGAGGGGAACAGTGGTGAAGCTTAAGCATCCACACACACACACTCCTGTGATGGGCGAGCTCATACAAGCTGGAAAACACAAAGGATTTGCAACTCTCCTTTTCTTTTCTTTTCTTTTCTTAACGATGCACATGAGCCTTGCTGAAAATACACAGAGAGGCTGGGAGTAGCCAGCACTTGCAGCATGCCTCGTAAGGAGCAACAATGCGGCACAGAGGCGACGTTCAGAGGGACACATTTTCCTTACAGAACCTCATCACACATGGAGTAGCAAGTGAACTTTAAGATCTGGAGCGATGCACCATACCCACAGCCTGCTACTGAGACAGAGGCTAAATTCCCTGCTAACATAACTCCATGGATTTGGCCCAGAATGTCTAAAATCTAGGCCGCCACAAGCTAGTGCCAACCCAAGCTAACGCCCTTGCTATCTGTGTGTGTCTCTGTCTGGCACATGGGCCAATGATCCACTCCAAATTAACTGATTGCAATAATTGATGAGGCTCATTAATGTAATGAGCCTCATCAAGTCCCCTGTTATTGAGGTGCTATCCTCATTTGATACAGAGAGAAACTGAGGCACCCACAGATTAAAACACGGTTAAAATAGAAACTAAAGTTCCTAATTCAAAGTCTCAGACTCTAACCACCAAGCAAAAAACCAAAAGGTATTCTTGTTATTAAATTAATATAATTAAGGGCCAGAAGGGGCCACTATCATCTAGTCTGACATCCTGCATATCACAGGCCATAGAAATTCATACAATAATTCCAACATTGGAGGCAATTATTTTTTCTCACTACATAAATACACATTATTGAGCCTAATAACTTCTAGTCAAATGAGAGAACATATCTTTTAGAAAGACAACCATATTCCATGTACAGACTTCGTACTGAGTACCTGGAGCTATATTCTAGCCATATCATGCCATAATCTTAGGAAAGGGGTTGTTGCTATTTGTGGATTGAATAGAATCCCCTTAGGAGATTAACGCCACCATATCATCATCATGTTTCATGGCATCAGCCATTATCTAATTAACAAGAGTCAAGAAATTACTTATTTTGTGGACAAGTTATTCCATAATTCTCCATTATGGGTTTTCTTGTAACTTCCTTTGAATAATCTGATGCTGGCCACTGTCAGCAGCAAGATACTCAGCTAAATGGGACATGATCTGATCCTGTATGGCAATCCCCGTGTTCTGGGTAAAGGGTTTCTGCTGGCTCAACTGTGCTAGGTTAATGAAGCCTGGTAGATAAAGTTTCAGATCCGATCTAGAAAATATCTTAACAATTGTATCAGTCAGAATAGATCAGAAATCAGTTTATAGACATGGCTTTGATTTGGATTAGGACAGAAAGATACAGAGTAACAAACCAGAGGTAGATATGATTAGATAGCAACTATCCTGCATGCTACCACTAGCTATTTTACCATGCCTGGAGTCAGCCATCCTGTTCCAAAAGGTGAGAGAATATAATTTGCATCACAGGTGTGATCATTTCTCATAGAATGTAGAGTTATCACCATATATAGGCAATATAACTAAGAAGACATGTTAGATGAAGAATTAAACTTTTAGCCCTTGAAAATGCTTTAATTGGGTTTAATACCAGGGTCTAAATGACCTTATGAAGAATGCAAAGCTTCAGGAAGCAATACTTAGAAAAATATCACTGTTACACCACAACTTTCATCCCATAGAATCTCAAAGCATTTAATCAAATATGCAGACAGAAGTTACTTATCCACAACTGAAATGTAACTCACTCTGGATGTCAGCTCATTTGATCCATGCTCGTTCACTGGTCCAGTGGATTCAGTGCATGGAATTGGCTGATGTAGTAATTAACTCAGACTTATTTGTTAAGTGGCATTTGAGATACCAAGGTGATAGGCATCTTAGACATACCCCTGACAGCTGGAGAGATGGACACACACTACAGACAGATAAGATTAAAAACTCCAATGGAAATCAAAGAGGCAAGATTATGGGAGCAATTATGGCTATCAAGAAAAACTATTGACATTTCATGCGTACAATTTTTATTTTGCAAATGCAAGGTCCAGAATTAAGTTAGTGGAAACTATATTATTCTGGTCCAGAAATCCAAGATATAATCTGTCTGTGTCTGTTGATTTATCTGGTTTATCTGTAACACACTCATCACCATGACATCTGATTAGCACGTCGTGGTTATAGTGATGCGCCAGTGATATTAGGGAAAGCCTTATTTACAACCTTCACTTTTTGACTCTTGCAAATAACTCTTTGTTTCCCAGCAACTGGAGTGTAGTGTATCTCATGTCCAGGAAAAAGGATCCAGTTGCATGGGAGATTTCGCTCTCCAGATCCATTGAATAGAGTAATTCATTTTCTGTTCATCTCATTCATAAAGGTAGCTGTATAGATCAGCCATAGTATATCATTTTATATGATCTCTTTTGCCTCAGAAATGGAGTCCTCCTTCCTCCTTTAGATAAAAGCCAATAATATTCAAATCTGAATTGCAGTCAACCAGGCCTGTGGGCATAAAGCTCCCTGGCAATTTGCCTGTCCCCTGATCATGTATTTCTGCTACCTGATTTAAGCAAGAAATGAGAAGGGGGTAGGCAGTACAGTCTATAATTCCCTACAGCGTACAGCATCCTAGGGTTAACTCCATTCACATCATTGGAGTTATCCCAAGGAAAGGATCTGGCCCAGTGTATAGATCTTGGAGACAGAGCAACCCTGGAAATTCAGTTCTGGATTTTTAACTCATCTCCATCCAGTGCTGGGGATAGTTCAGACTGTGGGATGGATGTTAATCCAATGTTAAAATAGGGAGAGAACTGTGAATTTGGGGTTTGCATTTAGATTCACCCAGTGTTTTGATTCTGAACTCACCTAAAATTCAGAACTGGGTTTATAACTCAGGGCCATTGAGCCTTACTTTAGTATCAAGAAAATGGATTCAAGTAATAATTAATAATAGAGTGAAAATATATCTAGATAACCATGATATGATTGGGACAAACCAGAATAGCTTCAGGAACGATAAACCATGCCTCTCTAATCTGTTAGCATTCCTTGATCATATCAGCAAACAGGACTGGCTCTAGGCATCAGCAAAGCAAGCACATGCTTGGGGCGGCACAGTTTTTTGTTTTTTTTTGCTTGGGCAGTTGCACTCTCGGAGATTGGGGCAGCAAAAAACCTAGAGCTAGCCCTGTCAGCAAAATAGTGTGTAAAGGAGAACTCATTGAGCTCAATTATTTGCACTTTCAAAAAGCCTTTGGCAAATTCCCTTCCAAGAGGCAGTTAAAGACATGTGAAAATCATGAAGTGATGGATAAGAAACTAAGAGACAGAAAACAAAGAGTAGGAATAAGAGGTTAATTTTCAGCCTGGTGAAAGGTTAACAGTAGCATGCAGTGAGGCTTAGTACTAGGGCCTGAGTTTCTATATCAATGATCTGGGGGAAGGAGTGCTCAAAATCAACAAAAAATTATTTAGGTGAGTCAAGACTAGAGACAACTGAGAACTTCAGAGGAACCTAACAAAACTAGATGAATGGACAGCACTATGGCAGATTAACTTCATTGTTGACAAATTCAAGGTAACGCACACTAGAAGGTATAACTTGACTACATATAAACCTTCGTGCGGTCTAAATGAACTGTAACAACTCAGGGACAGGACCTGTCAATGGATAGCTCAGCAAAAATCTCTGTGCACACTGCAGAGGCAGTCAAAGAGCAAACAATGTTAAGATGCACAAGGAATGGGATAGAAAATAATACTGACAAAAATGTAATGACATTATATGCATCAATTGGGTGCCCTCACATGGAATGCGCTTTTCAGTTCTGGTAAAAAAAAAAAAAAAAGAGAGATAGCAGAAATATCCAAATTTTCCAACAGCTCAGAGAAGTTTGAAACCAAGAGTTTGGTCTGGAATTATCTCTCTTTTTGAGGCATGTCCTAACTTCTTCAGATCTATGCTTGTTTTCCTCATATTATTTGCATTCTATTTTTTCATAAAAGTCTTAAGTACATATAAAAGGAAGGAAAAGCACTTGATCTGTGTGTGTGCTCACGTGTGCATGTGCAGTGTGTGCATTTGTGTATGGAGAAGTATATCCCTTCATCCACATTGGGGCTGTGAAAAGAGTTCCTAATGAAACCCCAAACCGCATGAAATTTAGCTTATTTGGATTTCATTCCAAATAAAATTGGTCTGTGTTTGAATCACTGAAGTTCACAAATTTTTCAGTTGAACCTGTGGCTGTTTTATTTATTTTTTAAATCAAAATCATGTGAAATTTTCAGTTTCTCATAGCTTGGTCACGGGAATGTGCAAAAAGCAGCAGTTTAGAGTCATTTGCACTTGTGTCAGGGTTTGTGTGAAATCAAAATTCAAAGATGGAGTTTGATAGGAAGGTTGCATAGGACAAAAAGAAATAGGAGAGTGACAACAAACTGATCTGTCAGTCTAGGTACTTTTAAGGCTCCCATGACTGTAGCATCTGAGTCCCCTCTCCTGCATCTCTAACTGATTTTATCCTCACAACCCTCCTGTGAAGTAAACAAACATAATCCCCATTTTACAGAAAAGTATCTGAGGCACAGAGATATTACGGGTAAAATTTTCAAAAGCACCTATTGACTTAAGAGCCTAAATCCATTTTTTATAAGTGCCTAAGTCACTTTTGAAAGTGGGACATTGACTCCTAAATCTCCTAGGTTCTTTTGAAGGTGTTGCCCTTTGTGACTTGTCCAAGGTCACACAGGAAGTCTGTGGTTTATCTAGAAATCAAACACAGCTCTCCTGAGTACCACGCCAGGGCTCCCTCCACTGGGTCAGGCTAAATAAATCAGACTCATTTGACAAAAGTGGGTGAAAATTGAAAGAGAGAGAGAAAGAGAGAGTAAGGAAAATGGCAAGTGTGAAATGAAAAACTGCCATGATAAAAATGATACATTCTCCAGGCAGCACTGTCCCAACCTTGAGAAACCTGTAAGTAGAACATTACTTGGCAAGGATGAAAGCTATTAGCTAAACTTGTTCACATCGATATCTTTCCAGGTCAGAAAATTACTGTCCTTTCTTTTTTCTTTTTTTTTGACTCTCAAGTGGGTTCCTGTATAACTTAATATATCTGGTTTGATTTGATTTGATTAGATTAATTGGCAAAGAGATGCCTGAGTTTTATGTGTACAATACAATATCACTCTTTCTCACCCATGGTGAAAAAGTCCACAGAAATAAGCAGAAAGATCTCAGTCTGCTAAAATGCTTTGGGCCAGGTTGTAGTTTTAAGCTATTGGTCATGCCGTAGAAGCCATATTGAAGTAGGAGTGCCTGGAAAAATTCAGAGTGGCTCAGGCAGAACACTGCAGGACAGGGGCTGTAGGCATGGTGCACTCTGGAGTGGGAACTCCATTCCCTTATGAAAGGGTCCAGCCAGCTCCTCTGTCCCCAACCCTGCTCCACTCTGCCACTAGCACTAGTGTGGTGCACTGTCTAACCGCTCCATCCCACCCCGCTGCCACCATGCACAGGGGAAACCAAGTGAGTGAGTATTCACCGCCTCTCCTCACTGTGCACTCATACAGGGCCAGTCTGGCCCTGTGCATGTAAAGCACCATATTGAGGTTCCCATTCAGGCAAAGCTCCTCAGTGGGAGGTTTTGTCCCATAGATACCACTCAGGAACACTTTGTGGGTTCAAGCCATTGAGACGACCAGCTCAGTTGCTATAGGCCAGTATTAGGCCATGAGATGGGAGTGACTTCCAGTCAATACTCCAACCTGGCTGAATTCAACTCAGTGACCTAGGTCTGGTCTATACTAGGAGCCTTTGCAAGTATAGTAATATTGGTTAGGGATTTTTTTTTTTTTTTACATTTTTATACCAATAAAAGCCCTAGTATAGGCACAGTTATACCATTGTAAAAGTGCTTTTGCCAATAGAGTTTATTTCATTCAGGGCTTGTCTACACTGTGGTGTTGTCAACAAAACTTTTGTCGTTCGCGGGTACTTTAAAAAGCCACCCCCCCCATGAAAGACAAAAGTTTTGTCGACGCAAGTGGCAGTGTAAACGCAGCTTTGTCAGCAGGATCGCTCTTCTGCCGACAAAGCTAACGCTGCTCGCAAGACTAGAAGTATTTTGTTGGCAAAAGTGCCGACAAAGTACTGAAAAAGAGTGTTTACACAAGATGACTTTTAGGGACAGGGCTGTGTCGACACAGCCTTGTCGTTAAAAGCTGCATGGTGTAGACAAGCCCTCAGGGAACTGCTATGAACTATACTCTTTTGCCAGTATAAGCTGCATCTACACTAGGAGGATTTGCTGGTACAGTTAAACTGGTATAACTATACCAGCAAATCCTTTCTAATGCAGACAAGTTTACCTGAAAAAGGTTTTATGTCCTGACAGCAATCCCCTGATTCAGCCTATCACCTCCCTTAAAAGTCTGTACGTTAGCCCCTGAAAGAACATTGTGCTGTTGGTTTCCGCCATCCCACCCTTGTCCTGCCGCAGTTCATGTCCCCAGGCCAAAGAGACGTGGTAAATAATGGAGTGTCATGTTTGTCTAATGGATTTATCACTACTTACCAATGCAGCTTCATCAACAAAAGCAGGGGGAAATCAATGAAGAGGCAGCTAAGTGAGCAGCACAACTTGGCATTTACTGGTAGGTCTTCATGTTTTTTATCTCCAGGCAAAGTTGGGAACTGAAATGTGCCTGGAACACTCCTTTTGGATAGGTCTGCAGCCCTGGGTGAGGGGGTGAGGAAGCACAGACTCAGCTATTTTGGGCATAGTGTTCTTTCATCATTGTTCATAGGCATTAAGAGCCTGAGCCATATTGAGATTAATGAAGACTCCCATTGATTTCAGCAGACTTGGGATCAGGCCCAAACAGGAAAAGCTTTCTTTGGGAGATGAGAATGTCTCTCTGCAATGATGGGCCATCCTGACCCCCCAAGGACAAGAGAAGGGGCAGTCTGGGTCTGTTCCTGAGCACATTGCCACTAAAGTCAATGAGATCTGTATGTGCTCTCAGAATGAGACCCTATAAAAGGAGAGCATAGTGTTAGACTATGAAATTGTCTACCTGAAGGTTGTGATTGAAGCCCTCTCTCGAGTCATTTAAAACTAAACTGGACAAAGAAGTGGACAGTGTATGGAAATGAAAAACTGTGCATTGCAAGAGGGACAAGAGGTGACCTAACATATTTTTCTATTGCAAATAAGATTTCAACCTTGGGAAAAACTGACAGAACTCCCATCAAAGCAGCAATAGGAATAGTGCCCACTTATTTGGCCCTAGGATTGGTTATAAAATATTTCCATAAGCTCTTACAAATACTTTTAAAAAATTCATTTGATCTTTTGTTTATTTATTTATAGTTTTGATGACCTTATACAATAACAACCCTTCTATATCACCGTCTATCCAAGGCTCTCAAAGGGCTTCTTTCAGCCTTACAACACATCCCTGAGCTTTGATAGATATGTAAACTAAAGCACAGAGAAATGAAATAACTGTGTCCAAAGTTACACAGTGAGTCAGCAACAGAGCCAGAAATATACTGGTGATGGGCGCATTAGAAATTTGATGAATGGACAGAACAGACTCCAGGTGTTCTCCTGGTTTAAGCCACTGGATGAAGTTTCTCCTGATGAAGCTGTGACACGCATCAGAACAGGGATCAGTCATATGCACACAGCAAAGCCGCACTGTGACCATATTGCTGCACTACCTAGATGATTTATAGGGTTTTTTCCTAAATTCTTCCCCTACTTTGACTTCTCTCTCTTACTGGTCCATGTTGTGCATCTATCTTCTCAACAGGAAAGGGGGTGCCCTCTAAGAAGCTTCTTCCCTGGCATCATCAAAGTTCTAAGACTTTCCCAACCTCCCAGGATTCAAATAGTGGCAGTCGGAGGGAGGATGTTTCAGATGATTGTTTGGCTTTGTTCTTCATGCAAAGATCTATATCCTTGAAAAGCATACTGGCTAAAGGTTTATTTAGCAGGAGCCTCTGCGTGATGAGATTTGTATCAATTCATTAGGCACATGATAGGATTAACATCAACCCTTCCTAGACAAGCAGAGATCCTCTGCTTGTTATAGACAGTTAGGAGCTCCTTGCTTATTTAGCTAGTACACCTCTACCCCAATATAATGTGACCCAATATAACATGAATTTGCATATAACACGGTAAAGCAGTGCTCCTGGGGGGAGGGAGGGGCTGCATACTCCAGCGGATCAAAGCAAGTTCAATATTACACAGTTTCATCTATAACACAGTAAGAGTTTTTGGCTCCCGAGGACAGCGTTATATCAGGGTAGAGGTGTATGTCCTCCACTCTGCTCCTCAGTCCTGATTTGCACGGGAATACTGACTCCTCACGCTCCTCCATAGATACACCTGGGCCAACCTTCTGCAGGGACTTGCCCATGGTGAGATTGGGAATTCAGATGGAGAGTTTCAAAGCTGCCTAAGCAATGTGGATGCCCAAGGCAGATTTGCAAATCTCAGCCTCTCTCCCTATATTCCTATGCTCCTACGGTTCCCAAGACAATCCTCAACCCTGATTCTGAAGGAACTGCCCTCCTTCAGAGTGAGATGGGAATTAGTTTTAGGGTCAGATCATCGAATGGTATGAATCATTCTAATTCTATTGCAGTGAACATCCCTTTGGGTCAAGTTCTTCTTTTGTTTTCTCACATGGCTTGACCTTTGGATATTCATGCTGAGATAGTGATTAAGGAGTAAGTCATGCCACCTGAATCTATGGGTCCATGTCATCAGACTGGCAATGAAAGTGGTGTAGTCCTGCTGCCCGGCGTATCTGCACCCTCACATGCCAAACAGCTGTACACCTTGAAAGGTCCTTCTGTGCAACTGTGGAGATGGACTTGGGGCTGAGCCTGGGCAGTGAAGTCCCTGGCTGACCACCCTTCCTAACTCCTCCTGTTCTGGGGGGTGTAGAATCTGCCAAAGCGAATGAAGCTCTGAGGCTGCCGTAACAGCTTCAGAAATGGACCTGAGGGGCTGGGGAGGAATCTGTACTGCCAACATGCCTCACAGCCCATTCACTCAAGCTATGCATCTGGCCCAGCATCCAGTGGGAAATAATCATTCCCTAAGTCCAGGTTTGATGGTCCATGCAGCCCTGGCTCATGGAAATAAGAATCACCCTGATGCCTCCTGTAACCCCACTCATGCTCCCATGATTCCCTCAATGGCCAAGAAATCATCCATCAATGTCACATTTCCTCTTTGGTACTTCTAGATCTTTCAGGCAACCAAGCTGAGAGTGGAAGGTCATTTTACCAGTCACCCCTATTCTACCCAGCAGGGCATGACAGCAGAATGGGGTCACCTGGAGCAGAGTAGGTCTGTCTAGGCTAATTCAAGAAGAAACAAGACAGTTATATACTGTCTGCACCATTTTCCAAAGACAGCTTGACAAAGCAACTGTTTTTTTCAGTCATTATTCCTGTAAAGATAGGAACAGACTTGTCCTCTCCTTGCATATGGAGAAATATTGTCTGTAGTTTGTCTTCATCACCATGCTTATCTTGAAGACTCCTTAGAAAATAAATTACTAAGTAAACAAGCAGATGATGAATTAATGTAAATATGTATCTAGTTAATCTGGGATACAAGGAGGAAGCTATCAGGGAAATAGATGTATTGGTTCTGAGAACACTGGGAGCATCACAGAGGACGTGTAAAGTGGCTCTGGGAACCTCCCCCATCTTCTTAGGATCTGCAAGGGGTGGGAGGGTCATCTTGAACAGTGACTTCAAAGAGAGTTATGGTGCTAGCCAGTTGTAAAAAAGCACATTGGACAGTTGTAATGGCTAGGGATGAGTCTGTACCAGAGGCCCAGATCTGATCTTTGACAGAGGATTCAGAATCCAAATAGCCCCAAGACTGTGCTTCTGCACACCCCTAAACTCTGGGATATTCAGAATCTGGACTCAGCTCCGAATTTGGCAGCATTGGCCCCTCTTTATTATTTGTCCTTGAAGGTGCCCCATTGACATATATGGGATGAGGTGGATGGTGATGGAAGCTCTACCCAAGCTTGACCCAAGGAGAAGGCCCAGAAACAAGAATTAGCCTAACCTTCAAAAATCAGGCCTGAAGGTTTGGGGATGTTTGGCTCTGGGGTTACGGTTAGACTGATGACTGGGTAGGATTTCTGCAAATGTGTTTCACATCAGTTGACATTGGGACTTAATAAAATAGTCTTTGGTCTCCTCTGCCTTCTAATTAATTGCAAATCATGCGAATTCAAGACCACCCTGACTTAGGTTGTCAGAACACCCTTAGACACTGGTACAGCTTGGTGATCCTACCTGTATTGAACATGTGCTGCTAAGAAGATGATGTATCTCCAACAGCCATTAGACACAGGAATCACCTAGTCAAATCCTCTGGCCTGTGTTATCCAGATGATGAAACTGGATGGTCATAATGATCCTTCCTAGCCTGAAAAAATAGAAATCTAGCAGGAACTTGCTTCTTCTTGCAGAGAGAACACTGACAAAACTCTATCGAAATGAGAAAGTAAGTGATCTACTCTCCTGCCATTTCGTACCCAGATAATAATAATACCTAGCTCTTATACTGTGTTTTTCATCAGTAGATCTCAAAGCACTTTACAAAGGAAGTCACTTTCAGTATCCTTGGTTTACTAATGGGGAAACTGAGGCATGGAAAGATGAAGTGACTTGCCCAAGATCACCCAGCAGACCAGTATCACAGATTTAAGAACAGAACCCAGAAGTTCTCATTGCCAGTCCCATCACTGAAATACAGAATCACTATTTTGTCACCATCTGATTTTCTTTATCCGGGTTATGCATAGTTGAGGCTGGCTGGAATTGTCCCTGGCTGTAACAGTTCAAAGCTGTAGCTTTGTGTCCTTGTCCTTATGAGAGTTACTTGGCATCTCTTTGCCCAGTCTGGTATTATCATAGAGCAAACAAACAAAGAGACACAGGCACTGCTTACAATTCACTTTGGCTGCTTATTGAAGTCTGGCCATTCTCCATTATGTCTGTCTTCATTATGAATACAGATAACAGGCTATCTCAGGCCTAGTAGCTTTATCCTTAGGAGATAAAACTAATCTGTGTGCTTAGATCAGCAGCACTGTTTTTGCCTAATCAGACTTCAGAAGACACAGCGATTGCAGAAACAAAAAAATGAAGCAGAGGAGGGGGGGAAACCCACACTGAGCAAGGCTCCCTACTCCCAAGCTAGTACACCTGGTTCCCAGCAAGAGATTTTCAGAACACTGTTCATTTTATACCTTGCTTCAAAAGAAAGTGGTCTTTTTACAAGGTTGATTCAATTAAAATAAATAGATAATGCATATTTTATAACTAAGCAATAATCAAGATCCTGGATTCAGGATAGAGGAGCCCCTCATGCCCAAATCTTGGCTGGGACAAGGGGGCATTCTGTGTAAAGTGTATTTCTTTTACACTTGGTTTCTTCTCTTTTCCCCAGTCTGCTCCATCTTTCAGTTTCTCCTCCCAATAAGATGCAAACCTATGCGTACAGCAGCTGGCGCAACAGAGCCTCAGTCTCATCTGCAGCTGTTTGGCACTACCTTAACACAGATAATAAATACACTAAGGACAACAGTGTTCGAGTTGGAGTCAAACTTCTAAACCCACCCTCTTTGAATGGGTTGGGACACATTCAAAAAGAGTTTGTGCATCCCCAAATTTCAGCTAGAGATGGGCTCATACCAAACCCCCAAACTCAAATACACCTAAACTTGGTTGTGTAGAGAGGAGGCTGAAGTACAAATACTGATCCAGATTTGAATTTCACAAACATCTCGCTATTCTTAGAGTGGGATGACCTAAATCTAGTGATCCAGCCTCCCGCCTTGATCTTTGTCTAGCTGAGGTATTGACCCTGCTCAAGATTCACATTTTGCCAATAGCTCCTATCTTTGAAACAAGGCAACCCAAACTCCCAGCATCCTGACCATCCTCAAATTCTAGAGTGAACAAAATCCAGATCTGACTCTCTTTGTAGTCTTCTTCCTCCTCTGCCTTTGGCTGAGGTTTATATCAATGTCTTTCTACACACAACCCCTTGCCTTCCGCTCCTTCACCTCATGCCATTGCAGCCTCCTCTGAATCCAGTCTGAGGCTGTAGAGTTATTTAAAAAACAGCTTATAAAATCTATGGTTTGATATTGATTTTGGACGTCCAGTGAACTAAGATGAGCATTCTGCACTCAGGTCCCCAAAAGCTGCCATTTTCATCTCTTCTCTGGGCACTGCATAGTATTGATCCTCATGTTTGTGTCATATGAATGATGAATTATCACATATCAAATCTTGCAGTATTCATTTAATGCCTCTGAATAAAACATTATTCACAGATTAACTGAGCAGTTTAAGTGAACAACCATTTTCATCCGTTTTAAATTTTCATGGGTACTTTTCTGGAGAACAAGTACATTGTTAATAATTGAAGGGAATAAGACCTTGCTAATGCCTTTGTATTTTAATAAGGTCCTGCTGCACACCAGTAATTTGTTTTTCAAATCTTGGTATTTATAAAAATTCATTAAATTTTCTTTCCCTCCCTTTGAAATTAATAATTCTGAGGTTACGTGAAAAGAAATAATTGTTTGTGAAACAGAGAACGGGGATTGCATAGAATCCAAAGAGCTATAAACGTGGAACCATGATGCGCTGAAAGGGGTTGAAGACGATGATCTTTCAGTGGGAGCAGACAGAGAACCAGTGGAATAGAATGTTTAGACACAGAGAAGGAGGGAGAGATAAATACAGGAGGCAAAGAGCGATGAGAGTAGGAGAGCAGATAAAAACAGGATATAAAGAGAAATAAACGAGAGATGGCTAGCTAGATGTGTGTGTGTGTGTATATATATATATATATAGATACACCTGTATCTAATCTATCTAACCATATCCATCTTTTAATCTCATCTGTCCTATTTTTAGTCCTACATTTTTTCTGTATCCCAGTGCCCTATGCAATTGCTTCCCTAAAATATCTCTCTTTGTCTCCTGTTTCTCTCTCTCCGTCCTTCTCTGTATTTCAATGTGCTACTTAAGTTTCTTCTCTCCCTGTTGAGAGATTCTCAAGCTGTGATCCTACAAAATCCCAGTTCTCTGCTTCATAAACAATTATTTCTTTTCATACAACCTTAGGATTATTCATTTCAAAGGGAAAAACAATGTACATGATTTGTTTGATCAGCATCAGCATGTAACAAATAAATGACATAGGTGCAATATGGCAAAAACACAGATACATACATAACTGTACACACATACTCAGTCTTACATACACATTATACAAATATACACATACTTAGATACACACATATACATGTGCACTCATACAGTGAGTTGGCAAATGTTGGGAAATGTTGACATTTTTAGGGTGAACTGTGTGTGCGAGTATGTGCGTGCATGCATGTGTATTTGCAGTGTGTGTTGTGTTACAGTGTCAGGGAAACTGCACCCATATTTCCCACTCAATGGTCCACCGAAGACACCCACTTCAAAGTTTCTGACTCGCAGACATCACTGTTCTTGGGCAGAGATCCACATCTCATTCCCTTCTGGCTGGGGTGTTTTAAGCCTGCATAGCTCCCTGCCTTACACTGTAATATCCCCAGCAAGCCAGTCTGCCAGTTAGGGCAGCCCCTGTGTTCTGTTTTTTTTCTCCAAGGGCTCTAACCAGTGTAGTACCAGCAGTACTAGTTACCACAAAGCTCCTTCTAAGCAAGCACATTTATTCTTAAGGTAAAACCATTACAGAGAAAACATCTAAAAACAATAAAAGAACCCACACACGTGCCAAAATTCTTTCCAGACGTCACCCCATCTCCAGCCCAAAGCTCTGGTAGGGATCAGTCCTGCAAAGTCCACAATGGGGATTTCCTGTGGTTACAGGTTCATATCAGTCTTAAAATTGGGAACCAGAATGAAGGCTGGGCAGATTAGTTGTTTCTTTATACAGCTTGGGCCTTTGATCTCCTGTCTCTGGGAACAGGTAATCACCAGTCAATGACCTTCTTCTCAGGCCAATTCAAAATGCTGGAGTTTTTTTGCAAACCCAGAGTTGTAGCATTACCCACTCCTCAAAGATTTCCCAGGAAATCTATTTTACAAGTATTGTCTCAAAAATCCATGCTTGTCGAGCACATTTCTATATAGACATTTGAAATCTTTCCCGGGTCTCGCATCTATCACATAGTATGTAGTGGGCATGTTCACCATTAACATTTTTATTTTGTTATTATTTATTTAGCAGCATAAATGCACCTGCTACTCTTCACACACACACACACACACACACACACACACACACACACACACAGGGGGGCCAGGATTTCACCCGTGGTGTCTCCCACAGTAAGCTTACAGACCAGTATGAACCAGATGAAAACCAGCCCAACAGTTTGGAAGATCAAAAATATGAGGAGAGATGAGTGGTGAACAGGAAATCTGCAATAGAAGATTTCCTGGAAGACATGGGCTTTAAAGAGAGGCTTGAAAGAGGAGAGGGCTTTAAAGAGAGAGTCCAAGCACAGGCAGAAGCTGGGACAAGGAAGGGGACAGGGAAAACACAGGGAGCAAGATCTGGAGAAGCAGGAATCTAAGCAAAGATGGAGAAGGGATGTGATCACGGAGTCTGAAAGGGATATATTTTGGGACAGGAAGTCAGTGAAGGGATCCAAGCAGCAAGAGCATGGTCAAAGCAGCAGGGGAGCAAGGTGCCTTTGGCAGCAGCAATAGAAAAAAGGTAGGAGATAGGTGTGCAAACAGGCTCACAAGAGACAGAGAGATGTTCATGGACAGTGCAAGAGGGGGTTGGGTTCCCTGGCCTCATGTTACAGCAAATTCTCCATTGAGTGACTGTTACCACTTTTGGAGTCTCAGCTACTCTGCTTTGTACTCAGTCTCTGTCAGTCCCATACACACCAACTGCGACCTGGCTTGGATGGACTGTACTGAGTGGCCAGCAGTCAAACTCTCATGTCATAAGCATGAATCTCCGCTCCTCCCAGGGAAAACTTCTTTGAAACAGGGTCTATTAAATACCTGGTGGTCATTGGAATGCAGGTCTCCTTTTGCTCTTTTGTCTTGATAAAATCTTGCCAGGTGATAAAACCTATTGCAATGATGAAGCTGTATTATGGGAAGGGCGGGTGGGGAGGGGAGGAAGGGCGGCATTTGGATTGAACAGCACAGCTGCTTGGACTGAGTGAGTGATTTCATGCAAGAAGTTATGCAAACATGCTGTGTGAGAGAGCTTAAAACAATTCCACACTAAACTCTTACTCTAGTGGAAAAAAATCAACTTTTTCTTATTTATAACCACAATACTGCTATTGACTGATTAGCTCAGAACTGGGAGTAGGAAAAGGACGAATGGGAACTCCAAACCAGATTCCTTACTATAGCTAAACCGAGTTGGACTCGGTCAGTGTTTAGATTGGGCACCTCAGAGGAAAAACCCATTGTGTTACCGGAAATGGTATTGGTGAGCCAACACCTGAATGAGAGTGGAGTGTGCTTAGCACCTCTTATAATCAGGCACTCAGTAAGGGAATACACCTATTATGGGGCTGTACTGAAACAATACTTCGGCAGGGTGGTAAAAGGTGCTGTCTTTTGGATTAGCTATCAGCTTGAGTACCTGACTGTGGTCATTAGGGGTCCCCAAAGTGCAGAGTTTGCTAAGTTCCAGTTTGGTTACTTACATTTTGCCTACCTATTGTCCCCCTGGCATTTGACCCAGTTACAACATCCTTCTTCACATCCTATCCCGAACTGTGGGTAGTCTTGCTGTTAAAGCACTGCCACATTCCATCCCAGACGTGGGTGAAGTGATTCCCATTTTGATATTGTGATGGGGCAAGGCCAGATGGCTACAGTAAAGTACTGAGAAACAGGTATGTTAGCCCCAGGCTAAACAAATCCCTAGTACCCTGGTAACCAAATGGCAGTTGCTCCAGGTTAATCAAGGCACCTGGACCAATTAAGATCTTTCTGAAGGCAGTAGAGAGGCTACTTTAATTAGAACACCTGCAGCCAATCAAGGCAGGCTAATCAGGGCACCTGGGTTTAAAAAGGAGCCACTCCAGTCAGGCAGGGAGAACCCAGAGGAGAAGGAGTGTGTGAGAGGAGCTGGGAGCAAGAAGGCAAGGAGCTGAGAGGAGAGAGTGTACTGCTGGAGGATGTGAGGAGGACAAGCGTTATCAGACACCAGGAGGAAGATCCTGTGGTGAGGATAAAGAAGGTGTTGGAGGAGGCCGTGGGGAAGTAGCCAGGGAGTTGTAGCTGTCATGCAGCTGTTACAGGAGGCACTATAGACAGCTGCGAATCCACAGGGCCCTGGCTGGAACCCGGAGTAGAGGGTGGGCCCGGGTTCCCCCCAAACCTCCCAACTCCTGATCAGACACAAGAGGAGCTGACCCAGACTGTGGGTTCCACAAAAGGGGAAGATCACTGAGGTGAACAAATCCGTCAATAAGTGCAGGACCCACCAAGGTAGAGGAGGAACTTTGTCACAATATATAAAGAACATTGTCTATAGCTGAGTCAGATTCTGGGCCTGCTCCAGCAGCTTCATATTACTCCAGAGAGACACAGAAGCTGGAAAGCTAGATTAACTAGTTTGGAGAGCCAAGCATCATATTCATGACCCCCGAGACAAAAATTGTTCCTAGGGTGAAAGGAGCTGTGCCTGGAATGGCCCTGCATCTGTTCATCCCTGGCTGCCAGAATGGCCTTTAGGCTGCTCTAATTGATGCCCAGAACTGGTGCCCCTTAGTGCCAATTATGGCATTACGTTTTGTGAAATGATCTGATTTTTATCTTGACATTGGGCCAAATTCATCTCTGATGTAAACTACACTGAAGTCAATGAAGTAACAGGCAAGGGTAATTCAACCTTAGGTGAGTGGGATTTTCACAGGTGCTCATTGTTGGCCTACCTCTTCTCCCATTGAAGTCAGCAATAAAACTCCCATTGGCTGGAGCAGTCAGGTGTGCGCTGAGCACTTGTGAAAATCCTACCTTATATTTGTATGCATTTATTCTTCTCACTATGTCTCCCGATGAATGCCCTGGCTCTGGCACCTTTAGATAGCAGAGAACAAGGCTCTCCCATAAAGTGACAAGGAGCTGGCTTGTCCTTCTCCTGAAAACAAACTCGAGGCCTGCTTAGATCTCTCCATTATGCATTTGTTTAGAGTGGTTGCTTTTCTGCCAGGTCAGCAGTTCCTCCCCACATACCTACTTGTCTCTAAAAGGTATGGATTGCTGCTTTCCCAGAGTCTGGGCCCAGTTGACTGTGACTGATGGCTTTGCCTAGACCTTGAGAACTTCAGGCCAATGGCACATCTCAGAGGAAATAAGGATTTAGCTGTTTTTTTGGAAAACAAATGATTAGTCTGGAAGTTCTTTGCCTCTCTGGAATATAATGCAATCACAGCTCACACAACCGCTACTCTTACTCTCTGTAACCACAGGAATAATTCAGGCCAGGGCTCAGCTGCAAACCGTTTATGACTGCATGACACAAGCCCATTTGTGTTTGAACTGTAGTGTTTCAGTTGCTTTTCCCACTTGGAACCTGGACTTCTTGAAAATGTTATTTTTGTGACAGGCTTGTCCCAAATTGATCTCATTGTGCTGCTGCTCAGCAAATGTATCTAGTGCAAACACACACACTTGCACATGAGATCACAAGCACTCAAAGTCCTAATCACATATACAAACACACACTTCCACTGTCTCTACACTCTCTCACACACAATTTTATAATCACTCAAACACAATCAAACATACAGTCACAAGCACTTCATCCACACATTCTCTCTCATATTTCCACTCTCACACAATACCTCATACTGAGACTCACATATGCTCTCTCTGTCTGTCTCACAAACACACACACCCACCAACCCTCCCTCCCAAAACACAAGCACAAACACATAGGTTCCAATTCAGCCCTGGGCTAATCAGATGCAACTCCATTGAAATCTGTGGATTTGCATGACCTTACAACATCCTCTGTGCATACCGAATGAGACACACACAGTTACACACAGAACCCCCCTCCCACCACACACGCTCTCTCAGTATGGAGAGCTCACAAATGGGTTTATTTTTATCTTATTTAAGCTGGACAAAATTAATTAAGTGAACCTCACTCTGGGATCAATAAAGCAGCCCAGGGATGCTTAGAAACCATGTTACTTTCAGACCCTGTTAGTTTTTTAATATCCCCATTTCCCCAGGTGGATTTTCAAATATGATCTATGGGCAAATGCTGCACCAGCTGTAACCCTGACAACAGTGACCCAGATGGTAATCAACAAAATGAACTAATTGAATAACGTTGGGTTAGAAGCCAGCCCTATGCAGAGCCCTGCTAGACCCTGCAGTAACACAGCATTATTTAAAGACACCACGTGAACATTGCATTCCCCATTCCGATCCCATATCTGGGGATGCTAAGAGAGTCTTGGATGGGGACAGTGCAGGCAGTGCAGAGAATGGGGAGGGCTGAGCCATGTTGGAGCGTGGGTAGGGCTGGATCCAGCAGTCAGTGCAGGGGACTTGTTTTAGTGGGGAGTCGAGACAGCTGGTCCCAGTGGGGTGTACAAGGGGAGCACGTCCTAGTGAAGAGCACAGAGAGAGGATCCCAGTGGTGAGTGCAGGGAGCAGCACCCAGCAGTGGGTGTGGGGGAGGGCGGGCTGGGCTCACTGGGGAAAGTGAGATGCTGTGAAGCTGCTAGACTAGTGGCTGGGCCCGTGCTTTCTTAAGCGTTGAACAGGGCCCTCTGCAGTGCCAGGACGTCAGTGGAAGCAGAAGGGAAGATTGCTGGGAAAGGAGGAGAAGGCACCCATATTTTACATCATTAATCTTTGGAACCTTCCCTGGCAGTACCAGCAAGGAG
Source organism: Chelonoidis abingdonii (assembly GCF_003597395.2). NCBI lineage: Eukaryota > Metazoa > Chordata > Testudines > Testudinidae > Chelonoidis > Chelonoidis abingdonii. Next base: position 10,340,909 of record NC_133786.1, on the reverse strand, counting down.
AGATGTACTCAGAAAGAAATAGTGAGCAATGGCTGGTGTTGTCACCAGGCAGGGAAAGCTCCAGCTGGCTGATTTATGGGACGAGTAAATATTCAGCCTGCCCTCGCATCACTGTATTAATTCTGCCTCTGACACTGGGCTGAGATGTGTCAGAGCAGATTGGCTCAGGACAGCTGCCTGACAAGTTCCTTCCCCAAGGGAATGTGAGCTGAGACCAGAGAAATGGGTAGGGAAGGAATAGGAAGCTAAAGCAGTTGCTAGTGCTGATGAAAGAATTCTCAGACACAGAGATTTTGGGAGATGCAGCCACATGGTGCCCCACTCCAGCCATCCAGGTTGCCCCTATTCCAACCTTCAGTGCTAGGGAAGCGTTCACCACCCACATTCCAGTTCCATCATGCGTGGCAAACCATCACCAGGGAAGTAATAACTGGAGCCACTGAGGAATCGCTTTATGGGGTATGACTAACATCTCCCTTCTTCCTCCCCCACCTGCTTCTCATTGAACTGAAAAACCTCCCTTCTGTCCTTCCCTATGAAGTGAGTCTTTCCCACTGTCAGCAGCCAGGAAGGGAGAGCAGGCTGGGGGAAGAGGGTTTGGCACTGACTATGCCTCATTCTTCATTGTTCTGCACCTTGTGTAGTCATTTACACCAGTGCAAGGCAGGTGTAAAACACCACTGTTCTCCTCTAGTAGCGCTTTGCACTCAGTGTGCACTGACGTAAATGACCGTACATGGTGCAGGGCAATGTAGAAACAGGCCCTGAATCCTGAGCTTTGTAGCTAGGGTCTTCACAGGCATTTTCAGCTTTGCTTGAGCTGGTGGATCTGAGGAAGCATTAGGATCTGTGGCATTTAAGTCTTGGCTCAGTCTCGGCTGGCAGGCTCATGTACTGGTGCTGTATGAGTTGAGCCTTTAAAGCACAACTGTAGTTGAAAAACAGAAGCTGGAAGAATAGCTCCATGGCATCTGTACTGATCCCCTCCCAGGATTTTCTGGATTGGATGAGCTCTGTTTACAAGTCAAAAGATTATTTGGTTTGTTGATTTTGGTTTTTTCCCCTCTATCTTCCTTCCCTGAGAACTCAGCCCTTTGGACAAGAAAACCCAGTTTCTCTACTCACAGAGATCCTGCATTTAAGTCTTAGGTGACAGTTTAGCTGATGAAGGTATATGAGGCAGAGCAGAATGCAGCTTACTCTACCACAGCTGTGTCAGCTCTATGGGAGAATGAGAGCAAAAGCTTGTTTTTATCAGAGAAGAAGGAATCATTATTACATGGGCATTTCTCTGGCTGCCAAAACACTCTGTGAAGGTGAGGCTTCCTGCCACTTAGGGCAGAGGACTGAGTCAGGTCTCCAAGGTTCTACTCTTGACTCTGATTTACCTTGTGACCTTGGCCAAGTCAATTCCCCGCCACACACACACCTCAGATTTTCCCATCTGTACAGCGGAGGCAATGTTCATTACCTACTGTATTGTGGGCAGGTTGGGATGCTTAAATAATGAAGTCATGTTTGTAAAGTACTGTGGGCTTATGGGATGGAATAAGAAGAGTGTTATTATTCATTTACTTTCTTCTTTGAGCTGATGCTGGCTTAAAATCAATTCTGACTTTTTTCCCCTATGCATTTTCTGCCTTCAGAAAATCCAGATGCTTTTCAGTGTGCTATAAAACTGGGGACCATTCCACATTTCATTACTCTCTGCCCCTTGCCTCTCTTTTTATTTTTTGGCAGCAGCCCACCACTAGTTTATTTTCTCTTTAGGCAAAAGAAAATCCAAGCACAGAGCCAGTAGAGGCTTTTAGACACAGAGCCAGTAGAGGTGTTGTAACCTCAGGTTGGCTTTCACCATCCCATGCAAAGAATGGGTACTTATCAGTACCTCACTTCACAGTTGCATCACTTCTGTCTGGCAGAGCAATAGGCCATTGGGCTATCCAGGATTCCAGGTTCAGGTGATCAGTGAGGAGGATCTAAAATTAGCACAGTAGACATCAGTATGAGTCAATTTGCAAACCAGGAAAATCCTTGCAGGAACTGGTAATCATCCAGGAGCCATAACTGGATAAACAAACAGCCCAGAGCAGTGCAAGGTAAATGCCAATGATAAGCCTAAGTCAGTTCAACCCTGGAGCATCCATCATTTCATCCATAATAATTCCCACAGACGCACAGCTTTAGCAGTGTCCCTTCCTGTTGGGTGACATGGACACTTGAAGTTCAGATCAAGGGACTGGTTAGTTGCTGAGACTTGAAGAGCTTGCATTATGGTTTGGGCCACAGAGAATGGTTGTGAGCCTCTGAACAATGAGTGCATTCGTCCTTCTAGTGCACTAGTCCTGTTAGCACATTAGTCATAAATACCCCTTTTAGTGTGCACGCTCTGCTGGTGCAACAGTCCTTACCATTCCTCCTCATGTGCAGGGATCTCACTGGTTTGAAAAGAAGTTTAGCTCAAAGTTGCATTCAGAGGTTCTTCTCCCAGTGTGTGTGTGCGCGTGTGTAGAAACAGGAGGGAGGTAGTCTGGGTGACATCTGACATTTCAAAAAACTGTAAAAAGCCAGAAAGTAAACAATCTTCATTAACTCCAGCAAAGGGCAACACACTTAGCTGGCAGCTTCTCCTTTTTTCTCTAACTTGCTGCTTTTCTCCCTTATTGTCTAAGGGACTCATTATCATTAATGGCTTTACAAATTGCATCACAAGCAGAGCTCTGAAATATTTCAAGAATGGGTAATTGGTAATGCCCTCCCATTGGGTGGACTGAGTTTTCCCTTCTTTCTGTCTTGTCCCCTGCTCCCCCTTTTCTCTGACCTGTGTATTCTCTCCCATGGCTTTCTTCCTTGCTCTCTTCTTCTGCCTGCCCCTCTTCCTCCCTCATGTTCTCCCTCAGCTGCTCGCTCCACCAGATGCCTCATTGCTTCCACTGCCCAGAGCATTTTGCACAGTTGTTCTCCTGGCTGTTGGGATGTCAGAGATTTGGGGTGGAAAATTTAAGTGAGGTGAACCATAAACCAGCTGTTTCCCATTTGTGTCTGTTTCCTGCTGGCATGAGATAACCTGTACATCCACTAGACAAATTAAAAGGATAAAATATCACTGCCATGAAGAGCCCTCGGTGCAGACAAAGCCCCTCACATGCGTCCTCCATGCATAACAAAGGGCTGAAGAATCTTAGCTCTGCGGCCCAGTTCAACCCAAGCTAAGCTCCTTCCCAGGGCAAGCTCAGGGCAGCACTGACAGGAAGAGTTATACAAACAGGGTGCCTTTCAGATGGAGTTCATCTCAGAGCAAAGCAGCTCATGAAGGCATCTGACAATGCAGGATATGAAGAGCACTGAAAGACATTATTTGCAGAGGTGCCAAAGAATTTCTGCAGGGTATTTCAGAGCAGGACCATTGTAATGGTACAACATCCTGTCGTAATATTTGGGGCTTTGTCTTATATAGGCACCTATTACACCTCACCCTCTGTCCTGATTTTTCATACTTGCTGTCTGGTCACCCTACAATGGCCCAACATGATACTAGCAGGTGCTGTGCTGTTTGACATGAGAAAAGAGCTGCCGCTCATACTCAGGTTACGAATTATTTTCCAAAGTGAGGATTTACAGTTTAATGCTGTCTATCAAATGGTCTTTTCTGTGTACTCTTGTCTACAGAAGGTTCAGCCTCACCTGCAGAACTTGAAGACAACTCATCAGACAGATCAGTTTCTGTCTCGCTACTAGATTATGGGAAATTCAAAAGCGATAAAGACAATACTTTTTCCTACAATGTGCAATTAAACTGTGGAACTCATTGCCACAAGAAACCACTGAAGCCAAAAACTTAATAGGATTCAAAAAGGGATCAAATAATTATTGGGATATCAAGAATATTCAGTGTTATCACAATTAGTGACAACAGCAGTTTTGGAAGAGTTATTAAACCTTATGCTTCAGGATTTAAGCCAATCTCTATTAGAAGATAGGACGAGACATAATGTGGGGGGCAGATTACCTCACATCAGCCTTATTGTGGGGTTCTTGCCTCTGTAGCATCTGGCACTGGCCACTGTCACAGACGGGATACTTGACTAGATGGACCTTGAGTCTGATCCAGTCTAGCACTTCTTATGTTCCTGTTCTATGATTAATGGCAGCATAGAAACACCAAAATGGGAGCAAAGCATTGCCATTTTTATTTGATACTTACTTTGCACAGATGTAAGTAGGGTTTATGGCAGAGGAGGCTCTTGCCCAAGAACTGAAGTTTTGTCATCTCCATGGCCTGCGTAGGCTTTCTGTTTCCCTGTACTCTATTCAGTGTCACTCTCATGGTTGTGCCATCTATGGCCGTGGTGCATACGGCACCCCCAACCATGTCACCACAGCAAGCCCTGAGATTATGGAGTCCTGAGAAATTCTCCCATTGACCTGAGACTCAGTCCTAAATATTGAGGTAATCGGACCTCAGAACCTTTTGTGGTTCACCTGTCACTGCTTGACAAGTTCTCTGCTTCACAAGCCTGAAATGCACTCCCTTCCCCAGCCTCTCCAGGCCACTCTTCCTGGTTAAGAGCTTTGCTAACTTTATCACTACTGGGATACTTCCCTCTGTGCTTGAGAATCACCATGGAGACCCCTGATGTGTCTGTGTCCCCAGCACACCTCTTGGCCTGGTATTAATCCTTTTGCAATGTACCACAAAATCAGCTTTAGCTTGGAGGACTGATCAAATAAATATGAAAACTGCTCCCAGAGGAGATAAATATTTGCCAGACATGCAGAAAGAAAAGCAATAATGTAACATGTGAGCTACTGGCTTTTATTAGCTCTGCTCCTTTTTCTCCCTTTGAAAAGTATTGCTGCATTGTTATATTAATCTTTACTTCAAAGCAAATTAAAGCAGGGACAGTTGTCAGAGTATTATTAAGAACATCTGTTTAATTAGGGCTTCCTTTGCATCAATTTGAGAGAGCAATGTAAGGACCCTGTTCATCTACTTTGCTCTCTCGCTCCCCAATCCTGCCCCTCCCTCCCTAAACTATGTTGAATAGGAGAGGAGGAATGTGTTGTGAATGCAGGTCCACCCAAAGCCTCTATCACTGCTTATTGCATTACAGCATCTCCTTTCACATATGATGTCAGCTCTTCCCATCAGGGCTAGTCCGGAGGTGGGGTGTGGGGGTAATGTGTATTGTGAGATTTTTGATGTTCTTCATCTCAAGAGCTCCTATCCCCTCCTTCCTTTCCCTCAGAAAAAATCTTTAAAATTATAATGAATAACTATTAATTATCATTAGCAATTTGCCACTCCAGATGAGATTTACATCTGAGAATCTCTATGTGGTTTTACAAATGCTATTGAATCAAGTCTACCCTGTGAGGTAGATTTAGACTCATTTTACAGGGGTAAGTTCTTTAGCCATACAAGAAGGGCAGGGTGATTGCAATCTTCTGACACCTGTCTGTGACCATCCATGGGGATGAAAAAATAAAAAGCAGATTGAGAAATTAGGACCTCTCTCTCTCACACACACACACATCTCTGCAGCATCTGAGTGCCTAGAAACTATTCCCTTTGTATTTCTATAGCCTCTTATCCAGGCAGCCAGCAGTGAATTAATCATTATGTCTAGGACCTCTACTCTGAGAGGTATTGACTCTGAGATTCCAAGCTTGTTTGTTACTTGATAAGACTAAACTTCATTGGGGCTGCCCAAGGTGTCGCAACAAGCGGTTTAATGAACTAGCTTTCCGAGCTATGAAGGCCAGAGCTGAGATCTGCACCACCACAAGCAAAATGCAGCTTGTAGATTCGATTCAATCTAGTCGGTGGGCAGAGCCAGCTTTAGGACACGCGGGGCCCAATTTGAAAGAGCTGCTGCCGAAATGCCACCAAAGGCAGTGGCAGCGATTGAACTGCCACCAAAGATAGTGGTGGCAATTCAGCAGCAGCTCAATCAGTTGCCTTTGTTTCCGGCGGCACTTCAGTGGACGCTGCAGAGCCCCTCTTAGGCCCCTCTTCCGGACGCTGCAGAGCCTTCTTAGGCACGGGGCCCGATTCCCGAGAATCAGGGGAATCTCTCTAAAGCCGACCCTATCGGTGGGAGATCATGGCCATCCTTAGATTACACTACTCCCCCAAAGCACCGACTGAGAAACAACTGTATGTTCACTAGTGAGGTGTTAAACAATACTGAGAAAAGAAAAAGTCCTCATTTTTCTCAACTCTCTGCCTGCCCCTGGACCTTCACCTGACTTTGAAACCAAGCTTGAACCAAACCTTTTCTGAGGGTCTGAAATGTTCAGATTACTCATTTTCCTCCTTGCAAGGACCCTTCCAGGGCCAGATTCCTCAGTACACATTGATGCTTTGTGCCTGTGCAGTCATGCAAAGCAGCTGCAAAACCAGGATATCTGGTCATTTAAGCAGGCTACACCAAGTCACCCGAGAGGTGCAAAGCAGACAGCACATACCAGTGAAGCTGAATCTGTGATTCCAATCAGGGATTTCCAGACCAGTTTTGCAGTCTCACGTGGTTTGATTATTTAGAAATACTTCTAGATGTTTGGGATATTCTCATAAACTCAGACTCTGAGCCTTTGTCCTTTACCCATCATTAGAAGTATTTGCCCTATAATTATGTATGATCTGTAAATGCCCTGACATATCACCACCATTGGCCATAAACAGAACTCAAAGAACACCTTTGCCCTGAAAATTAAAGGGGCTAATTTCCAGTTACACAACTTTTGGCAGTGTAAAAGGGACTGAAGTTTAAGTAAATTACAGCTACACTAGTTCTCAAGTCCCTTCACACTGGTCTTGTCAGTGATCCCTCGGAGTTCAAGGATGATTGTCTTCCATAAAACAATAGCCAGTTATTACTGGTAGATCAGCAGATGGCTAATGAGACCAATTCGGGATCCACAGACCTTGTCACAGTTGGGACAGACATTTCACAAGGGAAGGGGTGGATCTGGATGGTTGAGTTGGCTGCAACACGTTCTTTCCTCCTTTCCCATTTCTCTGTTTCCTATTGGATCTCAAAATACGGGGATCCTTGCCACAAAGTCCTTTGCAGTTGGTCAAACCCCTTCACACTGTCACTGTGGTTCAAAGGGAACTTTTGTTAAATGAGAATCAGGCCCAAAGTGGTGACAGAGGATCAGAAAACTGCTTGGAAACTAGCGCTCAGTGTTGAGTTTAAAATCCAGTCACCTGCCAGGCTGAGACCCTGGGGTGCTCTGTGACATCTAATTACAGAGGAGTTACCTGGTCTGATACCTCAGTCCCTTTATGACGGAAAGCCTCCAAACTGCTCACAAGCTGGCTCTCCGTTCCGATGTGCTTTGGTACTGTTCAGGAGCTGATCCTGTTGGACAGTTCCCCAGCAGCTAGACAAAGCCATAGGCAGACAGATACAGAGTCCCCCGATGGTGGTTTGATCATGTTATAGAACTACAGCAGCACAAGGCGCAGGGCCCACTCACTCGTGCAGCACCAGTAGTCATGTGCCTCTTCCCCCAAGCTACCCCAGTTTTTCATTCTGATTGAATCCCAACTCTCTGAGCTCAGGTCAGCCTCAAAATTCAGGGTCTTTCTTCTCTGCCCTTTCCCTGTCTCAAACTGTATGAAACAAAATGAAGCTCTGGAGGTGGATATGATTTTTAAAGTGATAGGGCTACATTTTGCTTTGGCTCAACAGCTGCATCAAACTTTTCTTGGGGAGCTCAGTGGCATCTTGATCATATCATCATAATCTGGGATCTTCAAAGAAATCCAAAGGAGCTCAGCACACATATCCCACTGAATTTCTTCTTTCCCTTGGTTTCCTTTGAAAATCGCAGGCATCAACATAATGGGGCCCCAGTCAGGGTTAGGGCCTTACAGCACTTTGTTGATTATTATTGCTGTTGCTCCCGAAATGTGCTAATCGCTGTACAGACAGTTAAGAAAAAGATAGCTCCTGCTCCAAAGAGCTTCCAGTCAAAAAGGACACACACTCACATACAAAACAGAAAAAGGATAGGGGCATGCAAAGCAACACCCAAGCAGAGCAATAGCAGGGGAAAATAGACCCATAGGTTGATGTTTCAAGGGATTTGGTTAAATATATGCTATACCTATTAGAGACAGGGCTGGTAGTGTTGCCTATCACTAAAGTTTCCCAACACTTCCCGTTGTAAGATCCTGTTTTCACTTGCTTATAACATCTCCTCACAGCTCCTAACTATGACTGCAGCGTGTATGTGCTATCACCACGGACCATCTGAGTATGCTCTAGCCCAGAGGCAAAGACAGATAGACTTTCCCTACAATTGCTGCTCTGGGGTGGGGTGGGGCCAGGCACTGAAATTGAGAGCAGGAAGCCAGTCTCTCTTGTGCTCTCAATGACATCGAGGCATCAAGCAGAAGGAAACTGTCTGATCTGAATGCAGAAGGGATGAAAGCTGGACCAGGGAGAAGGTAAAGGAGCAGATTGGTGCAAGAAGTCTGTTGAAACTGGAATTGGAGGAGGGACAGAGAGAAATGTAACTGGGAATTTGAGGAAGGAGACTGGGACTGGTTGGTCAAGGAGATTGGGACTGGATGCCAATGAGAGAAATGGTGTGGGGGACTGGGAACCAGTTTGTTGCGGGGTACAGTGAGATTGGATTAGGAGCTGAAAGGTGCATTGAATGAGACAGTGCAACTATGGAAAAAATAGCATGTGATCATGTAATAAAAGATTTTATCATAATGGTTACACACAAAGGGAGCTGAATTAAAGTTACACAGGGAATCTTAATTCTGGCATCTCCTAACTTTTGAGTGTTTGATTTTGAAACCTTAATAATGTTCCTTTAACCTAATTTTTGCGTGTGTAATATGAATTATAGCAACAAAATCTCCCAAGGAAATGAATGCATTTAAAAGCTAACTGTTAGAGCTTTTCATTCTTTTCCTTCTCCTTCACACACATTGCCAATCTTAATCTCAGGGGATTTCTTTGTGGACAAAAAAAAAACATTTCTAAAGTGCAGTCTGAACCCCAGGATTCGTTGAAAGAGCATTGGGCCCCTGTAGCCAGCTGAATAATAGCTCTGCAAAAAACAAAAGCGGACAACTGCGAGCAGCAGCTGGCACAGTCATGCCCTTCAGAAATGGGAAAAGCTTGAGCACTGTGCCCCTACAAGCATTCCTCCTTTGGCTCCATGCATGATACAGCTTGCAAATCCCCCTCCACAGCACATGACATTTCCTTTCACCTGCTGCTGAGTCTTTGGAGGGATTGCTTGGCACACGGTATGGGTGGATCAATGAAATTTGCTGTCTCTTGGTTACCTGTAGAGAAAGCCTGAAAGTGAGGAAAAAGTAACACTGCAGCTTACAATAACCACGGGCATAAGTCATCCACCACAGCAGCAGGCACTTGACTCTGTCTGCCTTGAATATGTTTTTCTGCAACAGCAATGCATTTCCCATTCCTTGGAAGCTTAACACATCTCTCTCTTTCTCTTGCACATTAACACACCACTCTAGCCCCAAGTTTACATCACACTTACCCCACAAGACAAATCTAGAGTGAGATCCCAATGCACCAGCCTCCCTCTTGACCATTTGTTCCACATTTCTGAGCCATGCTTTATATCAGGTCCCCGCGTGGGTGTTTGCTGGCTGCCAGAGAAGATTGCACTTTCTGAGATGAGGTGCTTTCATACTTTTCAAGGCAGTGATTTATTAATGGGGGGGGGGGGGAGAGCCAGGGAAATTCTCATCCTGCCCATTCTATACTATTTCTTCTCTATACTCCCACAGAAATTAGGTTACATGCTTTGTGACTGAAATAACAAATGAGGCACTGTTTGCACGCACAGAAGAATGTGGGAAATTGCACCTATTGTGCCCATTTGTGTACATATAATACTTAGTCCTGCCACGAGTGCAGGGGACTAGACTAGATGACCTCTCAAGGTCCCTTCCAGCCCTATGATTCTAGGATGGTGATGATTCTATGGTGACTCACCCATTTGGTACGCCCAGTGAGTGTGTCATTGTGGGTATGTCTGAATGCATACATTTTTGCTGGTATACCCATTGTATCCATCTTTAAAACTGTAAAGCTGCATGTTCAGTAACACCCTGCCTAGGGAATGTATTTCCAACACCCCCATCACTTCTCTGTCTTTTCATACACTAGCTATCCTTATTTGTTGATAATATTGTGATGTGCTATTTATCTCAGTCAGAAGGTTGAAGGCCTTCCCATGCCTCCCGTCCTTTAAGAATTTAACAAATAAATCACTGCTTTGGAATGCAGTTCACTAGAGTTCACTGCCCTGGTAAATGGTTTGCTCTAGCTCTAAGCATAATGTAGATGTAGCAGTAGGTTAAATGCTACAGTGCAGTGGTCTGAGGACAAAGTCACTTCCATTATACTGCTGACAGGGATGCTACTTGGGTAGCAGTAAACAGGAGCGAGAGGTGCAGGAAACACAGGCCCTGATTCATCAAAGGACTTAAGCACATTCCTGATTTTAAGCATATGAGTAGCCCTGTTAAAATCAAAGCAACTGCCTGCATGCTTAAAGTTATGTGCTTAAACACCTTGTTGAGCTGGGGCTTTGGCTGGAAGCAGGTGGGTGTTGTTGCTGAAGGGAGAATGTAAAATCTGAGCTGCTTAGCCAGAAATAATGACAGGTTGAAGTATATTTTTCTGCACTGCTGCAGTCTTTGTTACACTGAGACACATTTTGCTGAAACAGTAGGATTTCATATACTCCTAAAACTAAATAGTTGACCCCTAGTTGCACTTAATCCAGGATGCAGATAGGTTAGATGGCTGGAACTGGTGAGGTGGTTACTATAAAGCCTTGCTTGCAAATAAGGGTAATATTAACCAGCCTGCAGCAGGTTGGGTTGCCTGTGGACCTTACAGCTCCACAGATCTCTCCCTCCTAGGAAGTCACACATTATCCCATTTCTGCAATCTACTGAGCACTCTCAACTCCCACTGACTTCAGCTCCTTGCAGGATTGAGTCCTATATCAGAAGAAAACTACAGCATAGGCATTATATAGCAAGCTAAAAACTTCTGAATACTGTCTGTGGCCCAGTGCTTGGTGTCAGCCCTGGGAATGGGGATAGAATAAGCAAGGCCTACATGCAAGTTAGGAAGTAAACTCAAACAGAAACAATTTCCTCCTCAAAAGCTACAAATGAATGTTCCTGGGCCAGGAGAAACCTGCCCCCTTTCCCATTAGAGAACAGTTTTATTTAGGTTGGTGGAACCTTCGTTATTTTTAAAGGATTTTCCTTTATGTCCAGATATACTCCAGTCATTCCTTCTGTGTGAGAAGTAGGCACAGAGGAACTGGGGTGGATAAATTCAGAACCCAAGTGAACCTTTACCCAGAGCTCAAGCTGAATCAAACCTTCTTCAGAAAAATAATAATATGATCCTAAATCTAGTTAGATCCAGTGTTTCAGTTCAGCCTATTAGAAAAATAGGAGCAAGTTGCAAAATTCAGATTCAGATCTGAGTTCCCATTTTGAATACACTCTAAAAGTCTGGAACCAAGTTGTTTGCATTTTCTGGTAATCTCTGCACATCCAGGTTCTGGCTGGGACCAGAAGTGCCTAAATATCACTAGAGAGCTTGTTCTCATGAAATCCTAAACTCAGGATCACCAGTTTAAGACAATCAGCTTGTTCTGATCCTTATCCAAAATGAACCTCCAGATCTTCTGAGCTTCCGCCCACCCCTAGCAAATAAATCACAAACAAAGACCCAGGATGTGTAGAGGAATTTCCCTAAACTGAAGGATCAGTAAGTGTTTCCTATCTCTTGAGTTGCAGCAAGGGGGCAACTGCAAATGCACTTCAAGAGTCATATGAAGTATAAGGTATTCCTGGCTGGTGGCAGAAAATAAAACGTCTGTGAGTCCTGGCAAGTGGGTCTGTTATTATAGTAATGCATTAAGCCACTACAGCTGCCTCTTTCCATTCAGCAATGAACAAGGAAAGATATGCTGTGTGCTTACATAGCATTGAACCAACTGACAGGCCACAAGAACAGGAGATATTTAGGAACATAATTTGGATAATGACTTTCTGTGGATAGGATCCAGATTTCGTCTTGTTCCCCACTCAAATGGCTTCATTCTCCTTATGGGAGAGGCAGAGAGAGATGATGGTTTCCAAGCAGAGGAGGAATGATGCAGCCACTGAATGGTCACAGCATGAGCAAGCTCCCCCTTCACCTTGCCCTATCAATGTACCTCAAATCTCACTGAAGGGGCACCCCATGAAAGTGACTCTTCCTGTCCCTTTCATGCATAATCTCTGCAGAGATTACTAGCAACAGGGTCAAGTAGTGCCAGTTGCAATGGTGGACTCTTGATGCAGAGATTTGTCTGCTAGGATCAGGACTGAGAACTTTCAAACTCAATTCACACAAGCTGTCTTACAGCCATCAGATGGTGGCACCTCTTGGCCACTATTGTCCTGTGCTGGATCTGAACTGGTGACCTATCGGTGACAATGAATGGTTCCTTTACCAGGGAACAATCTGAAGCCCCATATAGCACCTCAATCTTCCTTTTATAGCCCTGGGGTTAAGAGATGAATTGCTACAGTTGTATTAAAAAGCCAAACACTGGACATGGAGACAACAAAATCAGCAACAAACCACCTGCTAGGTTCTGCTGTTATACGCCTGTGGCCTCATTAAAGTCAACGGGTAAGTGCAGGGTGACGAAGAAGAGAACCTGCTCCCATATGCACAGGGACTGGAACAGTATGGCCCTGATTCTTAACTACTTCAAAGCATTTTCCACCTTTTCTTTCACAAGTGCGAATGACTACACAGGGCCTGATTCTCATTTAAACTAAGGCCTCTTTACACCTCTCTGGCAGTGTAAAGGAGCCGTAAAGTAGGGGCACATTACATTTATGCCACATCATGGCCCCTTTATGCTTCAGGAGTGGTATAAAAGTATAACTGAAAATTCAGGCCCCAGGCTGCAAGGCAGTGGTGAAGCTGGGTTTGATTCTAATCTCATTTACCCAGACTACAGCAGTGTAATCCCATTGGCTCCAATAGAGCTAAGCTGGATTTACACAGATGTAAGATAGATCAGAATCCAGCCATACTGCTTTTAGAAATAATGCACACTAGGAAGGAGAATGGGATTTTCCCAGCAATTTGTTTTAAAAGATAAGTGTAGGATATTGATTGTATTTAAATCTGGGTGGAACGTGCAGTATAAATATTAGGTATCATGAACTAGGCTATATTATTTGAGACCTCAAATAGTTTTTTAAATTGTTTCCATTAAAGCATGGCAGTTCACCTTTCAGCCTTTTTTACCGTAGGTTTTAAATTCTAATGTGCAGGGAGAGGACTGAGGCAGGTAACTTAAAGCTGCTTTTGCATGGTGAGTTCTGGCTGCTGTTATGCAAAGAATACTCTGTGGTAATTAGGTAGCCCTCTGGCCCATAAAGTTGTGAACCTGGTGTCGTAAATGCAGCTGGACTTCTGGTGTCAGGCCCATGAGGGATCTGTGCTGTGTTTGCTTATTCTATAGAGATAAACAGTCTAAGGTTAGCATCACCTTGTTAACATAGTAACTGGCATAAAACGCTTACTTATTTGGCCAGGGATGTTCTGATTACAGCTGCTGTGACCACTATGATCCAGAAAACCCAATCCCAGAGCATGGGACACAACACAGACACCTCAGCTTGGGCTGCTCAGAACTCAAGCCTAATTGATGCTTGCGTGGGAGACTACAAGTTAAAACGCAGGCATTGCAGGAAGCTGTGTTAGTGACTCTTTCTGTGGAATTAATGACCCAGAATAGTGCTAGATGAAACAGTGCTGCTAGTGGGACCTTTATGACCAGGGTCACAATCTTAAAGTTTAGGTTCCATGCTTCCAAGGTCCTGATTTCTTGGGGTCATTAAAGATTTCATGGTATTTTTGGCAGGAGCAGCATGTGTCCTGGTTTTATTCTACCTTAAACAACTTCCCCTGCTCTAGTTTCAAGTGGATACAGGATTCTTCCCTCTGGTCTAAACTGTTTTTTAAAGGCACCTTGTGCTGTCAAACAGCACCTATGTGCCACCCTAGAAGTGGTTGCAATTTAGTGATGGGTTAAATTATACCTGTTTTTTAAAGCTCTTTCGAAGGCAGCTAACTTTAGCAGGAAACTGTCTCCTTCAATTCCCTTCTCCTCATCCTTTCACACACTCTAGTAACTCAGGACTGCTCCAACACTGGAAGCATAAATCCTGCAGAAGGATTGTCAGTCTGCCCCACAAATATGATAGAGGCACTAACAGTCTTACCCCATACCCACTGGCCATGTTCCCATAATCTTACGGGACAGGAGTAACCCTAACTCCATGCGGGTTTAATTCCTCCATGCAATGTAAATCCTATTAAGGTGCCCAGATAATGGCAGGATCTTCCCCCCATACTTCTACTCCTGCCAGTATTTTGATAGGCCCAGTTCTCCTTAGCTGGTCATAAGCTTTCCTGATAGCTTTCCCAGGACCTGTGACACAGACCCATTTCTCTTTTCCCTTCTCCTAACCTACTATGCTTTCTCTTTCCCCATCCCCTCCACCTCTTCTCCCTTTCCCCTTCCGGTCTTCTCCCCCATGTCCTCTCCTCTGTCTTTATCCCTCTTTTTCCCCATTCTCTCTCTTCTCCTGCTCCCATCTCCCACCTGCACAGCATTGAAAGTCCAAGCTAAGTACAGTGTTTGCAATGCTCTAGCCATCTGGCATCTCCACAGGGATCCCACCACCCCACACTGAGGCAGCCCCAGGGTAGCAACCTTGGAAACTGTACCATTCATCACACTGCATCTCCTGACCATTGCAGCCCTGTGATGCAGAAGGTTGCATTCTACTGCTCAGCTCATGAATAATGGATCACAGGCTGGGGAGTCAGGCAGTTATGAGTCTCAGATTTTTACAGAATGAGAACCCATGGCAGAGCAGCAAGTACTCAGCACCATCTGCCAGTGTGTAAAGCCTTGTAGGGCTTTCAGTAGCTGGAGGAGATTTCTCTCCATTGCCACCTGTATGCCTCTTAAATTATGCATGTACCCCATCCTTTGCATCTTGGTTTCCAAATGCACAGGCAGAGATGAGGCAGCAGGAGCAGTGGCTGTAGGGACATTGCCAACTTGCCTTTCCAAGTTGCTGTAAAATGCCTTGTACCTTTTGGGCCAGATTGGGGTTGGTTCCTGCATGGGTGTTCAATTGGGAGACAGTGCTTGCAGCCTTCCCTCCCACCATCCCCATGTGTACCCCATTCCCAAACTCAGAGGCCAAGCACCATTGCAATCTCCCTGCCAACACTATAGCCCCTGCACACCAGGCAGTGGTGCATTGCAGCAGACTGATCTCATATACAACCTGGCCAGAAGCAGAGAGAGATTCCCCTGCCCAGCCTTATTCCTGTGTCTCCTCACTGATGTGCACATAAAAGATCAGTTCATCCACCATGGTCCTTGCCATCCTCTGCCAATTGTGAGATTCATCCACCAGGATCTGGGCTGAGGCCTCCAACCTCATCTCGTATAGTTATTATTGTGTGTTAAAGCAGTGCCTGGAGGCACCATAGCGCCACATGCTGCTCAAACACTTAACGAGAGACAGTCCCTGGCCCAAAGAGCTCACAGTCTAAATCCACAGACAATGGGTAGGTGGGAAAACAGAAGAAGGAAGTGACTCGCCCAAGGTCACATAGCAGACAGTGGCAGAACAGGGAATAGAGCGTGGATTTCCTGACTCCCAGCCCAGTGCACTATTGCTTAACCATATAAGCCAACACACCCAAGAGAGGGGGATTTTCAGTTGCCATCAACCTGGCCTAGATCAGAACCTGTAACCAAGCCCATGGCAATACTACATCTGGCAGTGAGCCTCACAGCACGGATAAACAGATTCACACTAGCATGGCTCACAGTAGCACGTTAAAAATAGCACCGTAGATGCTGCAGCTCAGGCAGCTCATACTCTCAAGCCTGTGGGTCCCAGCTCAGGTGGCTACTAGCCCGAGTCTCTCCCAGTACTGCAGCATCCACACTGCTATTTTTAGCATGCTGGTTTGAGCCTGCTAACGCAAGTCTGTCTACCCAAGTTGGGAGGCTCGCCCTCAGCTGCAGTGCAGACATACTCCAAGACAGGAAGAGTCTCTGGGTCTCATTTTCAACCCCCAGAGCCTTCCACTCTGCCAACTCATCCGCCCCCCTTCCCTCCTGTTCTTTTTCCTTTTCTTAAAATCAGAGCTGGTGGTGAGCATGGGAGCCCAAGTCCCAGTCAGATTATTAACACCAGTAATAAAGAGCACAACTTTACAAGGACAAGGAGTTTGCTACACTCATTAATTTTACTCATAATAGGGAATTAATGTGCAGAAAGGCAATACCGGGCCACAAGTAATTGCTTTTTGGGTTTAGAACGCTAAGTGGAAAAGTTAAAAGTCATTTCCAGCCATTGCTTTCTTTCTCTTCTTTTGCTCCCTCTTGCTTGCTCTCTTATTTTTGCTTCATAAGAATTGATTTTTTGCCCATGCCTTTTCTTCATTACAAGTCATTATATTTCATCATTACAAGACTTTGGTCATATTTCACTGCTTTCTCATTATGTTTTTATAATTCTCTTTTCCCAATATTAACATACATAGGCAAAGCCAGGGAGGAGAATTCAACAGGCTCGGGTCTGTATTAATGACGTGACTCGTGCTGGAGTTAATTAGCAGCCATATTTCCAACTACTTTTGACCTTTACACAGACAGCGGCAATCTGTTTTCCCACTTTCTCCCCTAGATTGCACAGCCTCCTTCCAGTGTAACTCTTCAGGAGAACATCCCATGACTCAAGGTTAATGCCTTGTGCACATGTAAATACCATTTCATGCCATCTTCATACCGTGAATAGCTTTTTTTCCAATGGGACATCAGAACTGGGGGAGCAGATGGAGTGGTAACAAGAGGCACTTTGATCTACACCAAAGCTTCATGTGGCACAGTGGTGTTCTCTGTGCACTGGTTGAGAAATGGAGTCTATTGATGTAATGATGGGAAAGGATTTTCCAGTCAAGTTTGCTGCTATCTTAACACTGCACTCCTGGGTGGGTCAGCTGGCATTAGGGATTGAATCTGTCAGAACTGGACTAAACTCATGAGCCACTACTGCCTGAGCTAAGAGACTCCCTCTCTTTTAGTCAAGATTGTAGCAGGTTCATCAACTTCTGTGTAAGGCCAGCCACCGCTAGAGAGGGATAGAGAGACATGCTAAGTAGCAGTGGGTTACAATGGTACCTGCAGTGGAGCATGTCTAGGAGCACATTTTTCAAAAGTGATTAATTATTTTGGGTGCCCCAGTTTTGGGGGTGCCTAAACTGAGACACCTAAAAGGGGCCTGATTTTGAGAAAGTGCCCAGGACCCAACTTCTGAAAATCAGACTCTTCTAAGGAGTCTCAAGCTGGACACTCACAAATTAAAGCACCCAACATCACAAGTAATTCTGGACACCTTGGGCTTATCTTTATAATAGGCTGAGTCAGAACATCATGGTTAAACACTGGAATAAATTGCCTAGGGAGGCTGTGGAATCTCCATCATTGGAGAGTTTTAAGAGCAGGTTGGACAAATACCTGTCAGGGATGGTCTACATAATACTTAGTCCTGCCATGAGTGCAGGGGACTGGACTAGATGACCTCTCGAGGTCCCTTCCAGTCCTATATTCTATGTGTGAACAAGCCCTGGGACCTAATTCCAAATGCAAACCTCATTGCTCCTCTCATCTCTATCAAAACATATAAGACAATTCAGCTGTCATCCTTTACCCTCTCTCCCTCTGCTTCTCTGTTACATTGCCACTGCGTGTCTGGCTTGGTTTTAACTCCAATAGAAGCAAACAGTGTTTTAATTTGTACAGCATGGTTGATTAGTATCAGAGGGGTAGCCGTGTTAGTCTGAATCTGTAAAAGCAACAGAGAATCCTGTGGCACCTTATAGACTAACAGACGTTTTGGAGCATGAGCTTTCGTGGGTGAATACCCACTTCGTCAGATGAATATAGTGGAAATTTTCAGGAGTAGGTATATATAGCTAGCAAGCAAGCTAGAGATAATGAGGTTAGTTCAATCAGGGAGGATGAGGCCCCTGTTCTAGGCAGTTGAGGTGTGAAACCAAGGGAGGAGAAACTGGTTCTGTAGTTGGCAAGCCATTCACAGTCTTTGTTCAACCCTGAGCTGATGGTGCAAATTTGCAGATGAATTGAAGCTCAGCAGTTTCTCTTTGAAGTCTGGTCCTGAAGTTTTTTGCTGCAGGATGGCCACCTTAAGGTCTGCTATAGTGGGCAGGGAGGTTGAAGTGCTCTCCTACAGGTTTTTGTATTTGCCATTCCTGATTTCTGATTGTGTCCGTTTATTCTTTTTCCCGTAGAGACTGTCCAGTTTGGCCGACGTACATAGCAGAGGGGCATGCTGGCAATATGATGGCGTATATTATATTGGTGGACGTGCAGGTGAATGAACGGTGATGGTGTGGCTGATCGGTTAGGTCCTGTGATGGTGTCGCCGGCGTAGATATGTGGCAGAGTTGGCATCGAGGGTTTGTGCATGATTGGTTCCTGAGCTGGAGTTACTATGGTGCGGTGTGCAGTTGCTGGTGAGAATACATTTCAGGTTGGCAGTGGTTGTCTGTGGGCAAGGATTGGCCTGCCACCCAAGACTGTGAAAGTGTTGGATCATGATTGATTGTCATTTAGGCTTTAATTTACCAAAAAAAAAAAATAGTTGGGAAAAAATATAAAGATCTAGCCCTGACCAAACTGACTTGCATTGAAGATTGCTGTACACCAGTATCTGAATGAAGTTGCCTCCATTCTGGAATTGACAACTCCTGTAAAGACCTGCACAGGGCAGGATTGCGGAAGTTTCTGTGATAGAGTGGAAGCTGTAAGACACACACACACACACACACACACTAATTACAGGAGGCTGAGTTTCATATCTAGCACCTCCGCAAGTTCATCTCTGAGTACCCTGATTCACTCACCTCTCCTGAAATCCCCACCCATTCCTGCTTCTCCTCTCACCTTGATTATTGCAACAACCTTATCTCTGGCTTCCCTCTAGTCCCTTATCTCCCAGGCTCTAGCATGGTTTGAATGCTACTCCTCCCCTTTTCAGATATCTGAAGTGTGACTGCATCACCTTACCTCCTCTGGTTTCCCCCATTCAATTCAAAATTGCCCACCTTGCCCTTAAAGCACTCCACAGACTTGCTTTCTCCTTCTTCAAGAAGTTTGTCTCTCTTTATTCCCTCACCTCACTCCCTCTGGGCATCTAGCACTGGCCTAGTCTCTGCTTCTCTGCACAATCTTGCCTCCGCAGGTGCAAGAGCCTTCCCCTCTGCATCTATAGTAAGGAACAAACTTCTCTATATCCATCTACTGCATCACTTCACCTTTCCTTTGCAGATTGTACTGTTTACAGCTGGTCAACATATGTCCACAAAACATTTTTGGTAACAAATGGCCTTTAGCTAAACAAAAATTTTTTATAAAAAATTGTCAGTATTTTTCCATCTTCCACAAACTGCCAAATTTTTTATTGAAATCATAATCAAAATTTTTGCTTTCATGGAAAATTGAATTTTCTTACTGAGAAGCAAGCAAGCAGAATATTTCAATATACATTTTGATAAAAAGTATCATGGAAATTTTCACAAAAGCGGGGTCCATTTTGAACCCTGCAAAACCAAAACCACTTCAAATACCTTGTATTAAATCATTTTCCTAATTTTGATCAGCTCTTGTACTGCATATTTGTCATAACTAAACCCGCTAGCATCTCAGTACTGAGGAAAGCAGAGTCAAGCTTGTAGGAGAGGGACATTGGCTGGCCCTGATGCATCATGGACCTTTTCTGTCAAGGCCATCTGGTCCAGTCTCCTCGTTTGATAGTCACTTCCTGACTAGGGTTGTCTGTTGGGGTCAATCAGATACCAGGTTTTCCCCCTCCCCGGCCACCTTTCAGCCTGTCACAGTGCTGAGTGGCTAGGATCAGATGATGGCTTAGACCAATTAGCAGTAATATATGTAAGATAGGACCTTAATTAATTAAATAAGAAACTTTCCAGTCCCCTATGATTGCACCTGTGGGCACCTCCAGTCTGATTTCTATCCCTACAGCTAGACCAGGAACATGTTTCATCTCCCTTGAGTTCCAACAGCTCTAGGCTATTGCTCAGACCTTTGCTAGGTAACTGCACCCTGTAATTTTAGCCCCCTGGTAGCTGCAGCTGATTGCCCACCTGTGCCCCTTTCAAATAGTCCCAGCTGGACTCTGTCTCTGTCTAATTTTCCCAGCCAGCAGGAGGTGGCTATCTGCTTTGCTTCCTCAGACTCTTTCTGCAGCCCCTGGAGTGGGAGGAAGTTGCTGTCTCTTCCTCAGGCAAACCAGATGCAGCCTTTTGTATGAAGGGGAGAGAAATAGAGAAGGCCCCCCAAAGAGCTCCTGACCAAGCAGCACAGACAGTCCAGCCACTCAGAGAGCCCAAAGGGACTAAAAGAAAAAGACCCAGGGGTCAATGGAAAGCAAAAGACTGGGGTAAGGAATGAGGTCAAATGTGAGACAAATAATATCTTTGGGGAATCACAGAGTGAAACAACTTGGGTCTGTGGGTGGAGAAATGGGTCCCACCCAGGGGAAACTCAGGTAGAGGGGTAAGATGAAAAGGAAAATAGTGTTCATCCAATAGGGAGACAACAAAAAAGTAGTGGGACAGGGCAAGGTTGGAGATGGAGCCTCTGTTTGACCATGCCCAGCTACCATCTTCAAAGGTGCTAAAACCTGTCCTCAGAAGGGTGCGAACATGTTTTAAACCCCACCTTTCTCCCTGGTGTAGACAAGGCCTTGGAGACATGAGGAAACCCCCTAGGTGTAGGGCAGCCAGCTGGCATTCTCTGCCATGTTCTGAGTCCACTTCTGGGGCAAAAGGGTGGTAAACCCCATAAACTATAGTGTCCCCTCTACACTGGACTAATGTGGGGACACCAGGACACTGCAGCCACTTGAGAGAGAGAAATTAAAAGAGAAATGAGTCTGACCCCAAGTCATACTTCATCCTCATCACACTCCTACCAGGGGATTCTCAGAGCAACAGAGATGACAGACTAAGTTAACCTCCCACTGGGCCTAGAGAAGACAGAAGGATGGAGGCTTCACCTTATCCTTGCCGGAATTCCCTAGTAAGAGTCAGTCCCTGTTCTCAAAGTCCCCTGAGAGCCCTCTGTCCTTCCAGGTCCCTGGGGAGAAAACGTGGGGAAATATAGATTCATTTCCTTCCAGGATCCTTCTCCCATCTTGTCTGCATTTGAAATGTCCTCCCCCACCCTTTGAAGACTGACTCAGTTCCCCCTCCATGGCACAGCCCTTTCCCATTCCCCTGTTGCTTTAAGTCAATGATTACAGAGAGTGTCAGTGCTGCTCCTCAAGCAGAGGGGAGGGGAGCTTGTTGGTCTCTGTAAATTTATTTTGAAATGTTAAACTCGGCTCTTTGTCAGAGAGGATTTATCCCCGCTATATTTTATAGCTGTCTCCGGAGAGCTCCCACCCCTCCCTTAGACTGAACCACCCTCCTAGGCTGGCTGCTGGCAAGCACTGTGGAGAAGTTTCATCTCTAATTGGTTGCAAAGATCAAAGTCTGATCCAGATCTTAGACAGACAGTGGCTGTTTATATACCATCATTAGAAACCGTCTGCGTCTTTGCCACCAGCAGCTTGGCATCCAGTGCAGAGGGATTCCCAAGCCCTTTTCCCAAGGAATGGGTAGGGCTAAGTATCTGATCCTGTGACCTGCCGCCTGCCCCCATGTCCTGCACATGGTGCTCACTGTGTCTCAGGAGCTGCTCAGCACCTGGCAGCATCAGATCCTGTTCCAAAGGATTGCAGCACAGTGCAGACAGGCACAGGTGCACGTCAGATTCTTTTTCTTTCTGGGGAAAAGTGTTGGGTCACCCATTCTGAGACCAGTCACAAACTCAGGCCCTGCGATCTGCTGACTGCAGGGACCAATCCCTAGGGTCTCCCAGGGCAGCAAGTTACCCCTAGAGGGGTAAGAAGGAAGTAAAGCTGCAGCCCCATGCTCTTCTGCCTAGGCCTGCCATACTGTCTGCCGGTGGAGGGAGCACACTCTGCACACTTCTAAAAGAGTAGCCCAGCAGCTGTGCTCCGTCGGGGCTCCAGGAGCTGCTTAGAACCACTGAAGCACAGTGCCACTAGCACTGCCCACAACACGTGACTGTATCTATAAGGTACATTAAATTTCCTCCTTGTTAATACTCTGTAACAACGAGGCTTGACACTGAATGGGCATAATAACAAATAGGAGCATAAGAACTGCCTTAATGATTAAGACCAATGGGCCCCCATCTCATCTTGTACCCTGTATCTGCCAACGGCCAGTGCCAGGCACTCAGAGGAAGGTACATGAATCCTCATAGCGCACACGTATGAGATAGCCTGTCTTCCCACAGGGGAGGCTCCTTTTTAACCAGGGTTGGCATGTGTTCTGGTGCAGAAGGGTTAATTCCCCTAATGCATTTTTATCTTCTAAAATAACTGTATATATTCTCATTATTCATGTCAGTCCTGTTTTAATTCTCTTGTTCTCAATTATATCTTTTGGCAGTGAGTTCCACAGGTCAATTATGCATTTAAAATACATCATTTACTTATATTCATTTTAAATGTGTTGCCTTTCCGATTTCATCCAATGTCACCCTGTTTTAGTATTGTGATATAGATATACACACACACTGAGGATTTATATTGTGTTTTATATATCTCAAGCGCTGTACAAAAGAGATTGAACTCCCCTTTCACCCAATGAGAGCCCCTCTGGGTCAGAGTGACAGAGTGGTAGAGGATCCTGGCACTGCCACTGTCTATGCTGTATGCATTCTGTAGATCAATAAGATTTTAGTCTCTGGAGCTCTCAATCCAGCTTGTTTCATCAGCATTAAACTCAAATGAAGAAAAAATCGCTAAATTCAGTGTCTAGCAAACTCCCCCGTTCTCTGCATGTTCCTATTCCTCATCGTGTTCGACAACAATCTCCTCAGCATTTAAAACATCCTCAGGCAAAGAAGGCAAACTGGTGGTGACAGGCTGAACTGTCTCCCTCCTCCCTCCCTCCCTCTGCTGGGTCTATCTCCCAAGACTGGCGTGGGAGGAGATGAAGAGTTTGGAATTCACTCCGCTCTTTGCCTGACATCCCAGAAGGAGATTTTTCACCATTAAGTGCAATGGGAAGTCATAATGAACAGCCTTTGCTTAGCCAGGAAAAGTGTCATGTGAACACCAACAGGCAGCTGATGGATGCGTGCCAGAATCCTAGGCAGGGTGCTGTAGGGAACCAGGGACTGCTTGGGACAGACAAGTTGGGAAAACCTCACTGGACCTGCAGTGACCTAACGAGATCTTCCAGTACACTCAGCCTCAGACATGGTGATCACCTCGGAGAATCTGTGGTTGCCCTGAAAAATACACTGGTTATTGTATGCTGGTTTGCAGTTAAATGGTACCCGAAACAGCGGCAAAGAACTGTGTAGTCTTATGGCACTTAGTCTAGGGGGGTAACTCTTTGCACCATTGCTGTAGTGAGTAATCATGCAATGCTCAGAAGCCAGTTCTATAGAGGGTCTTATCCTACTCTCATCACTGTGGTATCTGAGTGTATGTCTACACTGCAGAAAAAGACCCACAGCAGTGAGTCTCAGAGCCTAGGTCAAGATTTAGTTGGAGATTGCTCCTGCTTTGAGCAGGGATTGGACTAGATGACCTGCTGAGGTCAAGCCTGATATTCTATGATTCTAACTGGCTCTGGCTCGCAGTACTCACACTATGGCACTAACAGTAAGTGTAGACCTTCAGTCTCTGGTTGGAGCCCAGGCTCGGAAACTTGGCAAGCCCCAGACTGAGTCTGAACATCTACACTGCTATTTTAGCCCCATAACATGAGTCTGGAGAGCCCTAGTCAGCTGACCCAGGCTCTGAGAGTCACTACCATGGGACTTTTTTTGCACTGTAAACATACCCAAAATGTCTTCCAGTAGTACATTAAATGACATGACTAACATTTGTCATGTGTGGTGTGCACAGCCACCCTCTCCCAGGGGGAGAGTTGTGGGGTGAAGAATGAAGAGGGGTTGTTTTGGTAGGGCTTTGGTTTGAGTTGGTTTTGGATGGGGAGGGTGAAATGTACATGCTGTTTTGTGCGTATGTTAGAGATGGCAGGTCAAAGAACTGTGCCCTGCACTTGGAGCAGAGACAGTGAGATTTGGGATGCTCCTTAATTCCTGTGGGAGTTCATTCCACAGTCTTGGACTGGACCCTGAAAAAGCTCTGTTTCCTGCACAGACAAATGTTACCTAAGGTGATATGTTCCATATTCACGCTCCCAGCCTCTGAGAACATTAGGACCTGATGTGTGAATATTGGCAGTGATGCATTTTCCCTGGCGTTTAATGCTCCAGTCTGAGAATCCTACAGTATTCAGAGCCTGGGAGTGTGAATCTTTCAGTAAGTGTTCTGCAGCACCTATTGTGCTCCTGCCCTGGGAGTACTCATCTTAGTCCTAATGCCCTGATGTGTCTCCTGTTGCATTTAAATGCTTATATTTATTTATGTATGGAAGGAAGGAAGTGAAATTATAACTTGTATAAAAAGGTTGTAAAGTCTGGCTCTCGCTCTGGAATGTAATATCCTAGTGAATGGTAAAACTATTGTGCATTACACATGTTAGGGATTAGGTGATAAAACAGACATTTTAGGGGGCCTAAGCTACTCCTTGGAATTAATGTTACATTGTGATATGCAGCCACTAAAAAGCAGCCTGAAACTGAGTATGTTAATCCAAATAACAGATGGTACAGTCCTGGGGGATATAAAGCAAGGGCCTGATTTCTCATCAGTCAAGTATGTTTTTCCTGAGGAGAGATTCTGCTTCATAAAGAGTGGGTTTCTCTAATTCTGATTCCTCTCGGCAGTTTCTCTGTATTTTTGGGCCCAGAAAGCACTTAAATGCCACAGAAAATACAGACATTTGCAACAATTTTTGACGTGCCTGAAATTTTCACCTTTTGTTGCAAATTCAAGATGAGTCCCATTTTTGTGACATTTCTTCAGTCTAAAATGGACTCATCATCAAATTAAAGTGGATCCATGTTCTAGCAATAATGGCTTCATGGTGCAATGTGTCATGTCTTGCCTCCAAATTTCCATAAAACTTCACAAAAATGTGAAATATCAGAGGCATGAAAATGGCAAAATAAAAATATGGAATTTTTTTCTTCACAAAATTAATGAAACATTGTCACTTATTTAATAAACCCTGTAGAGGATATGGGTGATATCTGATGTATATGTGTTGAGTATGTGAGAGAGAGAGCGAGAGCAAGTAGGGGTTTGTGTGTATCTGATACATTGTGTGGATAAACAGCTCACAATCAGACAGCAGATAACCTTTTAGGTTGTGGTCTTGTACAGTAAGTGTAGTCATGCTGCCTCAAGAAAATCTAGATGCTATTGACTCAACAAGCAGACTCTTCCCTGAGTTAGCCCTGAAATGGCCCCCGAGCGTGCTTTTAGAGGAAGCAGTGCTGCTGAAAGTGTGCTTCTGCACAGAGGTCATAAAATCAAGGTCTTAATAGTTTGTGTCCATTATGGAGTCCACAGCATTATTTGCAGGAATATGAGTGTTAACCTTTATGCCTTTTGCTAAATTCTGGTTGCATTCATGCCTCCCATTTTAAAATACCCCTGCAGTTTCAGATGGATATGGCATGTTTCACTGTCTCTCTTGAACTGTTGTGTAGTCTGGCTGTGTACTGTTTAAGGTTAGCTACCTTCAACCCAGAGATGGCTGCATTTAAAGTGACAGGTGGTGTTTTCCTGGCATACATAGTTTGCAATCAGCCTTTTTTTTTCTTTTTTTTTTCTTCTTTTTAAGTTTGCTGAGTCTTTCAGGATCTTTGGATGAAAGGAAATATATCTAAATCAGCAAGGACAGGACAGGAAGATGGGCATAAACACACCTGTCGGTGTGTGTACAAGCCTATACAGTGCACGGCACATTCTATATCAAGTGCATGTGTACCTATATGTACACGCACACACCCCTGACATAGTATGTGCCATGTACTGAGTATGTCTGTTATTATTTGTATATAAATTTGATGTATTTCTGGCCAATAGCTATGTGGTTTATTCTCCATATAGATTCCTGCCTTCACCACCACCCTCCCTTTCCTGCCACTGGATCGTTGTTTTAATCTCAGCCTCTCTGTGTACCATGAAGGATGGATAAATAGGGAGCCAGGGGATGGAGAGAGGCAGTTGAGAGATTATTAATATTGAAAATAGCAGCATGGATCAGCCCTTTCATCACAAGGCATGTTTACAAAAAGGCCTGTCCACCACATGAGGATACTCTCACATCCCGCCGGACTAGTTGGCATTCAGTGCATGCCTCGGCATCTGGTTCTATCTCCCACTCTGTGTCTGTCCTGAGAGAGATTGTAAAAGGAGCCGACAGGTAGATAAATAGAGAGAGAAAACTGGGCTATCATCAGAGACAAATGTGGGTTTATGTAGATCCAGCTCGACAGCGGGCTGGGGAGGGATAAAACACGTTTTCAGCCTATGTTCTTGGGAAGAGTTCTCGTGTTGGCAGCTGATAGAGGGGTTGGCTCTATTATCTGAGCTCCTGAAGGGTAACAACCCAGAGAAGGGCACTGGTCTGTTCTTCTCATTGCCAGGTCACTGTGTGCAGGTTCTCATCTGGCAGGGACTGTGCCTTCCTGTGTGCCTCAGCCCACTGGGGCCCTGATGGTGATTGGAGTCTCTGGTCATTACAGTAAAAGAAATAGTCCATGACCCATCCCCACATGAGTGCCTATTCTGAACCTCCACTGAAATAATATCTTAAGGGAAGAATTTGAATGATAGGAATTAGAGGTGAAAAAAAGACCTGGCAGATCACAGCACCTACTCCATTCCACACCATAAGGATCCCAGTACAGGATTGTTCCCTACCCAGTGTATTCTCCAGGGGATCGCCCAGTCCAGCCACAGATGCTGCAAGCAATGGGGCTTCCACTGTGCTCTTTGGGAGACAAACGTAATGAAGCTGATGGGTCATTAATGGGTACCAGCAACACCTTGCAGTGGAGGGAATCAGGAATACCATTCCACAGTCTCATCCCTAGGAGGTTTTCTCTTGTCTCTCATTCTGTGGGGGGGATTGAAAGCTCTTTGGGGCAGACATTCTCTTTGTTATATGTATAAAGCACCAAGTACAATGGGATCCCTGACTGGGTCCTCTAGGTGCTACTGCAACACAAATAATTACTAATTATTATTTTATTTTATTAATAGAAACCCACCTACGCAGTTCCATCCCACGTTGGCCGGTGTTTTTAAGAGATGGCTGAGTAATGGGAAAATAGCCATTGTGAACCTTTGTCCACATTCAATATATATGTTCAGTTCAACTCTGTTGGCACCCCTTTTTAATCACTAGCACACGGGGGGGACTAGGTGGCATGTATGATGCTCTCCAAGGTACTCTGGGTTGTGAGGCACCTCATTACCACCTGTCATTAGTGTGAGGGAGCTTTGTCTGTGCCTGCCAGGGGGGTTAGCTCCTTGATTACACCACACGCAGGCAACACAACCGCAACCCTTTCAGCCCATGCAGGCTCAGCTGTCTCTCTGCAGATAAGCAACAGGCACACTCCAGCCCCAAAGAATCCCTCTGGAGTGTCCAGCCCCTGTTCCACTCGATATTCACAAAAGTCAAAGATCCACTACTCCCAAAGGAATTGTAAACCTCAGTTTACCAGCTATCCCTCTGGATCACCACTCTGCTCAACTCACAGCACTTAGATATGTTTACAATGAAAACACGTATTATTTTATCTAACAAAGAATAGTGATTCGCGAAGAAGCAAATAGAAGGAATGGAAACAAATGGTTAAATAAATCAGAACACACTTTCTAGAGCCTAAACAACTACCAAGGCATTTTCCTGTCTAATGAAGCTTAGCTTTCCTAAAGTCTTTCTCCCAGCTTTGTTGTCACCTTCCGTTCATAAGACAAGCACACTGACAGCCTGTCCACTAGGTGAAGGATATCTAGGTGTACCTCTGTACGCCCCAGATGTAGTTCCAACAAACCACTATCTTCATTTATAAACAGGGTACCCTCTGCTACTTGTTTTTGCCAGTAGAGAATCTCCTCTGGAGATTTTGCAATCTCTTGATTAGCATTTTGCTCAGGCTGTAAATAGGCATTCATTGGTGAAGTATACAATCCTCGATTCACATACAGCCAGAGAGGTAGAGAAAAGTCTCCTGCCTGGAAAAAGCTTTTGGTGACCAGCCCCAATTCACTGACCTTAATTGTATAATTTTCAGAATATACACACATTCTGACATGTTGTCTGATCACACATTTCACAATGATTATGATAGTCAGTGTGACACAGGCTTTCGGCAGAGACCTTATATGAATACTTTGAACTACTATGTAAGGATCAGACCCAGTAGATCCCTGTCACCCTATGCACCTCTGTACCCTCCGCCAGTTAGCACTTTGGGTCATGGCATGACTGAGGAAAGACCTTTCTTCGTGAATGGAATTCCCTCTGTGCAGAGGGCCAGCCTAATGCATAATACTCCATTAGGTCCCACTTAAGCACTGCTTTGAAGGTTTAATAGAGAATTTGCATGGTTTTAGGCCTTGTACAAGCCCCCTGCACAGGTTTGAATTTCAACCTACTGCAAGTGGTCCCATTTACTTCAAAGGATAAGTGTTTGCAACATCAGGCTCTAAATTGGACACCTACAGTATCCCTTTAAATTATTCTGCTAAGGGTGAGACATTATCTTCTGCTAATGCACCCACTCATCAGACTAAAATTAAACTGTAAATGGAAATCAGAAATTAATAATTCCTGATGCCCCAGGAGAAAATATCCTACCTTGGATTTCTTTCAAGATTTCTTTACAGACAGAATGGAAAGATAAATATGACCGATTCACCTATCTCTGGACAGAGTATGTCTTCAGACCTCTCTTATCATGCAGAGGAACAGGTTTCTATATCTTTAGCTCCTGCACATGTCTCTCTCCCCCTCTCTCTCTCACACCCACCCACAGTTTTTGATAGATTTAGCTCCTATCTCTCTCTCTCACAAAGATGAGCAGGTTCCTATTGCTTTAATTCCTGTATATATACAATCTCACACACACAGTCACATGAGAGCGGTTTTCTATAGCTTTATCTCCTGTATCACACAGAAGCAGCTTTAATCCTGTAATCACAGTAAAGGAGCATTTTTATAGCTTTCCATTATTAAAAAATAAAAGGATTCTAGGGCTCTCTTCCTGTGGCACACATTTTAGTCTCCCAAGCATTGAAATGCTTTAGTCTAACACAAGTTATTGAGCTCATTATAGGGGACTCTGGGTAAAAATTTAATGACCTGTGATATCCAGCAAGTTAGAATGGTCCCTTCTGGCCTTAAGCTATATGAAACTATTAAACTGTTCTGAACAAATGCCCCACAGCCCTGTAGTATCAGTGTAGAGCTTGTTGACATTTTTTTGTCAAAACTTTTTGTCAGTGCAAAATGGCTTTTCAAAGGAAAGGCAATTCTTCATGGGAAAATATTGCTTCCTTTGAAATTTTATATTTTTTGATGAAGAAACAAAAACTGAAAAATGTTCTGTAGAAAGGTGTGGATTTCAGTTTTCTAAAACTGAACACTGTTTTTTACTGAAATTAATAAATGTTCAGTTTTTCAAAAACTATTTTGTTTTTGTTTCAGTTTTACATTAAAAAAATTCATAGAATATTTTTAAGATTTTTTTTTCAAAATCATTTACCTTTTTTTCAAAAGTCACCACCAAAACAAATTGGCATTTTTGACCAGTTCTAATAGAGAGTTTTGAGGCATTACTATCTATTTATATATTTTTACCCTATTTTAATAAGAAGCTAGAAAAATATTTAAATAATAACATTCCATTGAACCCAGGACCTGCTGCACAACAGTACTGCCCATGGTAGCAGTAGTAGGTTGTTACCCACCAGTGAACCAGCCATTTGAGCGAAATGTGACACACATTTTCCAGCGACAAGGAAGGTGAGGTAATATCTTTGATTGAATCAACTTCTGTTGGTGAAAAAGACACACTTTCAAGAATACATAGAGCTCTTTATCAGGTCACAGCTCTGTGTAAGCTCAAAAATGTGTCTCTTACACCAACAGAAGTTGGTCCAATCAAAGATATTACCTTACCCGCTGTGTGTGTCTAATATCCAGGGACAAACACAGCTACAACAACACATTTTCCAGTGTTACACCAGCAGTGAGTCCTGCTAAAAGTGGATAGGCTTAAAGCAGCTGTGAACTCCCCCAAGGTGAACGTTACTCTAGTACCATCTGTATCCTTTCTTGGCAGATGACTGGGAGCTGAGTAAGTGGTAATATTCCTACATCAATTGATAAATTATTAGCCACACTGTTATATATAGTATATCAGTTCAAGGTCTGGATTACACACACGATCATTACCACAAGATAAGGTACCATGAAATGTCTGTAGCTGTAAAGGGTATTTCTGTATATCAAATTCTTTCATGCTATGAGGTTTTCAAATGGACTCTAATTAAATTAAACAGCTTTTTTTTTAATAACCACAGGCAGATCAAGACTGTGTTGCAATTATGGGGAAAGATCTATATTTATAGTGTGAAAGAAATTTGCACAGAAGCGGCAATCATCTTTCTGGCAGGCATGGCATCAACATTGCTTCTGAATGTTGTATAACCTCTTGGTAAGTAAAACAAGTATGTAACAACTACCAGGGTTGTAATACTAAATCTGTAGATCTGCCCCTCTTGTACTGCATGTAATACAGAAGCTAGAGCTAAAGATAGAGCTTTATACTAGCTAAATATTGGAGCTAAAGGAGGAGACACTCTATATAGTCAGGAGCTCAAAACTCATGAGTTAGGTCTTAAAATCATGAGATGGGCTTAAAATTCATGAGATTTTTGTAAAGAAAATACATTTGGGCTTGCTTTATTTGTCTTCTGGTTTCTGACCCTTTAGCGCGCACTTGGGTCACTGTCAAAAGCTTTTCTCCACAACCTCGAGGGATAGAAACTGAACACTGAGGTTGCCCCAAAGAACTGACAATCAAAGTAGACGAGACAGAATAAGTGTGCACTGGCCTTTTTAATATCTCTGCAGTGCAGCCTTCTGAGCAACGGACTGCTTGTGTGAAATCCTGGCCCCACTGAAGTCACTAGGAGTTTTGCAATTGACTTCAATGGAGCTAAAATTTCACTTCTAATGTATTGACTCTGATCCCTTACAGATAATGACAGTTGGGTCAAACATGTATTTTTTTGTCTCTGCTAATAAACAGGCAACCTCTGATTCCTTGGCTCCTCTGTGTGATCAAACCATTTGCAGACATGCTACAGAATTATTTACTAAACACAGTTTAACAAGCTTTTGGAATAAAAAAACACCTAAAATGTCCAAGGGCTCATACTGGTGAGATGGCTCACATGATCCGTTGTTCAATAATGGATTATAATTCCAAACATGGCATTAGTTATGCCACTGCGTGGAGTCTAATTAACTATTGAAAATGCATGGTTGAGGTGATTATGCAGAGGAAGACATTACTTAAAACTCATTCTTATCTACCCATATGTTGACCAGAGCTGAGTGACAGTGGCTACGTGAAGAGTCCATTTCCTATTGATTTCCACAGTCATGAGTGAGGAGAACTGCAACTACCTATCAGTGCCCCCCCATGCAAATTAAGAGCCCATTAAACATCACCTTTTCTTCACTTGCACTAGTGAGGTAATTTTGTTTTTGAAAATGTATACATTAACGTCATACACTGAGGCTGTGGCACGTGCAAGTCAACTGGAGAGATGGGTATGTTTAGAAGACAAACTTCTCAACTCAGTTCTATTTTTGTTGTCCCAGATCTAACATTGCCACGTACCATTGTGCTGAGTATAGGAAGACCTATGCTGGAGAAAACGCTAATGTCCTTTGCCTGTTGCCTATCAAGTGTTATAGGTTTGATTTAAAAAAAATGTCAAATAGCTAGGTTTAATCAACTTTATTAATAAAAGATTATTAGCCAAAGATTAATACAGCATAGTACAAAAAAGCTATTATGTTACCAACCCATGTGGAGGCAGCAGTGCAGCTGGTCAGCTGTTTTACAATCTGAGCTTCACTTTACCTCTAGATATACTACGGTTGTCTACAACCATTTCGCTGCATTACTTTAAACTTAACATATCATTCCTATCTATCTTCTTTGACATGTTTTTGGAATTTTCTTGCTAGGCTTGCAGAGACCCTGTGGTAAACAGGACAGAGATTGTAAGTAGCTTATTATTTTATTTCGATTACAGCATTTCAAAAGTCAGCAAAATTTTAGAGACATCCTGTATCAGCTATAGCTTGGTACAGAGGATAAGCTAAGCATCAACAAAATTATTTGTCTTATCCTTTTCCTCTGGAATGTCTCTCTACCTACCACTGAGACTATAATACTTCATATCTCTGCTTGGTTAAACAGCTTTACTAAGTGAAAAGCAATTTGA
Source organism: Chelonoidis abingdonii (assembly GCF_003597395.2). Classification (NCBI taxonomy): domain Eukaryota; kingdom Metazoa; phylum Chordata; order Testudines; family Testudinidae; genus Chelonoidis; species Chelonoidis abingdonii. The sequence goes on along the minus strand of NC_133786.1, from coordinate 10,308,184 downwards.
AAGCACTTAACATGAAGAGATAGTTATGTAAAAATATACATGCTATTATATATAATATTGCATACAATATTGGCTGACACTAAACCAGACCTTACCTCACCTGGCTCTACACACATCTGCAAGACAGAAAGATCTGTAGTAACCAAGCATAGCAGAATACGTAAAGGCTGGCGGGTTGAGTTATTTCTCAAGCCTTGTATTTTCCTGCAGTATACAGAGCAAGAGTCATGCAAAGGTTACAGCATTTAACTATAGTACAGTTTTACAGTAATACAAATCAGCATGCATATAAAGCATTCTAAATATAATGTATTATACTTATTCCCTATAAGCTACTTTCTTATTGAAGTTACATAATATCTCATTTTTAATCACATTTACAGCTACAACAACAAACAAATCCCATGATTTGATTAATACATTTTACTTATGAGCTGAATGCCATATATTTCCTGGTAGTTAGCTTTGACGTAATTTACCTGCCTGGTTAATAATTCTGTTTATGAGAGTTGTTTTCCCAAGATATTTTGCTTACAAGAATCAGCTTCACAAACCGTTGATGAAATCCATTCCTTATCAGATAACTGCCCCAACAGCATTTAGCAATCTAAAAACTGTGCAAACAGTGTTTTATTCCATTTTACCTCTGGCCAAGCAGCAGAGCACCATGGGGCTTTGGCTTAATTTGGCCAACACAAGGTACTGCAGCAATCCACTGGCTCTTAAAGATGATCTCCTGAGGACTCTTTTCATGTGTTTACGTCTGGGCCTCGATTAGGAGATCTGCTTTTTTGAACAGTAGATAGCAGGTTCATCCTCACAGTGCAAAATGTAGCTTCCCTTTTAAGATGTGTTTAATAAACCACACAGCAAAATCTGACTCTGGAATTCATAGATTCATAGACTCTAGGACTGGAAGGGACCTCGAGAGGTCATCGAGTCCAGTCCCCTGCCCTCATGGCAGGACCAAATACTGTCTAGACCATCCCTGATAGACATTTATCTAACCTACTCTTAAATTCTCCGAGAGTGGAAGACCCACAACCTCCTTAGGCAATTTATTCCAGTGTTTAACTACCCTGACAGTTAGAACTTTTCCTAATGTCCACTAAATCTCCCTTGCTGCAGTTTATGCCCATTGCTTCTTGTTCTATCATTAGAGGCGTAAGTGAACAAGTTTTCTCCCTCCTCCTGATGACACCCTTTTAGATACCTGAAATGCTATCATGTCCCTCTCATCTTCTCTTTCAAACTAAATAAACCCAATTCTTTCAGCCTTCCTTCATAGGTCATGTTTCAAGACCTTAATCATTCTTGTTGCTCTTCTCTGGACCCTCTCCAATTCTCCATAACTTTCTGAAATGCGGTGCCCAGAACTGGACACAATGCCCAGCTGAGGCCTAACCAGCAAGAGTAAAGCGGAAGACTGACTTCTCATGTCTTGTTTACAACACACCTGTTAATGCATCCCAGAATCACTTTGCTTTTTTGCAACAGTATTGTTGACTCATATTTAGCTTGTGGTCCAATATGACCTAGATCTCTTTCTCCATACTCTTCCTAGACAGTCTCTTCCCATTCTGTATGTGTGAAACTGATTGTTCTTCCTAAGTGGAGCACTTTGCATTGTCTTTATTGAACTTCATCCGGTTTACCTCAACCATTTCTCCAATTTGTCCAAATCATTTTGAATTTTGACCCTGTCCTCCAGAGCAGTTGCAGTCCTCCCAGTTTGGTATTGTCCGCAAACTTAATAAGTACTTTCTATGCCAATCATAAGTCGCTTGATGAGATAATTGAACAGAGCCAGTCCCAAAACAGACCTTGCAGAACCCCACTTATTATACCTTTCCAGCAGGATGGGAGCCATATATAACTACTCTCTGAGTATGATTATCCAGCAGTTATGCACCTACCTTATAGTAGCCCCATCTAATTGTATTTGCCTATTTATCGATAAGTTATTTGTGCGAGACCAATCAAATGCCCTTACTAAAGTCTAGGTATACCACGTCCACTGCTTCTCCCTTATCCACAAGGCTCGTTATCCTATCAAAGAAAGCTATCAAATTGGTTTGACACAATTTGTTCTTTACAAATCCATGCTGGCTATTCCCTATCACCTTACCACCTGACCTCTTTGGACACCTGTGACTTCACTTCGGGTTTCTGTCTGTGACTTGAAGCCAGATGCCCCCAGTCTGGAAACATTAGACTAAAAGATCTATTAGACTGCTGATCATCTTTTGAAGCCATTGGAGTGGGGAGCAGGTCAGCCAGCTGCCCTAATGAACTAGATGGAGGAGGACTGGTTGCCTGAAGAAACCAGAGAGGATAAGAAGTCAGAAGGACTTCCCCTCACCCTGTTCTGTCCCCTCCTCCCACCCAAGAGACCTGGAGTTTGTTGTGGGAGAACTGGAAAAGGGGGTTTACTGGGACCTGATGACAGAAAATGTAGGGGCCTCCAATATATGGACAAGCTCCATTTAGAGACTCAGGGCTCAATTCTGCCAGCCCTTCGTGTGCAGGAGTCATTTATATGCAGAGAGCTGCAGGTTCAGGCTCCTGCTATCATCTCAAGGTGACCAGATGTCCTGATTTTATTGGGACAGTCCCAATATTTGGGGCTTTTCCTTATATAGGCTCCTATTACCCCACATCCCCTGTCCCTATTTTTCACATTAGCTGTCTGGTCACCCTATATTGTCCCCAGCATACAGGGCAGCCATGGCAGAGGTCACTGGTACTGACACGCATTACTTCTCTGCAGGAATAGGGAGGCTGCTTGATTTGGGCTGTGTTTTTTTTTTTTTATTCTAAACACCTTCCCTGTAATGAGAGCTTCAATGTCCCAGCCAGCCAGCAATGGAAGAGCCTCCAGAGGGGGGACTGCTGGAAAAGGGGGAGAGGGCATCCACTCAACACACACTGCCACTTCTTGCTTGCTGGCTTATGCCATACCATCTGCTGATCAGAGAGGAACCCTCCTCTACAGCCAGTCACTAGCCTTCAGGTGCCAGTTGAAAGACAGCAGCAGTGAATATAACAGCGTGTAATTAAGTGGCAATGGATGCTCATGTGAATCCAGCAGAGAGGGGTGAACACAAGAAGCTGGCAGGAATCTTATCACCTCCTCCTGAACAGATGGCACCAGATTTGTCCATTTTTAACCTTTTAAATAATGAATTTGCAACCTGGTTAAAATGACCCTAGCTAGAGCCTATATCCCCAATTGTTCCTAGGGCTCAGTTCAAACCTCCCCACCATGGGACGAGGTGAGAGCTTAGGCACTCACACACAAACCGCACAGCTGGAAATGGAAGTGGCACGGTTTCATCCCCCACTGAATCTGGGATTAGAAACACTCTCTCCTAGATGGAGCAGTCTGGCCTATAATTTGGAGGACATTCCACTGCTGGTGTGTTTAAGGACAGGAGGACTCCTTCCATCACCTGCCTGAGGGGTATCCCGAAAATGGCCTGGGGGAGTGTAACGATGTTCAGCTGATCCTACAAAATTCCCAGACTGCTGGTGAATACTGAGGCAGGAGGAAGAGGCATTCAGCATGATACAATAAAGTGTAAATTAGACCAATGGGATTAAATAAAGCAAAGGAGGTTTACGTTGATAGTCAGGAACTATATTTTATTAGACTGTGAAATAATTCCAACAGAGGTGCTGGGATGTGGTGGAAGACATTTAAAACCAAATTGGAGAAAGCACTGGAGAACAATTCTGCACCCAGACTAGTCAGCCTAATCAGTCTTTTCCATCTCTAAATTCCTATGATTCTGTGATAGCCCAAGTCATCCCTTTCGATCTCCCCTATAGCGAGTTCATGCTTCCCTAGGGTATATTCTTGGTAACCCACTCACTGCTACTTACTAGTTCTAACTGCAGGCTGTACTTGATAACATTCAAACACCTCATCATATAGTCTGTCCAGACAGTGTTCCACAAGACAGACCCATTCTGCTCTTCTTCCGTAGACATGAGGATATGTCCCTACCCAAGAGGTTTTAATTAGAGTGGATTGACTGCCATTTAACTGGAGGTGGTTCACGCTTTTGTACATGGAAGTCTGACCAATCCACAAACATTTGTATCAGGACACACATTTGTGGTTTACCTTAGGTCTCAACAAACCAAAAATGTTTGTGTAGTGGAACAAACATTTATAGGGTGTCCAAACCAGTTAGTTAACTGGCAATCAGTTAACTTTAGTAAAACAACTCTGGTGTAGACATATCCTGAGATGTCACTTATTACCCCAAGAATCCATGGAAAGGGAGCACTATATGAAATGTACAGAGTAGCATGTAGCCAAGGCTCTTAACCATCTATTCCAGTGTCTGATCAAGTCAGCAGCAATTGGAGCCAAAGTCTGTGCAATATAAAAAACATTTCAGCAAACAAAAGTCTTATCTGAACAGGTCATTTTTCACCTTTTTATACCTGCATTTATCAAACAGTCTCTGAAATAAAGTTCACACTCACTTATATCCCATCATGAAAATGCAGCGTGCTACTGAAATGAAAGCAATTGATTGAGGTCTTTTACCGAGACCAGCATTAGTTTCTCTCATGCATCACTGAGTTAATTATTTAATGACACATAAATCCTAATGGTTCAAAAGGTCTGGGACTGTGTTGGAACCACATAGCAAAGCTGTCTTTCATTTATCTCTCCTCACAGAAAAGCAACTTTAACTTTCTCAGGAAGAAAGAGCTTTTTCTTGATATGATGATGTGGCAGCCATCAAAAAAGGTGTGATATGAAATGTTTATTCACAACAGATCCCGGAAATTAAATGAAAAAGAACATATGTGATTGTTTGTTTGTTTGTTAGTTCCCTGTTAATCCCTACAGACATTTTCCTATCACTCTCCCTCTTATTAATACGTGTGTTTGATCCACTGTTCGTTAGCTTCATGAGACAATATTTCTCAATGAGGAAATATAGCAAGTTGATGAATTTGTATAAAACCTGAGCATTTTGTTGTTAATAACACCACCAGTTTGGATTTACTGTTATGTAAGAATTGCAAAGTGCTTTACAAAGATGAATTGATTAATGACTATTCTGATGCCTTGTTCTCCCTCACCCCTGATTAGGGGCTTACAAATCTCACATGGACCATGGCACTATTCCCTGCTTTGGGTGAGTCCTGCTTGGGCCCAGTCTTGCATTGTGCCGAGCACCCTCATCACTGAACTGAATGGGAACTGAAGGCAGCTATCATCTCAGGGGATTGGACATCCACTGTCTTGCTTCTTACCATAGCTGGCCTGACTTTTGTTTTACCGACTGTCTCCTAGAAAGTTTGTCATGTCTTCCTGAGTTATTTCCCATGCCAGAAAATCTTTTTTTGTGACTAGCCAGTCCCCAGAGAGGATAAGGGACCTATTCCCACTGCCAGCTGAGGACCAGCTCCTTTAGTTCAAGTGGTAGAAGACTGCTTCAGAAGGGAAAGAACTAGGGTTCTAAATCCAGCTCCCTATGGGTGTGTGATACAAACAACAACTAGCTACGAAGTAGCACTGGGATTCATTGTACCATCCCTGCACTTTCATTCCCAAAGCTGGTGGGCCAGTATTTCATTCTCCTGTCCAAAGTACAAAAGGTTCTTCATCAACAGTTTGCTTCAAACATGGAGTGTAAACGTGACTGCTTTATTGCACGCTGCAGTGCTATAAAGATGAGAGAGCTACCAAGAGTAGGGCAGCTCAGACCTAGAAACTGATTTGCAGAATGACCTTCCTTCCAGTGACAAGCTGGGCAAGGTCACATCTTTTATTGGACCAACTTCAGCTGGTGACAGAAACAAGTGTTTGAGCCATTTTTTTTCCAGTATCAGAAGAACATGATCCCAGCCTGGGGGTGAACGTATCATATCATGGTGCCAAAAAAAAAAAAGGGAGGGCTAAAAATCACCATTGGCAGATCTAAGCTTAGTTAATTGTCTTCCATATGATCCTAGCTGCTTCTTCATTTGTGTGACACCTTCTGCTTCACAGGGAGAAATGGCTATTTCTCAAAGCCCTTGTCCACAAGATAGAAACAATTGTTCTTTCCCCTAGAGTGGCTTTTCCAATGTGTTGACTGCTTTGCGCATTCATTGGCAATCAGTTGACTCATGGCAACAATAAAAAAGTGTAGTATAGACATTCCCAGTGCAGCTTGGGATGTTTGGACCTCCCTGTCTGTGGTTGAAACAATGGGCTGAGCAAAGATGCTTGGAAAAAGTTTAGCCATCATCTAGCTCTGCACCTCTTCCCATGCCTGCATCTTCCAAAGATGAGGTCAGTCAGGTACTGTAGCTGGGCCTTTCTTTCACCCAGAAGGATTTTATATAAGAAGAATGCCCGCTTTGATATGCTTGTGTGTAGAACAAATTGGTGATGGACAAACAGCCAAAAGTTCAGTACGGAAAAAGTCATCCAAAAGTTCAGATGCTGCATAATCAAGCTGGAATACTCACCAGAACAGGATTTCTTTTGCTGCTTCCTTTTGATCTAGAAATATCTCAAGAGAAGTCTCTCTCATCACATTAGAGTTTCTGGTTTCCAGCACAACCAGAAACTATAGTGTTTGCTAGGAAAGTGAGAAATACAATAATGGAAAGTTACATGCACTTCTTTAAACCTAAATTCTGTTTGGGCAGAGACATCAATGGACAGGGTGCTTATTTTGTCTGAACTATATTTTCCATTGCATGGCCAGGAGAAATGACAACAGTGTGGATAGTCAGAGAGCATGAAGTTCCCATTCCAGCTCTCCCACTGACACACTGTCTGACCTTGAGTAAATCACATCACGCCACTCCGTACCTCAGTTTCCCCATCTGTTCAATGGGTGTAACAATGTTTATCCGTTTTTGCATAGCACTGAAAGATTTATTGATAAACAGCGCAAAAACAAACAAACCTAAATTGGATTTTCCTATGCGTTCTTAGTGCCTCTCAAAAGCTACTTTATTTCCAATCAACGTATTAAACATGGGTCAGGAGAAATAAAGCTGATAGTGTTGGAAAACATGGATTTATCCCACTAGTTGAGGTGTAAAAATTTCATAACATCTCAGTTCTGTTTTGTCCTCCTGTGTAACAGGTTCTTGCCTATTCTTGTAGGAATAATAATCCATTATCCCCCTGCAGCTCCCCTTGGCTAGTTTTACATTTAAAACCATATGTGTTTTCTTACTTTCTTTCTCCCCACCTCCATCCCGCGCCCATCTGTGGGTCAGTAACCTGAATGACCCACATCATCTGGCATCTTATCCATGGCTCATCTTGGGGAAGCAGTAGGATTTTTCCAGCAAGTCATATCTGTTACTCTAACGTCTTAAACTATTGTCAAAATGATGTTCTTCCATCAGGGATAACACAGCTGAGACAAATGGGGCTTGAAAGAGGCTGGGCCTGATTCTCCTCTGACTCACATCGGTTTTTACACTGGTGTAAGGCCATTGCTTTGAGCAGCGCTAGTCCCAAGTGACACTGCTGCAGCTAAGCAGGGAATCAAACCTACTGTTTCTATCGGAAGGGGTCTGCTCAGTTCACCAATGTTAGTTAGGTGCCTTTTATTAAAGAACTCCCACAGCATAGAGGAAAGCTTTGAAAAACATTCTATTTAGAGACCATTCTTCTTGCATTTGTTGGCATTTCTGTTCTCTATTTCTTCCCACGCCGCTAAATTCTGCATGAGAATATGATCTTTATTTCTAGAGAGTTCATCCACTCCTGCTACTGCTACCTCTCCATCTGAAGACAGGGCCTTCTGCAGCTGCTGGTATCTCAACTGGCCTTTTGTGGGAAGGCTCCAGGGCAACAGAATGGGAGGGTCAGAGCTCAGAGGTGGGCATGAGGCAGCAAGAGGCCAGAAAGAAATTTTAAGTTTGCTTCTATGTCAATTCTCCCTAGTAGGAAAGAGCCAAATCCTCTCCTATCCCATCCCAATACACAAACATACACACAAGGAGACACACGCACATATGCACCAAGTCTTGAGATGCAAGTATCCTCAGGCATTGCAGGATGAATACCCCTGCCCAAAATGCCACAGAGTAGCAGGAAAGAGTAGCTGAGCATCCACTGTTGTTGGTGCAGCTCTTGTGGCCCAACAGAACCATACAGTGCACCTCTGCTAATTTGCCCCCCCCCCGACTTCTTCCATCCCAGGCCTGTCCCCAAAATACATTGCAAAAGTTGCCCTTACAGTGTGCACAGGACCAGGACTGCCTCCATGGGCCCCCCAGATCTTACTCCCCACAACCCCATACAATGGGGCCACACTACTGATAGGGTCCTCCAGAGCCACAGAAGAAGGAATAGGCTTTGCCCCCAAGTAGAATAAATAAAACGGGAGTGGTAAATAGAGATGCATCATAGTTTCATGATGGTTACAAGGTCTGTTAGAGCCTCAAGCCTACCTCCTTGCAAATGCAGGACTTAGTCCCACAAATAGAGGGTCTAACAGTTACTACAGACTGAACTCTGCTCCTATTAACACTGATAGCAAATCTCCCATTGTCTTCAACAAAAGAAGCATCATGCCTTTGATCCTAGCCCAAAATACCAAGACATGCTACCTCAGCAGGACTGATTCTAGAGTGGAATGTTTTCCACGGAATGGCTTTTAATAAAAATAATTGTCGAGGGTCAGTGACGCTCGGTGGATCAAAGGAATAGCTGAGCTGGTAAAAACTAGCAAGAGAAATATATGTCAAAGAGAATCTGAACAGAAATTGGCAGGGAGACAGAGAATTGTTCCAAAGATATTTCATACGCATAATGTAACAAGTGCTGAATGTTTTTAGTGATTGATCCCAGAACTGTTTTTAGAAAATGGACATTTTCATCTCCTTTCTCTCTGATCCCTTGTTTTAACCATGATTAATAGATTCTCCTTAGTTTTCCTACCTGAGGGAAGTGGATGTCACTGAAAAAAAGAAGACAGTGAATTAAGTGGATCCACTTTCAAGGTGAGTGTTAGCTTCTATAGTTAACCAAAGTCACATGAGACACACACACAATAAACAGGAGCCCTTCATGCTGGTAGACGAGAAGTGACTGATGACCCAGCTGTGAGAACCACTCCCCATTAATTTCAAACACACTTTTTTAAGTGTCTCAAATGAAGATTCAGTTTAGATTCTGACAGACAGCTATTAGGTGTTAATTAAATGCCTGCTGGTTATGAAAAACATATTATGGGGACTCCAATACTGCTGGTGCCTCTTTAGAAAGCTTTGGAAAACATCTTATTTAGAAATAAATTCTGCCTCATTCCTTTTCCCCCTTAATATCAATTCTCTGTTTCTAAGATGAATACTTGAAAAGGGGGATCTGTCCTTCTTCAGAGTTTTTTCTGTCCCAACTTCCAAATCCTTCATTTGAAGTTGGGTAAAATGCACAATGGTCACTGGAGCAGGTCACATGAAGCAAAGCATGATCTTGAGTGAGGAAGATTAAGACTGTAGGAAATGTGTCATTTTTGCTTTACAGGTTGTTATATAAATATTTCTTCACTTTTGATCCACAGAGAAAGGCCAGAGCTTCATTTGAAGTTCCAACAAGGAAATAGTTAAAAGCTGACAGTGAGGATTAGATTTTCATAGAGATCCAAGACATGAGTCCCGTCTCGAAACCTGTTTGTGACAATTCTGATGTAGGGAAAGCAGGCACATAAATGCGTAAGTATATGTGGAAGTGGAGATCACAGTGTAAAAATCTGGGCCAGGGAAATGTTGTTATAATGTTTCAGAGTCAACATAAAGCCAAGATGGCTCGGGCATCTGCTAGAGATGCTGTTTTGTTCCTGTCCCTCTGCAGACTCAGAGAGAGTCTTTTCATGATCACAGCACTTCTTGCAAGCATCTGCATGCTGTACAGAATATTGTACATATTTTAGGTCAATTCCTGTGGTCCTTGGTCAACTTTGACTCAATCCTTGGACATTTGGCTAAGTAAGGATGAGGTAAACCCTAGTAAGGACTTCAGGATTTGGGCCACACACAAAGGATATTTCACATGGCACCAAAAATTTAAGTGGGACATGGCAACTGTTAAGCTGTACATAACAACACTGTAAAACAGGTTTAGGACAGGAAGCATACAAAAATCCTGTTGAAGTTTAAGCAATTTTATATAGACAAAATACAACTAATCCAAATTGGAATTGGGCAAGGAAAGCTGGGTTAACAACTCTACTTTTGCAAAAAAAGCCATAAGATATTTAGTTAGCAGGGCTCTGGTTTGATGTTGCATTCAAGAGAGGGACCCCTTCATCAGGACAGCATCCTCTAACATCATATTGCATTCATTGGTCCAGTACTGGTTCAAACTGAAGTATACAGCCAACTGAGTCACTATAACAACTTGAAATATACTCTAGTTGGCTTTTATCTAATACACAATAACAATAATACTAAACGTAAATTAATTGCATAGTAATATATGTGACTCGCTTAATCTTAATTGTTATTAACTCAATTTCTAGAATTATAGCAGTAAAAAAAACTTACTTTGGTTTCTAAGAAATTGTGGTTATAGTGTGTTTTCTTTTTACCTAGTAAATCTCTATCAGTAATAATAAAAGTAACTTGAAGTATGTGTCCTCCACCTCAGAATATTCCAAAACACTTTACATATAATGTTCAGGCACTCACAATTGAAATGCAGCCACTTCTGGGGTGGAACATGGCAACTGTTCAAAACACACAGCAATTGTACGTTGGTCCTAGTAGCTCATACTTTTAGATTCAGATGCCTTGAGTTCAATCACAGGAGATAACCTAGTCTGGTGAGGTGTTTAATTGTGTCTGAATGAGACGTGACCTTTCCAACAACAGAGCTTTGTAGATAGACTATGGCTACTCAGGACATGCAAATCCATAAGAGAGGAGTCCTGTGAGGCTATGACTTTAATTCCCATATTCCCCATTTGTGCAGCAGTCTCTTTAATTACAAGTATGTAATATTATTCAGCAGCTCTTCTTGTTAAATAGTTTTGCTAATAGAGGATATATTGATGGGCCCATCTACCAGACCAGAGAAAGAACCAAAGCTCATAGATTAAAAATGAATGGAGTGTTTACCTGTACATCATTTTAATGGATGGTGAAATTCATTCTCATGATAGACCCATAAATGTCACTTTTTGTCTGCCACAGCAAAATACTTGTGTAATGGATGGCATGCTGCATTAATACCCAACGAGAGGACTTTCAGAACCGCTTGGCTCACATCACATACACTAATAATGACTCACTCTGGGATTTTTATTCATTTCATTGGTGGGGGGAGAAGCAGACACACAGCTGATATCCATGTGTGTAGGGGATGGAATGGGTGGATGTATTGCAGCAGGATAGGTGGAGGATATGAAGACAAATAATGCAACATGGCTTCCTGATTGTAAGGAAATCCTCTTGTTGAGCTTGGGCATGTTCCATATGCTCTCCTGCAAACAGCAGAACCTCTGCCCCTCTAACTCTCCTCAGTCTCCTCTTTACTTTTTCCACTTCCTACAATCACTTGGCTCACCTGGTCAATGAAGCCGATGGGCCCTGTAATTGTCTCATGTTCACCAGTGTAAATAGGGAGTAACTCCATTGATGTCCCAAGGAGTTTAGAGACAATGAAGGTGAAGCCAATGGATGATTACCCTTATGTGAGTGCAAGGAGACTCTGGTCCCTCATCTCTTCATGTCCTGAGCTTCTCCAGTCTCTGGCTAACTGGGGGCAGGGACTGTGTCTTTCTGCATGTCTGCAAAATGCTTTGCACATTGTAGGCACTATACACATGATAAATAATAAACCTCATTCCATCTCCCTTTTCTTCATCCAGTTTGGCAGTGTCATGTTCAACTCTGTCCACCCTGCTCATCTGCCTCCATTGATTTGACTACATAGAATTCTAGAATCATACAGACTAGAGAAACAGAATCTCTAGGGCTTCGACCCCCACAAAGCTCAGGGGCTGTATTTATTATTTATATGGACTGGTATTTCTCTCTCTGATGTCCATCATTGTTGCAGGTCACAGATAAGGACATGGTGATAATGCCAATGCCCTGATTAGATACTGTTACCATCATGCTTTATCTAGACCTTCAAAAATACTGCATCCCTCCGTAATAAATAGCATATTAACTAAACTATCTATCCCTTCTGTCACAAACGTCTGTCCCAGATCTGGACTTAGAGTTCAGCATCTGAGTGTTTACTGTGAACCTTCCCCAAGCTTATATCCAGCTTGAATCTATTCTCGCTGCCACCAACTAGGACTATTGGGGTTCCTAGTTACCCCCGAGTCACCCCAACCTTTCCCTGGGGGACCCCCAAGACCCAGAACCCTGGGTCTCCCTCTTTCCTCTCCCAGCTTCCCCCCCTTCCCTGGGTTAGCCGCGCTGAGACTAGACTATCTACTCCTTTGAGGTAAGACCAAGAGTTATTTACCTCCCCCGAGCGTAGGCATCAAAGCCAATCACAGCTAACACACCAGGAGATTCACCACTCCCTGGTCTCGTAGCAGTAACTAGAAAAAAACCTTCAAACACAGAGAAACAGAGTTGATTCTTTTCTCTCTTTCCCCGAGCCTGTTTCTGCCCTGGGAACAATAGGAAAATAACCCACAGCCTGGGCTTTTCCCTCCCCCCCCTTTGCCTGTCACAGATGTAACAGAGCTCTTTGGGCACAAAAATTCCTTTCCCCTTTGGCCTCATAGGAAAGAAACTTCCACAAGTTTTAAGAGAAAACATTTATATAAAAAGAAAAGACAATGTAATCTTGCATTAAGAAACTCAATACAGGCTCTTGCTTATAAGAAAATATGAATAAACAGTCTGATTTAAAGAACTAGCTCGATTAAACCAGGTCAGCAAATCAACCCACATGTAAATACAACACAAAGCATATAACATGCCTATTTGCCTTGTTGCTTTTGTACTCACACTTTGTAGAAAAATATTAGAAAGAAATAGGAGTTAGCAGAAAAGATGTTCTCTCATAGCTGGGAAAAACAAAGACTTAAGAGTACACAATTCCCACCCCCTGACTTTTAAAAATCCAGTTCTCTGATTGCGTCCTGCTGGATCAGTGTTGTTCCTGTTCACCTTTTACAGGCAAATGAAAGATTAACCCTTACCATTACCTATCTACTGAGCACACCTTCCTTGATGAAAAATAATATAGACTTTAATAGAAAATTGATGCTCTTGCATATGCAGGTGTTGTAGTTGTTTCGCGTCCCAGAATATTAGAAAAACAAGGCAGGGAGGGGATAGAATCTGTCATTGACCAATTTCTGCTGGCTGAGTTTAGAGCAAGCTTGGATCTAAACAGGAATCTGAAGAAGAAGCCCCATGTAAGCTCAAAAGCTTGCATCTCTCTCACCAGCAAATGTTGGTCAATAAAAAGATATTACCTCACCTAATCTCTAGTACTATGAATTCTAGAGGTTGTCTTAAAATATGTTAAGATTCTCCATTCAGTTTTTACATTCACCTCTGTTACCTTAGCATTTCTGATGCCCCATCAGTTGTGATACTGATTACCAGTGATGATATGTAGGCAGGTCTCATAGATCACTGAACTGCTACCTTTAGCAAGCGAGTACCTGTGCTCTGCATTAGGGCTAGTCTAGAGAATGAGCCCTTGGGGGATGTTTTCTTAAATCAATCTTTTTACATTGGCAAGTAAGTTGCGTTAAGGATGCCTGTGCAAAGTTGATAACATAGTTAACTTTCCATGCAGTCCTGTCTTCTCTGATAAGGCCAGGTGGTAGGATGAAAATTTGGATGGAGTAAGAAAGCCCGACATTATAGGTGTCCAACTTAAAAACTATCAAGAGCGAATGCTCATTGCGTCACTCAGTAATTACAATTAGAGCCCTCTGAAGAGTTTAACAAGACTGAAGTTATTAACCTGAACTCATCTAACTAATTACAATACCCACTTCTGTCAGCCCTGCGTCTGACGAAGTGGGTATTCACCCACGAGAGCTCACGCTCCAAAACGTCTGTTAGTCTATAAGGTGCCACAGGATTCTCTGCTGCTTTTACAGATCCAGACTAACATGGCTACCCCTCTGATACAATAATTTTTTCCCTCCCCATCAGTTTGCACATTTATGTCCTATTTTCCTCACCTTGGCTGCTAAATTTCAGCTGCACTTCAGTAAAATATTGAAAGGACAGGCCTTTCCTATTAAAAACTTCCAGGGCTTAGATTCCAGAACCCAATCAACTCTGCTAACCCATCTAAATGGTTAATGGAGCCCAGACAGAAAGGTTGCTAATTAGACATTTCTGTAAATGCCCTTCTATCTACATCTTCCAACATAAATGTCCTCTGGCTGCCAATGCTCAGAGCCACAAACTCTTTTATATGATGAAGCTGTTGGGGAGAAAGAGTGCATAATGCAGAACAGTTCTCCATTGCTTGCCAATTCCAATGAATCAGTGGTCATTTTCCTTAGCCTTGGCTACCTCTCAAATGGCCCCAAAGAATGCAACTGGCCAGTGCTGCTCAGTATTTGGACTGGCTTATAGTCTGGGCTTTCCCGCTGAACGCTGAGAACATCTGTTGCTCTCATGAGCAATGCAATTGGATCAGAGTATATGGCAATTGACAGAGCCTCGATGGAGATACTATTTGAAGGGTTCATCTGCTGCTGCTATTTTCTCTCACTGAGCTGTTGTGAGAATGTGTTTAAGGCAAATATCTCTGCTTCACTCTGATAGCCTCTCTACTTTTTGTATGGGGAGAGAGATAAATCTGTAGCACTATTTCAGAAAAGCTTGTTCTGTGTATTTAAAAGGTTTGAGTGATGAAGGGAAAGAGGAAAAAATAATCTTCTTAAACGTTATCATTAAAAGCATCAACTAATCCTGCTGCAAAGGGGTGCAATTTACTAATTGTCAGGAAAAAAATTCTGTTGCATGGAAATACATACTTTTTCTCCAGCTCCTACAATAGTTATCTGTGTCTGATAAACTCTGCACCCCTGCCTGCTAAGCTCTGCACACCTGTCTGGTTAATTCAGCAGCCTTGCTTGGTAAATACCATATTCCCTTCTCTATAATTTTTTTTTCCTTTTTAATTGCTGTGTGAATTCACTACATGAGAAAGCACTGGAGCTTAAATGTAGCATGGGACAGGCAAGTGGCAGAGCTGTCCAGAGATAAGGACTCTGGCTCCCATCCTCAGAGGAACTAAGACACCTAACTCCTAAATATCTTGGGAAAGCTCTGGCTCTTCCTGGCTTTGCCACTGATTTCCTCTACTACCTTTGGCAAGTTATTTCACTTCTTTCTGCCTTTGTTTCTCCCCATCTGTAAAATGATCATCACAATACCCAACCCCCTTTGAGATCAATGGGTAAGAAGTGCTTCAAAATTATGGTTATGTGGAGGGGAATTTTATCTATCCTCCTGCCCCAGGCATGGTGAGAAAGGGTTAAATCCCTATCCCTGTGTTCAGGCAGAGTTGCAGAGAGATTCCACAACAGGTAACAAATGGATCTGGTATCAGCTGGGGCTAATTCCCTAAGCAGGAAGGAGAAGCAGCATGAGAAGGTCTTCAGGCTCTCAGACTGTGGAGTGTTGGGTAAAGGCTTCCTGAGGCAACAGAGGCTTGGCTGGCTATGGTCACAGACAGTTTCACTGGGGTTAGTTTTTATTTTGTGTACTCTCTGATGGTGAGAAGCCTTTTATTTTGCATTGGGTTATAAGCACAAGTAAGTTTGAGTTCTTCTGCAGCAGCATAGTAATTGCAGGGTAATCAGTTACAGCTGCAGACCCAGGGCAACCTGGCCACTCTGTGTTAACAAACTATATTCCCTCACATGTTTTTCTCTTCCATTTCTACACAGAACTCATTCTCCTCCAGTTCTGGGCCTCTCTTGAGCAGAGACTGCTAATCCTTGGGGTATATCAGAATGTCCCCTGGGGTTTAGGTAAACTGAGAACCTTTCTCCCCTGAATCTCAGCCATCAAACATTGTGATTTTTAGGTTTCAAGTAGCTCAGTTAAATTTGATCCCTGCTTTGCATTCTCACATTCCTGTGGGTTCTGCTCAAAAGCAGAAGAGTGAAAATACTGTGAAGGGGTTTGTTCTGGCTGTATTTCTGGCTGGCTGGAAATACTAGAAAACTCATGAGGGATAGCTACATTCTTAACTTCCCAGCCTGGTTTTACAGACAGAAAAGGCAGGGAGCCCTTTGGAGCTAAGACCACAGGCTACCTCGATTTTGGTTTTATTCTCTGTGGAGGCTGGGTTGCCAGTAGTTGCAATGGATCCACAACTGCCACAAGTCACTTCTCCACCAAGCCAAACCCAGTGGGAACAGAGTAGCTAAGGCTTGGACTAGATTCTGAGGGAAGAGGAATGGTGGAGCTACGGGGCTGCTGCAGTGTTGAGCCTCGGAGTGAAGCTTCCATCTGGGGAGAGCTAGCATCAAGAGCACAAACAACAAGGGGGCAGGAGCCAGAGAATTTAACTTCAGAGGAGGAAGTTCCAAGAACAAGCCACAGATACAACAGGTTAGAAGCAAAATGGTTGAGGGCAGAGTTAGACCAGCATGTGGGCTCCCGTAGGAGGCTGGAGGGGGTTGTGGTAGGGTGGGGGAAGTGTCTGGCATTCAAGGGGCTGGGAGGGGGACTTAATCTTAGAGACCCAAAACTATGCAAAGAGAGATCTCTGCTAGGCCATTGAACAGAATTTTCTCCAACCCAGGGCCTGCCCCCTTACCATCAGTGCAGACATGACCAGTATCTATCATGGCTGTTGGAGGCATCCAGGTTTGGAGTCAGCTTGCAGCAAAGAGTAAGTCTTTTTTTAACATTTATTTTGTGTTACTGTTTTCTAGTGTATTTAAGTAATTGCAAAACTGTTTTAAAAAATGACCGAAATGATGTTTGGGCATCTTAGCTCTGTTTGACTAACAGACATTTTGGAGCATGAGCTTTCGTGGGTGAATACCCACTTCGTCGGATGCATGTAGTGGAAATTTCCAGGGGCAGGTATATATATGCAAGCAAGAAGCAGGCTCTTCTTGCTTGCATATATATACCTGCCCCTGGAAATTTCCACTAGATGCATCTGACGAAGTGGGTATTCACCCACGAAAGCTCATGCTCCAAAATGTCTGTTAGTCTGTAAGGTTCCACAGGATTCTTTGCTGCTTTTACAGAGCCAGACTAACATGGCTACTCCTCTGATACTAAGCTCTATTTATTTATTTGTTTAATTAGATGCTTTTTGTTAATGAAATGCCCTGCTTCTTAATAGAGAAAATAACACCCCCCTGATTTGTCAATTGAATGTAAGAGGGTATAATGTACCCTACGTGCTTGTGTAGCCTACTGAAGTTCAGTGTAGGTGCAAGGATTCATCTGCTTGGATCTGATTGCAGGATTGGGACCGTAGGCTCTGATCTTGACAATGCTTACTCATGGGTAACATTTCTTGAGTTCAGGGAGGCTACTTGTTTGTACATTAAGCACATGCATAAATGTTGGTGTGATGGCCTATGTCTTGGCTGATGCACCAAGGGACTGAACTAGGGAACTCCACTGTTGAAACAATGAGCCTTGATGGTTTGGGCTAAATAACTATGAACTGTTACTAGTGGTACAATAGCCCCAGATCCTCTGTGGATCTGTTCAGGGGGAAAATATGTAATGCATACTGGCAAGTGACTTACATTTGCAAGCTTGAGGCCATAGTCTCACATTTTGGGGAAGGGAGATTGGAAAGATTGCATTTAAATAGAAATGTTGTTTCTTTAAAATATTTTAAAAATAAATTGAATCCTCCCCCTCCTCCCCACCCCCCGCCGAGAACGTTACATGAAAAATATATAGCTATGATGTTTTGTGAGGGGGGAACCTTTTTAATGCAAACATAGTTGCTTTTATGAAATTGATAAGTTGGTATAGTTAAATATCTCACTTAAGGGTAAAAAAAATGGCACTGCCTTTTTGACAATTGCTATGTTTTGTTTTGTGTTTGAATTGAGTTCTTGCTTTGGAAAGTGGAGTAGGTTCTTATCCTTGGATGATATTGTTTCTTTGGAAAGACGAAGTGTTTTATCTGTCTCTTCCAGGTATGACCAGATGAGTGGCAGGATGTAGGGGAAAAGTAAGGCACTCTTTTGGCTTTGGGATGAGTGTTGACTTAATGAGAACCCGTGAATAGCAGGGAGTCATTTGTGCTTATTGTGATTGCTTCCTTCTATGTGGTGAGGGGAAAATGTTGCCTTTTATGGTGAGCTTCAGGGTGAGGGAGGGGTGGTGTCTGAAATGCCAGATCTGCCCATGAAAACTTCAGGGTGCTGCTCTCCACATGAACCATGCTGGGTTCTCCTGTCCCTCAAGAATAGACTGTGACTTGGGCTCTGGTCCTGCAATGACCTCTGCAAAAGCAGAGTCCTGCCACTTCATGGACTTTGTTTTCAATGGGAGTATTCCATCAGAAGGATTGGAATCTAATATATGAGAAATGGGCCCAAGTTGTGATGATTAGCTCCTGAATTGGAGTTGCATCCTGATATTTCCAGAGCCTGTGTAGAGCTATTATTTCACATTTCCCCTTATTTGTACATCTCTGCTTTGCTTTGTCTCTCTGCAGTGCCAGGGTGAACAGCTGCCTCTAGTACCAGCCCTCCTCCCCAAATTCCTCCATCTGGGCAGACTGGTTTTCAGATAAAATAACTCTTGAACCTCCCCTACACTCTGTGTGCCCCTTAGTAGGTTGTGCAAGCAGTCTGGAGATTAGCAATGGGTCCTGACCCATTGCCAGCATTGATAGTACAGCCCCTTTGCATGCAGGTCTGCCACAGAAGCACAGCCAAAGGCCAATGTCCTCTGTGATGTAACAAATCCACATGCAGTGAGTGAGCAGAAAGTGGGTGAGAGGCACTGGTAGGCATAATTCCCTTCCCGTCTGCCCTCACGAGAAATCAGATGGGGAAGGAGGAACTAGAGCAGTCTAAAGCAGGATTGTTGCTTCCGTGGCCCTTCCATTGTGCTATGCGATCTCCTATCAGGCAGAGAGGCAGGTTCTATAACAGATGTTGCAGCGCAGTTCCATGCTGCCCTGGAATTGGGAGAGCAAGGTCTCTGAGAGCCAGGGTAGAGTCAAGGGCTCTGCCTGGATGTCCCTGTCCATCACTATAGGCTCTCGTGGTAGCTCCCTAATCACTTTCCATAGTGGAGTTTTCCACCATCTTCCACCAGAAGGCCTGGCCTGGGCCCTTCTAATTTAACCTTATTAACCCCTGCTTTGCTGATGGCACAGATTGGTAAAGAGATATAGCAGGCCCATGGCAGAGCTCTAAACAGAGCTCAAGAGTCCTGACTCATGGTCTTGTGGTTTAACCACAAATCCATCCTTCCTGGGAAAGGGCTCATCACTTTCAAGAAGAAGCAGCCGCAGCTTGGCATAACTGCCGGTATGTTTCCGTGAGAGCACTGGGAAGATAAACACGGTGTAATTCAGTTAAGAGGGAAGGGAAGGCAAACTCATCGTAATAGTTTAAAAAAGGAAAACAACAAATAACAGCTGCTTTTGCAGGAACAGCAATGGCCAATTTTATCTCTCATAAAAGAGAGCCATGATGTGTGTCTCTGAAAGAGCAAACTGCAGCTGCAGCCGCCACTGAGTGCGGCTTTAACCAAGTTTCTAGAACAATATGATAGATTGCATCTGCATAATCAAAGAATGCAGAATCATAACTGAGCCTAACTACTAATGGGCCATAAAGCCAGGGCACTAACATGCAAACCCCATAAAGCACCTAAGCAATTACCTTTATATTTATACAAGTGCACAATGCCTATGGATATATTTTCGTTGAATACAATGAATTTCTGTGATCTTGTAAATGAGAGGCTACGGCTACCTTAGCACATTTGGAGGCAGGCATTTGGAACACACTCCTATTCCACCTTTGAAGCTTTGCCAGAAGATCCCATGTCCCTCCCCTGACACAACAAAGTGTAATCTCAGTCCTGACTCACAGTTCTATTGCTGGAGACTGCTAGTCCTCCAGATCCACAAACATCTTATTCCACTGCTGGATTTCTTATGTAGCATGCCCATAGCTATTCTATTCCTACATAAGTGTGTTGGCAACTTTTGTGATATCCTGTGTTTTCTTCTTAAAGCCCCAGCGCCTGGAGTCGTGTTTTTTCCTGAGAACCTTAGTTTGCTTTGTATTTGTCTAAATGACAGTTTCTAGTCCTCGTGCCTGAGGGGAAAAAGCTTAAAATTGTCATTCCCCACTCCCAAAGGGTCAAAGAAGGCAAATAAATATTCAAAAAATATTATTTTTTAATATCTCATGATTGTTACGCTAATCCTGTGACCTTTTTTCAGGGGGTGTTTAGTCATGATTTGTGTGTGTTTGGGATGGGCAATGCATTAAATGCCTATCACAGTAGTATTTAAGCACCAGTAGTTCAGATGTGTTGGTGTGGTATGGTTCCATGTTCACTCAGGACTAGCTGAATGCCAGCTCTGACTTGCATGTGACTGAAGACACATTTAAATTTGAGCTTTAGACCACTCTGCTATCGCATTACCCATACCCCTCTTCCCTGCATGATAATGGCTTGGTATGTATTGTACAGAGACACTGCCTGAGAAGTAGCCCTATATAAGACAGGAGGGTGACCTAAGAGGGTATTACCTTTGTTCTTTTATTCATAAAAGGAAACTCATTTGCTTTACTGAGCAAAGAATTTAATATTCATTAAAAAATTACTGTCCTATCTTGATTTGACAAAGCGAATGTGTATCTGAGCTGAACCACCACACTCTTAATGTCCCAGTGAGTTTTACATCTTTTAGAAAGACACTTTCTAGCAGCCAGCCAGCTGCAGCCAGCATGTGACTGGGGTACTGGGCCAACAGAATGGGCTATGTCCATGACCATCCCAGCACAATCTGTATGGACAGCATGTACCCATCCCATCAATACTTTGCATATGGGGCTATAGCAGCACAATAATCTGTCACTGATCCTTCCTAAAAAGTCACTCCTAACTGCTTACCTACAAGGAGCTGGGGAGGCAAAGTTCACACATGCTTACAAAGAAATACAGCCCCTGAATGTGTATGTGCTGTAATGACGGGAGCAAACCGTGTGATATGGTCTATGCTTCCTCTACCCTACCAAGTGTTGCCAACTCTCACAACTTTATCGGGGGTCTTGTGATTTTTGATTTCATATCTCTCCCCGTTAAAGCTGCAGCACCCGGAGTCATGTAATTATGTTAGGATCTCAGCTTTGGCTTCAAATAAAAAAGTGAGTGTCTAGCCCTTATGGTTGCAGAGACAAATCTGAAGTCATCAAGCAGAAACCTGAAGATAAAGAGAGAGAAATCAAATGTATTATTTAAAAAAAAAAAAAAATCTAAGAACATAAGAATGTTCATACTGGGTCAGACCAATTGTCCAGTGATCCATTCCCTATCATCTAATCTCAGTATCTCGCGATCAGAGGGTTAGGGACACCAAGAGCATGAGGTTGCATCTCTGACCATCTTAGATAATAGCCATTCATGGACTTATCCTCTATGAACTTATCTAATTCTTTTTTTTAACCCAGTTATACTTTTGGCCTTCCCAACATCCCCTGGAAATAAGTTCCACAAGTGGAGGGTGCATTGTTCGAAGAAATACTTCCTTATATTTCTTTCAAACTTGTTACCTATTAATTTCATTGTGTGACCTCTGATTCTTTTGTTATTGAAAGAGGTAAATAACACTTCCTTATTAACTTTCTCCTCATTATTCATGATTTCACAGACCTCTACCATATCCCCCTTTAGTCATCTCTTTTCCAAGATGAACAGTCCCAGACTCTTTTTAATCTCTTCTCATATGGAACCTGTTCCATATCCTTAATCATTTTTGTTGCCCCTCTCTGAACCATTTCCAATTCTAATATATCTTTTTTGAGATGGGGTGACCAGGATTGCACATTGTATTCAAGGTCTGGGTGTATCATGACTTTATATAGTGGCATTATGATATTTACTGTCTTCTTATCTACCCCTTTCCTATCATTCTGTTAGCTTTCTTTTTTTAATTACCACTGCACATTGAGCAGATGTTTTCAAAGAGCTATCCGACAATGACTCCAAATTTTTTCTTTAGTGGTAATAGTTAATTTAGACCCCATCATTTTCTATTTATGGTTGGGACTTTGTTTTCCAGTGTGCATCACTTTGCTTTTAACAACATTGAATTTCATCTGCTATTTTGTTATCCGATCACCCAGTTTTCTGAAGTCCTTTGTAACTCTTCACAGTCTGTTTCAGACTTAACTATCTTGAATAATTTTGTACCATCTGCAAACTTTGCCAACTCACTGTTTACCCCTGTTTCCAGACCAGTTATGAATATCTCATGATTTAAACTGATCTCAGGACTGTTTTTCAGGCCTGCCTCATGATTTTTGGCTGCTTGAGACTGGAAATATGGCCTTCACTACTTCACCCCCCTATTTGTCTATGACACTCCCCTGTTGTGTTGTGTCTAGTTTATATTGGGAACATTCTCTGGGCTGAAACTGCATCTGTGCATGTTTCTGTGGAATGCTTGGAACGCTTGTGGCAATCAAAAATAATAAATATTCATAATATTGGTGGAATAATAATAAAATTAATATTTAATCCTCAAAAGTGACTAGTAAATTTGAATGCCTCAATGTGGGGAGGCTTAACTTTTGAGACCTCAAAGGGGCTGATGCTCAGAAAGTGCTGAGCACTTACCGTCTGGAAATCAGGACCCTTTGAGATGCCTTAACTTAGGCCCCTTCTAAAAATCTAGTTGGTTGTCAACAGGACAACACAGCACACCCAGTCTCTGGGATTAGAGCAAACCAACCTTGTATCTTGGCCTGTGAAGACCAATGAATCCTGGGGCACCTTATAGTATTGGTGACTCTGGGACTCCATTTAGTCAGCTGTGTTGTTTCTCTTATCTTCCTAGTGCCTTCCCACGGACAAGGTCTCCCACTCTTTACTGGGAAAGAATCATAGTGCAGCTCCGCTTATTTCAGCATAAAGAGCCATGCCTCCAGAATTCCTAGTGACACACATGGGTGAGTGCACCAGAGAGGACCCAGTAACACAGGCCTGGCTTTGTAGTGTGGCTGTTCAAGCCCAGGTGAGGCTTACCCAGTTGCCAATCACTCATGCTAATACCTCAGTGAAGAGGTGCCCTCCCTGCAAAAGGCACCAAATCACAGCAGGATATGCAGGGAGACAAAAGGAACCTTGTCTGGAGCATGAATCAGGGTGGACTTTGCTCCCTTCCCCAACTGGCCATGCAGCACATCGGGAATCATTGCTCTTATCCATCAAGAACTCTGATTTCTAATTTAGAAGGTAATTCTAGCTCAAATTAGTGCCTCTTGTGGATAGAATTAGAGTCTGTGTGATGATTTGGAAAATACAATCAATTTGCTCCAATTGTTCGTACATGTCAGATCTCTCCAATAATGAAGAATTTACTCCTCCAGCACACATACAAACAATGAGCCATTAGTCATGGGAGACGAGAGCGTCTGTCATAAGCAAACGGTCCAGGATGCTAAATGCTGCATTTAACGGCAACAAGAAAATGCCCTGGGGTGTTGGGCTGTTGTATTCGGGGATCCTGCTATGTTCGGGCCCTGCTGTGTGGGGAATCCTGCTGTGTACTTGCAGTTTTGGTCAAAGCCCCAGGGGATCCTATGGTGCTTGGAGGCTAGAAGTGAAAATCCTGCCGCAAAGGCCCTCATGCACTTCAAGGTTGGGGGTTCGAATCCTGTCATTAATATTCTGCTGTGTGGAGCCTTTCTAATTTGAGTCTAAGGGGCCCTTCTTCTGGCTAATGCTGGGAATCTGAATCCTGCCACAGACGCAGAGGAAGGGCTGCTGTATTCTCTCTGCTCCTTAGCAGCACTGCACCCACATGGGAAGCTACCACATTGCCCCACCTGCAAGCAGGGGGAATAGCCCTGCAGAGCATCCCTCACAGAAGGAAAGGGACAATACGGGGCTTTTTTAACAATCTATGGATTTTTTTTAATTGAGGATCCTGGACACAGACAGACCTGGAGGTTCTCGCTGGCTGATCAACACAGCCAGTAGTGCCTAGCATCCTCACTCAAGGTCTTCCTAAATCCTGGCCTGAATTATTCAGTTATGGAAAGGGCTGCTGATTACACCACAATGGCAACTATCATTAACACTGCTGCTATGATTTGTTTTCAGTAGTGCCCATTATGGACAAGGGGGTTTCCAAACATGAAAAGAGATATGGGGACAGATCCTCAGCTTGTGTGAAGTGTCACTGACTTCAACAGAGCTATACTGATTTACACCACCTGGGAATATGTCCTCTGCTCCCTGAGAGCTCTAAGAATTGCACAGATCTCACTGGACCCATCCTCTTTTTCTGCACTTGTCTGGGACACATTAGATGGGAAATTGAGAGTAACTGTTATTCTAAGCATTAATTTCTGGTCTTTTCATGGTCTGATTTAACCAGCTCTTTAGGAGGCAAACAATATACATATTTCATGAAATGCATTTCCATGTCTGTTTAATTGTGAGCGCACTCCGTGAGGCTGAGACGCTAACTGCTCCTTGTTAAGTCATTTGAGCTGACTTAACAGGGAGGCTGTGAGACTGATAATGAATTACCCAACTTTAAGCCTCTGCCAGCCAGCCACCTCTTTGTCTTGCTCCTTTTCCCTCCAGGACCTGGCTCTCGCATCTGACACTGGAGAGAAACCCTGAACCGAAAGTGGCCCAGAGCACCGGCCAGGATGTGAAAGCTCCTTATTCCCCACTGCCCAGAGTCAGAGAAAGGGTGATCTTGTGGCTGAGGCCCAGGTCTGGGGAGTCAGGAGACCTGAATTCTGTTCCCAGCCCTATCACAGAACTGCTAATCCTCTCTGTTCCACAGTTTCTCCACTATAGAATGAGGAGGATTACCCCCTCCCTGGCTTGGTGTTGGATCCATAAATGTCTGTAAGCACATTAATGTGTAGTCCCTGCCACCAAAGGATAAAGGCTAAATATTGTAATGAATTGACTGGAGTGTGTATATGCTGCTGGATGGAATCCAGATGATTCAGTTCTGTTTCATAGACCCCATGTTGCAATAGCTGATGGAGATTCTCCATTAGCTCAAGTGTCAGGGACTTGTGTTTTTTGGAGTAGGAAGATCCCAAGCTCTAGCCCTGCTGTCTCGAGGGAGTTCCAAGTGGCCAGTGTGTGCAGCATAATAAAGGCTGTGAAGTCCTAGGTGTCCATGGACTTTTTAACAGTGACATTACTGCAGTTTGTGGGATGCACTTAGTTTTCTTCACCTTCGGAAAACTTACCTATGCTGTAGAGAGGCTGCCCCACAGGAAGGAAATTGCATTGTGCTAACAAGGTCTATTATAGAGTGATGGAGAAGACCTTCCATCAGTCATATATACTTGACCCTCCTGTCCCCTTCCTAATAGAGATCACCAGGTGGGGAATAGAGAAGAATTCTGACATGAACCCAACAATTGTGCATTAGCGGTTTGGCTCAGCTGATGGCTTAATAACTGTGATGCTCCACTGGACAAGATGACCTGCTCGGAGAGAGGCCACTGCTGGCTTCTTAGGTGGGAGGCGAGGCCGTCAAGTTCACGTCTGTGCAAAATGCAGGTAATTGCTTCCTGCTGCCGTAAATTACTTAGGAATTCAGATGTTTAAGCATATGTATCCTATCGCTAGGACCAGCCTTAATGCTCTGGGATATATATATGAGATGGTAAAACCTACATTATCTGGGATTTAGGATGTTTGCTTTGCAGAGCAAGGGATTAGAGAATAGAAAGCCTGAAAGGACCATCTGTCTGCAGAAACGTATCCTGTAAACTAGTCATTTTTTCTAACCTCCTTGACTTTTTTTATTTGGTATCTTCCATCATAGCTGATCCCCTCAGTGCCCAGATGGTTCTGTATCTTAATTCCCACAGCTGCTGGCTCTCTGCTCACCTAGTTGCCATTTACAGGAAGATGCATCAGTAACTGAGGATTCACCTACCTAACACTTGGAGTTTTCTATGACCATAATATCTAGACACTTCCAGCACCTTCCATCCCCTTCAGATTGCAAACTTAGCCATTCTTAATATGCATCCTGCTGTATGTGGCTTCTCAATCTGCCCTTGAAATACAGCTGACCCTGGGGTGAAACAACAGTGACTGTTGAACAGTAATGCTGCACACTAGGTTTAGGACAATAAGTGAATAATATTACTCTACATCTACACAGCAGTATTGCCAACTCTTGCAGCTTGATTTTGGGTGTCATGGTATTTGGTGTCTGTCTGAAAGTCTCCGCTCCTGAAGCCATGGGACTCTGCTTTTTTGTTTTTGTTTTTAATAAAAGTTTCTAACCTTCATGGCTGCAGAGAAAAGTTTGAAAATGTGGCTCGTGTAACGTAAAGGTTCCCAAACCATAAGGCAAGTAAAAAGAACTGAAAACATATTTATTTTTAAATCTCATGATTTTTGAGTGCGTGGGGTTAGCAATACTCACTATCTTTTTCATACTAAGGGGTCCCCAACTGCTTCACAATTAGAGACATGCAATACAAATGGAATAACCCCACCTCCTGGGTGGAAGGCTCAGCACTGAGCGCACATCACTGGCAGGGGAATTTTTACCTAAGCCATTGGGACAAACTGTACTCCTTAAATAATATATCAAAAGATCATCTGATCACCACAAGGCTCAGAAAGACAGCCTTTGGTTCTTAGGATTGCATCTGGAAGACCCACATAAAATGAAATGCATGAGCCTCAGCTTGTCTAACTTTGGAAGAGTGAGAGGCTAGTGTTTAAAGTCTTTATATTCCACTTGAAATGAAGGAAGGTGTTCTCTCCCTACACACACACACACCCTTTTCAAATGGGAGCTCAATGCTTTTCAGTGGAATTAATTCTGCAGGATACAAGGAATGCTGATGCACACACGGTCGCTGGCATCCTCTGCAATGCAAAGAGGGTTCGATGAGCATTAATAGTACTGGCAAAATAGTTTTCATTTGCCCTGTGCGGCCCTGGAGAGGAGAAGTCCCTTGGCACATAAATAAGCAAAATAGATAAATATTCATAACCACACTGGAGATGGCTTTTGGTTTTGGTTTTAAACATCTCAGCACAAACAAACATTTCCATTTACCATTCCTTTGTTCACAGCAAGGTGAATTGTATTTACAGTGCCAGGGAATTTATCAGCGGCAGCACTGTGCTCATCAGCTGTCTTTCTCGTTGCAGAAAGCAATTAGCGAGTGGCAGGCGGAGCATATGAATAAGGGAACACAGTGGAAGGGGCTGCTCACCAAACTGTGCTGAGCGGCATCACTGCCCATCAGGTGGTCCCCTGCCTTCACTTGGCCTGACAATTCTTTTATACCAGGGTACAGCCCAGGCCCTATGTGCATACAACAGGTTAGGTCAGGAAGGGAGTCAAAAGTAACAGATCAACTTGGAACTGCTGCTGAAATTTAGGGAGGCAGAATGGAATCACTTTATTTTTTTGAAGAAAGTGCAATGAGGCCTCTATCAAACACAGGGGCTGGAGCTTGGTTCTGGCCTCTCTCTTTCCATATGCCCTGAAGATCTTGTATGCAGGTGGTGAACAAGTTCTTGTTGTGAGACTGTGTTCAGGGTGGTGACCCTCCTGAACTGCTCTAACACTAGGGAAGGGAAAAGGAATTTTGGAGAGCTCTGTCAGGGCATCAGGCAGGCTTCCTAGACGAGCAGGAGAAAAGATTTGCAGTCTTGTGAGCCTAAGGTTTAGGGAAACGTGCGTGATACAGCCACCCTGGCTACTGAGTGTGTGTTGGGGGGGGAAGGAGTGGAAGGTCAGCATGAATGCATGCACTATACATCTCTACTGCATATGTCAGTAATATAATCCCTACCCTGTATATAATCTGGGGGGGGGGGTTTGAGAAATTAAACAACCTTGACCCAAAGCTAAGAGTCTGTTTTGTGACACCAACACAAGCCAAGGCAATCTAGGACAACTGAAGTGAATGATGAGGGATTTGTGTAGGGTGGTGACTGGGGCTGTGGGTGGGAGCCCTTATCTCTGCACCAGGATACTGGTGTATGATGGACTTCTGTGGCATCGCTGTCTCTGCTCCCTGCAGCACCCCGGCCCCATAGTTAGGGAAACCTCCAAGTGCATAAGCAACAAGGCACTTGACCGCTACACATCTGCAGAAACCACCTGTATCCTGAGGGCTCTCAACACACCACCTGAAAACTCATCTGCTTCCTGAAAGCCCCACTTGTGCTCCCCCATATCCCATCCAACCCAGCCTGGTTCCTTTGGCTTCCCAGGGTCTTTGTGAGGAGCAGAACTGTAGAGGTAGTGTTGGAAAATCAAAGTGGGAGAGGGTTCTGAGCTGTTCCATCAGCTATGCTTGGTATTGATCAAATCTATTATGTCAAATGAGGGGAATGACTCCTTGTGAGCTTCTCTGACTACTCTGAAAGCTGTGTGTGTGGTATGCAGTTCATGGGGATTGTTCTGTGGACGTTTTTAGCTAGAAGAGAGCCCAAAGAAATAAGAAAAAACAAGACGACGTTTCAGAAAGGAACATTTTGAAATGTTTCTTCTGCAAAATGTTAGTAACTATTTTACTTGTTACATGGAAAGTGCAATTGTCCTTTGAGTTCCTTCAAGTTTGGAAGCCCAGTTCAATCAGTGAAGTGTGAAAGGGATTTTTAGTCCTGCCTTAAGCGCAAATGTCAGTGCAAATTTAAACATGGAGTTGCCAGTGATGACTCCATTATTTATATATTAGATGTCTCTTGTTCTAAATATAGACTTGCAGCCACTGCATGAGGCAGGGAATGTGTCTCTCTCTCTCTTTTTTTTTAAAAAAAAAACAAAAACAGGAGCTTGTTGAAATTCACCCTACAGGACAAGGTGGCATTCTAAAGCTGCAGGACTGTGTGTGTATAATTTATTTATATCTGTGTATATGCTAACTGTAAATATTACTCTGGAGAGTGTTAGCTAATGGACAGTAGAGGACTGGAGATGGGTTCTATTAGTAATTTGCTGGGTGCACTTGAGTAAATGATATATCCCCACTTATACCCAGTTTACAAATAAATCAAACATTGCTTTACTGCTTTACACAGGGTGGTCTTGGGGGCTTAATTAATGCTTTGCAACTCATAACAATTGCTTGGATGGGCTGTTTTAAGGGATTATGAAAGAAACAACCCTCTCTTCTAGACTGGGTACAGAGGAGAGAAAATGGGGTGGAGCCTGCTGCCTTCCAACTCCCCTCGATCCTTCAAAATCGTCTCCCTCCCTTTCTGGTTCATCATGGGGTCCTTCAGGTGGATATGCTGTCTGACAAGCAGCTTTGCAAGTTTCTGAATCTGACCACCTTAATGTAAAATAATAAATCTGCCATTTAGAAGAAACCCATCAGTACCGCCTGGGGGGAGATGCTCCCTTGAAAGCCAGCATTAAGTGTGTGTGTTCAGAGCAGAAGTGTAGCTAGGAGAACAGAGCTGATTGCAAGTGACAGCCCTCATGCCAGATGAGTTCTAACAGACAACTGTTCCTCCATCGATAAGTGCCTGAGGGGATTCATCAGTCTTCCTAACTGAGGCTGCTGCTTTGAGGTGTGGGAAGGGTTAGTTGTAGGGACAGATGAATATGGCTAAGTAATCTGGTAACAACCCATCTTGTGACCTGGAACTGCGTGTATGGGCAGGGAGCCAGCTGCAGCATCAGAGGAGGGTGGGACCCACCACCACACACTCAGCTATGCTGTATGGTGACTTTCTCCAAGGCTTACCTTGTGCATGGCTAATCTGTGTAAATCTGTTTGTTCCATAAGAGATTACAGCACACTGGCTCTAGTGATAACTCAGCTACAACATATGTATTACAAGTGACTTTCCAGAAGCCATGCTCCACTGATGTGATGCATTTGTTCCTCTCACCAGGATGAGAGCACTGGTGATTTCTTGAAGCTAGGAAAGAATTTAATTCCTGGCCTCCTCTCAGCTGCAAGTAGAAAATGTTCATTTGCAGAAGGGCTCATCAGGGCAGGTTCTAATTTGCCTGAACAGACACGCCACTCACACGCCTCATGGAACTCATTCCCATCCTCACATGATTGTTCCCTTCAATCCGTGTGTTTGGTTTGGGAAGCTCACTGCTTTACTGGTCTGCTCTTAGGGCTAGCGCTAGAAGCCCCTTGCTCAGGCATTAACTTCTAAGGGCGCTTAGGCAGCTTTAGGATTTGGATCGTTGTAATTACCTGGATAATACCAACCAATAGGAGGGGTACATAAGGGAGCCCTTGTCACGGACTATCAGTGTCTAATGATCTGGTTAACTTATTTTCCCGTGACATTTTTATTTTGTTAGTTACCAAAATCCACAACAAGAAACTAATTTAAGAACAATCAAAAAAATTGCCATAGCCGATCAGACCACTGATTCCATCAAATCCTGCTTCCTGCCACTTTAGAGGAAGGTGTAAACTCTCACAGCCAATATATATATATATATTTGGCAAACGTATGTCTGTGGTTCCTTGTTCACTCAATGTCTTTGGGATGTAGTGACTTCACTATTGACGTAGCTGGGGACGTGGGAGTGAAATTAAATCAGAGCACAGGAAGCCCAGATGCCACCACGCAGCTTTCAGATGTTGCCACGTATCTCCCCCTTACATTATTAAATGAACAGAAACTAAGTACATTACTCTGTATCAATAGAAATGCAGGGGGAATGTGTTTAGCCCAAGCTGTGAAGCAAATGGCCAGGGAACAATACCTTGTTCATCTGGAGTGGAAAGATTTGCTATTTTATTATTAGAATGAGGATTGACAATGTGTTCAAAACACAAAAATGAAGACCATCCCAGCCCTGACGAGTTTACAGTGTGAGAAAGGTGATAGGAGATAGGAAGCCATGGGAAATATAGAACAAGGAATATCTTCAGGGTGGTGGTATAAAACATGCAGTTTACTAAACTCCCTTCTTGGAGGAACTAGAGAAGAATTGAGTTTATTTGGAATCTGAACCTGTGACTTGGATGTGAAGTGACTGTGAACTTCATTTGGTTCCTATACAGCCTGATCCCATTGCACTGGAAATGAATGAGAAATTTTACAATTAATTTTGGTCAGAGCAGTATTGAGCCTAGGCTAGACTCTCTCTTTGTCACAGCACTTCTCCTATCAGGTAAATCCTGGTTTCGCTGAAGTCTGTAGGACCAGGGTATGCCTATATATATGTACATACACATGAAGGGAAGCATGGTTCTGAGGAATGTGCATAGGACTGGGACCTAGAAGGCCTGGGTTATACTTCCAACTTTGCAACCAACTGTTTGGGCAAGCCACATAACCTTGGGGTGCTCCCGCCAGCCCAGATTTGAGCCATGTTGGTGAGGCGAGCTTGCGCTGCTCAGTGCTCAGGGTCCTCAGTCCACCAGCACCAAAGCCGTCCATAAAAATGCTGATTTGCTGTCTGTGCTGGTTTTCCCCCTGCTCCACTTGCTTTGGAGGTCAGTGGGTTTCACTTTCTGTTTCTAGTCATTTTTATGCCCCCTCTAATGCACACGCAGCAGGTGGCTGTGTTGGAGATTCCCATGCTGCACCTAGGACCAGAGCTGTGCTCCATCCAACTCAGCAGCCTAGAGCTAGAGGATAGCCAGTGGAAGATTTACTTATATATTCTTCCTCAGCTTACTCAAACTCTGAGTTTTGACTAGGGTGACCAGATGTCCTGATTTTATAGGGAGAGTCCCAATTTTTGGGGTCTTTTTCTTATATAGGCTCCTATTACCCCCCATCCCGATTTTTCACATTTGCTGTCTGGATCACCCTAGTTTTGACCCTTAAAACACTCACCACTGTCTGCCTTTCATTATGTGCCTGTGACTGTCAGTTCATGTTTTCTTCTCTCTGGGTCATTTCTGTGGGGTTGAGAAGCTTGGCCCTTAAAGACCCATCCCCAATAGCCACCTACACTAGTATCTGGCTGAGGATCCAACTGGATAGTCAGTATGTGACAAACGCTGTGTTAGCTTCTGTTGAGTCCTAAAGGAGAATGGCCTTTTGAGGAAAGGAAAGTAAATGTTGTTTTTCTCACGTTTTCCCAGGGCTCAGCTGCCCTTTGCCCTGCAAGATCTTCCCAAAGAAATGCAGGGATGGCGTCATAGCAGGCAAATAATAACCTTGTATGATTAAGAGTTCTGTGTGCTGTAGGCCTGCTCCAACTTTGGGGGCGCTTACTACAGCTGGCTATAGATGACAGCACGTATACAAACTCCTACCCCCTGCAGGCCGGGAAGGGCAGGGGGAGAGAAGGCTGAAAGAATGCTACTTCTATAGCGTTATCCAGGTACAGATCTAAAGGGCTTCATGAAAGTGGGTCAGTGTCATTCTCTCTCCACTGTACTGATGGGGGAAATGGAGACATATGGGGGTGAAGGCTGAAAGGGGAAGGTTTTCCAAGGCACATTAAGAGCAGTTGGCGTTGGGTGCGTAAATGCCATTTGTGTCTTTGAACATCTTGCCCACGATGTTAAAGCCCATTTTGCGGGAGGGGAGAGAAGATTCCAAAGTTAAGCATAATTAGGCACCTGAAGGTTCCTTGACTTTTTTTTTTTTTTTTTTTTTTTTTGGCTGGAGTGTGGAGCAACTGCACCTTCTAATGCTATCAGAGCAGTGGTGTACCTTCCACTGGTCTGCCTGTTACATCATGCTCACTCAGCTTTTGATCTAGGGCTGCAGTTGTTCTTCTGGAATTATTTAGGCAGCTTCCCCCTCTTCCCCGCAGAGGGCATGCACTTCAGCCCCAGAGAGAGGTGCAGGGATTCCTCAAAGCTGACAAGGCCCAGAGGCTGGGAAGAAAAGAGGTTTTTGCGAAGACTCAGCGTTTGTGGGGTCTGAATCCAGACTAAGCCTGTGACCTTTGGCTTAACTGAGAAGGTGAGGATGCTGGATGATGAAAATCGCAAGAGTGAGCGTAGGAGAGAGGAGGGGAAATAAATAAAACCCCAGGCAGGGTAGAAATCCTTGTGGGGTGCAGAACTGGATGGGGGCAGTTTATACAAGTTGCTCAGCTGAATAATTACTGCTTGATTTGTTTTGGTGGAGGTAGGGGATACTTTAGCTGATCCTGCCCGCCTGTTTAATGATTATACTTAGCCATATATTTGTCACACCACTCCTTCCAAAGGATTGCAGAGCAAACTTAAAAAACAAGAATCACTTAGTTCACGCCACCCAGCCACGGGATGTGACAGCAGTGACACTAGCCTTTGGAGGCAATGGACACTGATCCGTGCATGCTCCCACAGGAGTATATAGCAGGTTTCCAATGCCTCTGGGGCTCAGCAGCTACTGCACAGTGGACAGCTTTGTTGTGCAACAGTATGGGACAGGAAGTGAAGCAGCACCCTGAATCCAGTTACGACACGGGGGGAATTTAGAAGAGGCAGAATTAAGATTACTCACCAGGATATTAGAGCTAATTTCCCTTCTGTCGTGGGATCTCTAATTGCCAGTTGTGGTCAGGCTTTGGTTTTATGACTCATCTAAATTACAGAATGTCAGCTCCAGGCCTGACTCTTATGACTTTACAATAATAGACTCCCAATAGAAATGAGTATTGTAAAGATACTTCTGTTTGGACTTTTAACTATGGATTAGATTTGGATTGTTTTAGCTAGTTCCATTAAAAAGGCAAAAATAGCAACGTATTCTGCTGTTCTAAGTACTGATGCTACCTGCTGGGTTTATCCTTCTGCGCTGCAGCTTGAACGTCTCATTCAATATTTTGCTCCCTTTATTCAAGTGAATGACATTTGGCCTCCTTTTATCATAATTCTTCTGTTTCCCACTGCTCGCTGAGAAAAGGAAAGAGGAGAAAAAGGACTTGTTGACAAAGTAACAGGTCATTTACCAAGTTGTGAAGGTTCCAGAGTCAGGGCCCAACCAGGTCACTTTTTCTTATGGGGGCGGCCCTACTGATGCCAACATGAGAGAAAAATGACAGGGCTTGTGGTCCCATCTGATGGGGGAAGCACCGAGCAATTGATTTTTTTAATAGTGCCTGTGATTCAGGAATAATACTTTGGTGAGAAGTGCACAGAGAGAGAGAGAGAGAGTGGGAGGGATGTGACAGCAATTAGAGGAGAATAATAAAAGCAATTAAATGTGGAGGGATATGAGACAGAATTGCTGGGCAGGGCAGCAGAGGTTGTACTGTTGAGAGGACTTGATCGTGTGGAAAGGGAAAGGTGACTGAACCCACAATTGCTTTATTTAAATTCCTTACCTAAATGCTTCTGTAAGAGTCTCTTACACAAAAGTATCTTAGTTAAAGCTGCGCCTCTGGAGAATTTAGTGCTAGGACCCAGCCAGACTCCTACTATATCTTCAAGAGAGCTCACATACTCTGAACGTGTGACCAAACTCACTTCATCTCTCCCTGGTGTGTGGTTGGACTGCACCACAGCAGTGTGCTGTAAACCTCAGCCCAAGCTTCCTTCTGGAACTTGTGATGCCCCTGCTAGGATATCCTCTGTCCTAGTTCCCCATAGGGACCTGCCCAGCCTCCCTTTTATATGAGGGCTATAGTTAATGAGCTGCACCTGCCAAAATCAGTCATCAGGGTTCTTACCCCTACTGGGTCAGTGGAAGTGTCTCCTTGTTATACTGGAGACTGATTTCCTCTTCAAATTCTGTAATCCAGGCCAAATTCTGTAATCCAGGCTATAATAGAGTGCAAGCCTGCCCTGCCAATGGGACTTGGCTCTAGGACTGAGAGGTAACTTCAGTCTCAATGACTTGGTCACGCTTTGGCCATCCTGCTGAGGCTGCCCATTACACAGCCTGTCCTGTCAATAGCAATAATAACTGGAGACTTCAAATGAAGTGCAGAGGTGAACAAAAACCCAAACAAGCAGGATGCAACATTCAGACCTGAGGTTTGAGATCTATGGGGAGCGGAGATAAGCCTGAGCAAAAACCCTTGGATCCAGCACACGCATCCTGCCATGGTGCACTATAATGGAGTCTGGGTCCAGATCTGTGCCCCTGGCTCTAGAACTGATCAAACCAAAACCCAGAACCACTTGGACCCTCCAAACCAAGATGGGAATTTCTAGCCAGGGCTTTCTTGTGGTACATGGGGCCTTTTGGGATATATGTAGTGTCTGTAAACTGTGGTGTGATGGAGGAAGTTCTGAGCTTGTATGAAACTCAGTGGAGGCTTAGATCCCAGTCCTCATGCAGCCCAATTACAAACAGTCTCCCTAAGGCAGGGCTTCTCGAACTGGGGGTCAAAACCCCTCAAGGGATTGTGAGGTTGTTATGTGGGTGTTGTGAGCTGTCAGCCTCCACCCCCAAACCCCACTTGACCTCCAGCAGTTAAAATAATGTTAAATATAGTTTGAATTGATAAGGGGGGAGGGTCACACAAAGAGGCTTGCTGTGTGAAAGGGGTCACCAGGACAAAAGTTTGAGACCCACTGCTCTAAGGGCTCATGGTGTGTGAAGATGGGTGCGCTGGGGAGATGTTTTTGTGCTTGGTTGCTGCAGTCTGGAGCCAGTAGCAAGAGTCCTGGCCATCCCATACGTTGCCGGGCAATAAAATGCACAGCAAGGATGTCGTTCCAGGCCTCTGTTTTAAACAGAGGAATCAGGTGTTTTTTCTGAGGCTGGCAGATGAGAGGCTGCTGGAATCTGAGGTGGTTCTGAGGGGAAGACTGTGTGTACAGAGTATTGTAACTGAAGTGCAGCCATATGTGCCAGACCCCTGCTGGGAAGCCTCTCTTCCAGGCGACAGCTATCCATGGCTGCGTCAGAGCTTTCACAGTCCTTAGTATGACCATACACATCCCCTCTAAATTCCACGTCGAATTCTGCTGTTGCAGTTCCTCCTTTCCTGGCTTCAATCCTGTGGGCTGGAAACATTCTTAACACCAGAGGTTTTATCTGCCACTCTGCAGACTCGCTCCTTCAGCTTTGCAAATGGAGTTTGTAGCTGGCGTTCTCAGCTATGCGAAGGCTCTGTTACACTGCCAGAGCAGTGTGCAGGTGCCTTAATGTAACTGAGAATTAGACCCTGTGCATGCTCTATAGTGTTATAGTTGGAAGTGGAAACACTTCCATCCAGGTATCCTCAATTTGCAAGGGGTTTGCTTTCTTCCTGCTTTGGGAGAGGACTTCTGGACCTTTAAAGGAAGTGCTGTGTCCACATCTCTAGTAGTAACCCTGCTCTCATAATACCTTCTCAAAAAGCAACAAAGCTTTCTTATGCTCCAATACGTCTGTTAGTCTATAAGGTGCCACAGGTCTCTTTGCTGCTTTTTGCAGATCCAGACTAACACGGCTACCCCTCTGATACCTTCTCAAAGGATCCCAAAGCACTGTACAAACACAGTGAATTTAGCCTCATTGCTCTTCCTGAGGCAGGTAAATATTATCCGTGTTTGACAGATGGGGAAAGTGAGTTGCAGAGTAGTGACTTGCTCAAGGTCATACACAGTCAGTGGCAGAGCTGGGAATAGAACCCAGGAGTCCTGGTTCTCACTTCATGTCTGGTTTTGTGATTAGCACATAGAACAGCTTTCTAATGGGCTACTGCTAAGGCCCAGGCCTAGAAGGAAGTTCTCCTGCCTCTTTGAACAGCTGGAGCTGAAGTGCAAAGGGGACTTTCCTAGTCCTACCCGAGGATGGTGAAACTCATCCAGTGGTGCATCCAGGAATGCATCAGTTGCTCTGGCAGGTTTGGAGGGACTAGAGTTGAGCAATTCTCCCCAGCATTAACCCCAAGATGTTTTTGTTTATTCCTCTGATCCCATCAAAAAGAGAGAGGCTCCTCTGTTTTGTCGAACAGTGACTTTGCCTTTGTTATCAAAGCAGCAAGCCAGGCTGGTCTGAAGAGTGAAGTGTAATTAAAGTTTGCACAGACAAAGGCATTTGGTGACGAGATACAGTGTTGCTGAATCCACAAGGGGCACAATTAACAGATAAGAGTAAACTAATTGTTATTCATATTAAATTAGGGCACAGGTGATTTGGAAAATCTATAGACACTCCCATATGCTTTACAATTTTGAATTGCAGATTATGGTTTTATAAGGCCCTTCTGGGATTTGGATTATAGAACCAGAGTGTGGAGTTGTAGCTAAACTGAATGTTCCCTGCCCTGATTAACTACATGATAAATACTCTGATGTGCTCATTTATGTTTTTATCTCCATGTTTGCATATTAATTTTTTTAGGCATTAGCACTGGAGGCTTTTATAGACTTGAATGACTCTAGTTAGCAGCAGTTGTGTGGAGACAGTTGAGGTGACATGATTCCAGTGTTTACCATATATGATGGGGCCATGTATATATGAGTATGCTTGGGAGGGAGATAAAGCCATGCATACACCAGGGACCTGGACATGGCTTCAGTGATATGGGTCCATGCACATGAAGGGGGGGTGTGTGTGTGTGTGTGTGTGTGTGTGTGTGTGTGTGAGAGAGAGAGAGAGAGAGAGAGAGAGATGTTTGCAGTCCTTTCTACTGTGTGCCATGCGGATTGTACTGTGTGTGATTGTGGTGCAGTTGGGCCAAACTCAGCACTGGCTTGCCACCTATGCAATCTCTCTCTGCTGTCAACTGGATTGAGTAGGGACATAAATGAGAGTGAGATTTGGCACTGTGATGTGTGTTGTTTGCTGTGCAATAACAGCAGGCTGCTTGGACTTTCACAGAGCTTCTCAATCACGGAGTTCCATTTCCATGTTATTGGTTTAAGATGGCCCTAAAACTTAATATTTGTAAATGAGACATAAGTCTTTGTCTAAATTGCATACGGGTACCTGGGGCATGTGTAATGTTGTTTTGTGCCTGTGGTGTTTTTTTTTGTTGTTGTTTTTTTGCTATTCCACTTCACTGTTGCAGTCCCACAAGGTGGGAGGGATAATTGTCCCACCTTGTCACAAGCTTGTGCCTGCAGGAAGATTCTCCACTGGCTAAGTCCGCAAGTGGCTGGGGAACAGCTGGAGAAGAGTGTGACGGACAATAGCACAGGGAGGGCATGCCAGCAAAGCAATTAAAGTACTTGTGCAGAGATAGAAAAGTATGTGACTTTCTGGAACTTCCTTGCAAGGTTTCTTGACCCTGAAATCAGGGGGGTGGGAGGTTATGAGCTCCAGGGGTGAATTTGGCCTGGGATGTCTCCTGGAGAGGCTAAGACTCCCAGAGTTAGCTTAATCAGGGTGCACACTCTTTCTGTCTGCCTCCCTTAGGTTCTCAAGCTGCATTATCCAAAGCAAAGACGAGCAGCTGACCCGACTGCTGCCTGTCGCTGAGCTGTTGGTTTGGAAACACAGAGCTTAATTACAGAGCAAAGCACTGAGAGCTAGAACACTGACTCTGTTTGTTTTTAGGTGGGGAGTTTTCTACTGAATTAAAATCCCACTGAGAACAGTTTAAAGGCTTGTGATTTAGCACCAAGCAGGTTGCACTGGTCTCTGAACAATCTCTGCCTTGGACTCTGGCCAAAGTCATGATCGGAGAACGGCTGTAGCAGGACAAGGAGTCCAGGGATTATTGAATCACTCCTTCCAGCTACCAGCAACTCACTAAACCATTTCCTTTTAGACATTTTGCTGATTTAACTCTACCCACAATGGATGTTTAGCCCATGCAGGGATAGAGATGAATAGCAACTGGTTTCTTGCAATCCTTTAAGAAGGACTGCAGTGAGAAGGGAGCTCTGTGTGACTTATTCCATTGCTTTCCTTGCTTATGTGTTAATATTGACTGAGCCCTTGTCCCGGGGAATAGGGGACTTTCTTGCTGGCTCGATGTGGAGGTTCCACCACTGGAAAAGAGAACCCAGTAGTGAAATGCCAGGCTAGGGCTTGCTGAGATTTCTTCCTCCATTTTGCAGTTTTCATGCAAGGCCTATAGGGCTTAACTTTGTTGCTCCCTCAAAGAGGAATCTGATATCTGAACTCCACTTCTTGCAGCAGCACCCTGGGTTTTTCTCGAAGGCCTCCTGTCTGCACTTTAATCTACCTGCTTGGCTTGTGAGAGCCCCTGGGATGGCAGCTGGAGGCAACAAAGATGCAGACTTCTAGCAGTGTTCAAATGCAGGTGTCGTCCTTGTTAGCCTGGCTAGTTAGATGGGGATTCTCTGCCCTTTCATGCTGGGAGTCTTTCCCTTCCCTCAACCACCACTGATTCTCTTTGCTCTCTCTCTCTCCTTGTCGGAAGTGTCAGTGTCATTGCTTGTCTTTCTAAGCACAGTAAAGAAGGCCCAGTGCTAGTGTCAGCCTGAAGGCCCTGGCACATTGTGAAATACTGGCTAGTTCATATGCCCTCTGACAGCTGGTAGCTGGAGAAGTTTGTCCATTAGCTCAAGTGAAAAAGGTATTTTTTTTTTTAAGTGGAAACCTGAACTTTCTGTCCCCTGCACTACAGGATGAAAGATGTAGTTAAGGGCCATGCTAAGTGTGTGTGGTTGTGGATTTATTAAAGAATCGCTGTCCACCAGCTTCCCTCCTGCAGCCTGCCTAGGTCTCATCCATGATGTCCCAGAGCACTGCCAGCCCAGGGACTGGAAAGCTGGGAGGCATTTGGGTCCATGGTCTCCTGTAGCACAGGAGCATTAGGAAGAAGTCCCATCTGGAAGTGAACTCTGCTGGCCAGTCGGGTTGGAACTAGAAGTGCTACGGGTGCTGCCACACTCCCTGGCTTGAAGTAGCAATAACAACCCAAATACATGGTTTCCATCAGCACCCCCACTATAAAAATTGTTCCAGCACCACTGCTGCCAGCTGCAGCCATCGGTATTCAGAAGGCATCACACTACCCATCCTGGTAGACTGAGCTTCAGCCCCCAAACCACAGGCCTCTCCACACAGTTGGTTGCAGTAGTAGGCTCTTATCCTCCATGTGGACCAATCACTGGAGGGCGACACTGCATGCATAGCAAGCATGTGTCACAAATGCTAGGCCATGGTGCATTCATGCTGGAGGAGGAAATTATGCATTCACAAGAGTGAGAGAATGGGTTTTGTTTTGCCTCCTTATAAGGTTTCAAAACAGAATGAGGTTTTTATTGATTAGAGAGTAAAAGGAGTGCTAGTAATAACTTCATATCTAGGTCTTGGCAGCCTGTGCTTGGGGGAAGTTCCCAGGTGGGAATAAGTAAAGGAGTCTCAGGTCAGCAGTAAGGTGCATTGACAAAGCCGAGTGGGGGCCAGAAGCTTGTGATTTTCATCTTGGCTGGTTTCAGATCTCATGATTCCTGTTTGCGGTGTGACAAAAATGGCATTAAATCAGGAAAACATATATATTCGCTGGCTTCAAGTGACTTTGGACAGAAGTAGCTCTTTAAGGTGTTTGGCTGTTTGTATTTGCACCATGCCTAAGCAGGACCCATCTCTTTGTCAACTCTGTTCCAGTCAATGTTGCTTCCAGAGTCATGGCAGTGAAAGTCTGGGTATTATGTAGGCAGGCATGATGGCCTGAGAAATGCCACAAAAACCTGAGAGTAGATGATTACAATGACGGGGCTACCCAGGGCCCAAACAGGAGGAGTTGCTGGTAATGAGGATGGAGATGCATTGGCAGAGCTGTGGCTGGCATAGCAAGTGCAGGCTGCAAGTCAGGGAAGAGATGTATTGTCCAGGAGAAATATATGCAATGCTAGCTCCTTGTAGTACTCCTGCTCCTTTATAATTGTGCATATGCACACACACAGCTGAAACATATCCCGTTATTTTCTAGCTACAGCCAAATTTTGCACAGAGATTCTTCTGACAATGCCAGATGGTGAGCCGTGTGCACTGGGGAAAAGGAGTCGAGCTTCAGCTTTGTCCCCTCCTGGGGAAAATCCAGTCAAGATTCAATCTACTCTAGCCTGGCCTCAAGTGGATATTGGGCCTGGGAGGTGACTGTAAAGAGCACTGCAAAGGAACTGGGCCACTCGTCCACACTGGCGAGTTGGCAGTTTGTCAGGCTGGGAGCCTGATTGCTCCAGCGACTGTGTCTAGTTGAGGGTTTCTTGTGCCTCCCATTGTGTGGTAATAAACCTTACATAATCCTAGCCAGAAGCACAGCATTAATATTTTAAAAGTGACATTTCAGCTATTGAATTTACATTGCATCCACCCACAGTATATTCTTGGTGCATATTTTGTTGAGGGTATTTGTGCTGCAACAAGAATGGGGTTTGGGAGAGGGGACGGAAATAATGCTGCTTAGTTTAAATACTTTGCTGTCAGCTGCTACACTGCCTGTTTTAGATTCATGTCCAGTGTAGAATGCTCTTACTCCTTCTAGGTAAACAACATCCCCCCCTCCCCCATTACATCTTAGTCTCTTGGGAGGTTGTTTGAGTTCCTCTTCATGCCCATCTGCATCTTGCCCAGGCTTGCCCTAACCCTGGAAGGTGGCACCAGCGAAATATGGTGCACACAATATCATGCATGTGAACAAGTCGATGTGCAGCCAGTGCAAGGTTCACAGAGACACACTTGATGAATGGCTAAGCAGCAGGCCTGCACCATTGCTGTGCTGCTTGACCATGGAACAAGCTCAAACTGAATTTCTGAGTCTGTTTTCAGTTTTCCATCTGCTTGTCTCCCCCCCCCCCCCATATATATATATATATACACACACATAATATCCTGGCCCATTTTCTTTGCTGTTAGCAGTAGGCCAGGGCTAGAATGCCATGTCCCAATATCCCTCACTTTTATGGGTCTTCTCAGACTCCAGTTCAGAGCTGAGCCTGAATTTGCAGCTTCCTGCTGTTTCTGTTATGACCAGATCCAAAGAGCGTTAGAGTTTTGCGGCATTCAAAATATACAGCTGGACTTTGTGGCAGGAGTCCATTTTCAATTTCTTTATTCCTTCCCCCACAGAAAGTCTAATTTTCCCTCCCCCGCCCCCCACCCCCCACAAAGCCTGCACCATGCGTTGTGTGGAATTCCCCACAGATCCCTATCCTAATCAGGGTGACCCCCCAATTGCTTTTTAAACATGCCCCTGGCTCCCTGGGCAGTATCCGCCCTTTCGATGTAATTGGACATCATGAATGTTTAACAGTCGTAGAGCTCAGTGAAACCCTTCTTACCAGCTGAATTGGCACAAAATTGCGAATCGAGTAGAGTATTTGGAGCTGAGCTGTCCCTAGGTACCTTGCTGAAAATGATAAAGCCCAGTGACAAAAGGACCATGTTCTCTTCCCATGGCAGAACTGGATCCTTTGTGGGAAAAGCAGCAGGGGAAAGGCTGGCCTGGCTGGATTTTCTTCTGT
This sequence comes from Chelonoidis abingdonii, assembly GCF_003597395.2. Lineage (NCBI taxonomy): Eukaryota > Metazoa > Chordata > Testudines > Testudinidae > Chelonoidis > Chelonoidis abingdonii. Next base: position 10,265,798 of record NC_133786.1, on the reverse strand, counting down.
GTGTAACACTTCAGAAGTCTCTCCAGCTTTGGTGAAAGATGCTGGATTGACAGCTCTGGAGACTGAAGTTGTCTTCTACTTACCAGTGGAGCAGGTACCGCATGTGGGGCAGCCACTGGGCAAAATTCCCTGGCACACCACCCTCCTGCCATTATACTTGCACTGGCATTGGTGACATTGCCTCTAAAGGGAGAGGACACATCACACTTGGTGGTTTATTCAATCCAGGCTCCTTTGCTGAGACTGGCAACAAGGGACCCCCTTAGTGCTTTTTGTGACCGTGGTGGACACCTGTCCACTGAGGACTGGATGGAGAGCATCAATTCACTTCACATAGGACCCACAGAGGTGACTTTCAGCCACTCCTGGGCTGGGCACACACTGAACCAGTGATCTAGATGTAGAATGCTCTGTATTCCATTATCTAGTCCAGAGCCATCTGGGTCCCTCATGTCTTGTCTGGAACGGAGTTAGCCGTGCTCATGTCTGACCTTCATTGGCACGTCAACATGTTCTGTGTTCTGTCCTAATACAAAACCCCAATGGATTCAGGCAAGACTCTCTCTGAGAGTTTTGCCTCACTAAGTGTCTCAGAATTTAGCCCACAGAGAGGAAGGTGAAAGCTAACGTGCTTATTAATCTGTCTGAATGGTGCCTGAACAGACTCGGTTTGGACAGTTAGCAGGCCACTGAGTCCATGACACCTTCTCAGTTAGAGATCGAATTTATGGAGGTGTTGGAAACTGCATCTGAACTCCAGAGAGATAAAAGCGGGTGGGGGGGGGGAGAGAAGCAGATAAAGGCGATGTGCTAAAAGTATCAGTCTTGCTACAGTGCAGAGAGCTGGGAGGTGTGTGCCTGCGCGTGGGTCCTTGGTATTTTGTAGAGAAGGCCTAGAACTCTCTGAATTCCACTGAAGACAGGGTGACTTACATATATGAGTCTGATTACCAGGGTGCTCATATTGCTGCCTTAAAGTCAAAGTCCTGAGAATGCAGCTGTCAGTGGGGCTGTGCAAATGGCCTGGGTCTCAATTCTTCCATGGCTGATGCTTCTTACAGCAACTGGCAGGTAGCTATTGTTTTTCACTGGTCCCTTTTGTGATTCTGTAGCTAGATCTTTCTCACTATGCTGCCAGGATTAGTGATGACATTGTCATCTGTCTTGGGGGTGGAGGCCATGGCTGCAGCTACAGGAGGGTGTATGTTGCAGCTGGGAGATGAGGGGCATTTCTATCGGGACTAGAGGTGGCAAAAATGAGGTTGCTTACGCTGGCACTGGGAGGGGAATGTGGCAGATAAAGGGTAAATTAGCCCAAATTTGACTTGGAAGTCCACACTGATTGGCGTGTGAAAGGAATTCATTGCCTTGGGTGTCCTTGTGCTACTTCAACCAATGGACAACCAAGGCCGGGACCTGGGGAAGGCCCTTGGCTCCCAAGTGAAGTGTTAGGCCTGGTCCACACTACGCCGTTAAATCGATTTTAACAGCGTTAAATCGATTTAACGCTGTATCCGTCCACACTACAGTGCTCTTTAAATCGATTTCTGTACTCCTACAAAACCGAGAGGAGTAATGCTAAAAATCGATAGATTTACTCGGAATACTGTTAGTGTGGACGGAAGTCGACATTATTGGCTCCGGGGGTATCCCAGAGTGCACACTGACCGCGCTGGTACAAGCAATCTGAACTCGGAGACCTCGTGGGCAGGTAAAATAGGAAAGCCCCTGCGACGACTTTTTGATTATAATTTCCTGTTTGCGCCAGCAATGAGCCTGATCAGTAACGTGTGCGATGCAGTCCCACAATCAAAAAGAGCTCCAGCATGACATACAGGAGATAGTGGATCTAAAGTCGCTGTATGGGGGAGACAATCTGTTCTATCAGAGCTCCGGTACGGAAGAACGAAATGCCAAGCGTTGAAAAAAAAAAATCTCCAGGCTACATAGTGCTGCGTGAAGCGTAACGGGAAGCCAGAGACGCAAATGGACGCTCATAGGAGGGGACGGAGGGAGGGGGTAGTGAGGACTCCAGCTATCCCACACCCACAGCAGTCTCCCTCCGAAAAGTATTTGCATTCTGGCTGAGCTCCCATGACTGTAGGGTCAAACACATTGTCCGGGCGTCGTTCAGGGAATAGATCGTCAAATTTTATTCCTCGCCCCTCTCCCCCCCCCGCACTGTGAAAGAAAAGGGAAATAAAAGTTCTTCTTGAACTTCCTTATCAGTGTCACCCATGTCTACTGAATGCTGCGGTAAGACCGCGATGCTGCAGCAGTGAAGAGCAGTATCCGCTCTTCTTCTCCCCCCCGTGGCAGACGGTACAAATAGACTGATACCATCGTCAAAACCATAGCCGTGAGTGCTCCTGCTGGCCTCAAGGTGAGGCTGGCCCGGGGCGCCTGAGTAAAATATAGGGATGACTCCCAGTATTCCAGTTAGATGGTACAGATGGCTTGGAACCAAATCTTCGTGCATAAGCAACTGGGGGATGAGCTTCATCAGCCCCCTCCCTTTCCTGTGTAAAGAAAAATTCTGTACTGCCTAGACTATCATAGCAGCAGCATGCGGGCTCTTTCCCCTGCAAACCAATTAATGTTCTGGGCCGGACCATGTCAAGCACCGGGAGGGGCGCCTCCGCCCTCATTTTATGTCATAAAAACTCAGTGTTTCTTATTCCTGCATTCTTATAACTTCATGACACAAATGGGGGGGAACTGCCACGGTAGCCTCCAGGAAGGTTGGGGAGGAGGGAACAACGGGTGGGTTGTTGCAGGGCAACCCCCTGTGAATACTGACACGGAGCAGCTGTGCTTTTCTGAGATACAAAAATCATAAACACTGTCCTCTCCCAGTACACTTGCCCCTATTCTAGGCAGACTGACTCTATTTTTAGAAAACGCATAAAGGAGGATTGAACTCGGGGAGGTCATTCCCAGTTTTGCTTTTGCGCACGCCCGGCCGATCTAGCCAGGGCACTCATGATAGGCAGTAGACAGTACAGAGGGGGAGAGAGAACCATCAATGCCTCATTGCCATTTACTCCGGCAGTAGACGGTACACGAACGACTGGTAACCATCTCTGCTATACAATGAAAAGCAATAATGATGCTGAATGCTGTGTAGTGCTGGAGTATCGTTCTCTGTCCACGCGGCATCCAGTTACAACATACGTGACTGTAAAGAAAAAAAAAAGAGCGAACGGGCTCCTATGGTTGCCGTGCTATGGCGTCTGCCAGGGCATCCAGGGAAAAAGGGCGCGAAAGGATGTCTGCTGTTGTTTCCCGAGGAAGGAATGACTGACGACATTTACCAGAAACCACCAGCGACAATGGATTTAACCCAGAATTCCAAGGGGCGGGGGAGGCTGCGGGAACTATGGGATAGCTACGGAATAGCTACCCACAATGCAACGCTTCAGAAATCGATGCTAGCCTCGGACCATGGATGCACACCGCCGAATTACTGTGCCTAGTGTGGCCACGTGAAATCGAATTTATAATATCTGTTTTATAAAACCGGTTTAATGTAATTCGGAATTATCCTGTAGTGTAGACGTAGCCTTAGTGTCCCAGCTATTCAGGTGCAGGCTCCCCTGGTGTATATGACATCCAGGGTATCTAATCCTCCCCATTATTGAAAGACAGTGGGGTCTAGTGTGTAAGACACTAGACTGGGCATCAGGAGACCTGGGTTCTGTTCACAACTCTGCCACAATGACCTGCCTTTTGACCCTTAGCAAATCATTCCTCTCTGGCTGCCTCTTCCCCCAACCTTTGTCTTGTCTATTTAGGCATAAGCTATAAAGGGCAGTGACTGTCTCTTTCCATGTGTTTGTGCAGCAGCCAGTACAATGCGGGCCTGTAGATGCTATTATTACAATCACAGGGATATTCTGAATTTTGCCAGATGGTTTTTATAGAGACCAGGGAGGGTGAGGTAATACATTTTATTGGACCAACTTCTGTTAATGAAAGAGAAAAGCCACACAGCTCTTCTTCAGGTCTTGGAAAGGTATTCGAATTTTCTTTTAATCTCTATTTATGATGGGTGCCTTCTGCTTGCTGGCAGTCTTCCCCTCTCCCAGTGGCCGGAACAGTGCACTGGGATGCTGTCCTGTCCCTGAGGTGCTTGCTACCACATTGATCTTCCCACTGAGGCATGGCCAGCTGGTTAAGAAGGTGGAGGTGGGCTTTCCAGAGAGACAGGCTAGGATCCTTCTGGTGGTGCTGCTAGGTTGCTGCCCATTGAAGACTGGTCTCCTCCATGGTGCTCATGCAGGGCACCGAAGCCTGGTGGCCCTGCTGGTTTATGGGTAAAGGGATAAATTCCCTGCCTGCCCCTCCGAGCTGGCCTGGGTCAATGTCTCGTTGTACAAAATGAAGGCAGTCTTGTATCCATGCAGCCACATGGGGCTGCTCTCTGCTCTCTCAGGCAAAGCATGGTCCCTCCATTCCCTCTCCATGGTCCTGTGACTCCGGCTGCAACAGAACATCCATTCCCAAACTTCTGTCCTGTGTCTCCGCTTGCAAAATTTACACTTCAGCTCCACCTTCTGGCTTCGTGGTCCATGTATGAGGAAGGGGGCGATTGGATGCTGGGATCAGGGCCGGCTCCAGGCCCCAGCGCGCCAAACGCCTGCTTGGGGCGGCATGCCACGGGGGGCACTCTGCTGGTTGCCTGGAGGGCGGCAGGCGGCTCTGGTGGACCTCCCGCAGGCATCCCTGCGGAGGGTCCGAGGGTCCGCTGGTCCAGCGGCTCCGGTGGAGCATCCGCAGGCATGCCTGCGGGAGGTCCACCGGAGCCGCGGGACCAGCAGACCCTCCTCAGGGATGTCTGTGGGAAGTCCACCGGAGCCGCGGGACTGGCGAGTGGCAGAGAGCCCCCCGCGGCATGCCACCGTGCTTGGGGCAGCTAAATGGCTAGAGCTGGCCCTGGCTGGGATCCGTGCAGAGGGGGTTGAGGGGGTACATCCTGGGAAGATCAGGGAGAGGGAGGAAATGGCATGGAGAACAGGTCCTAGATAGAAAGGGAGTTAGGGGACGAGGTCTGGCCTGTGTGACCCACCCCCTGCAAAACTTAGAGGCTGACCCTACTTAGGATCCAGCAATAGCAGGTGGGGTAGGGGGAGGGATGCTGGACCCAAACCACCCCTTTGGATCCGAATACCCTCAAACCAGGGATGCTGGAACAATTTGTAGAGTGGAGGTGCTGAGAGCCATTGAACCAAACTGCAAACCCTGTATGTGATGGAAACCACTTCAAGCCAGGGGGTTTCTACTCCCCAGCCCCCCTAGTTGGATCTGAATTGTGTTCATGGTCCCCTGTGCCTCTAAAGGACTGAGTCCCCAACCTCAGAATCCCAAGGGATGGAGGGGGCCCAGATGCCACTGCAGCCCATCTGCAAGGGACAGCTGCCCCGGAGTCCCCCTCCTCCCCAATTCTCTCTGTATTTGGTTGCATGCTGGGCTGAAACTCCGTGGGAGAGGCTGAGCCAGGGGCGTGGGGGAGCTGAAACCAATTTCTCGAGGGAAAATCTCAGAGCATTCCCAGGCTCTGTCCCTGCCTTGCAGGGAGAAGTGTCCCCTGCCTAAGTGGAATAAATTGGTACCGACTATTAGCAGTGTGGGCCCTCCTCTCCGAGAGGGAGGGGGGCTGTCAGTGCTGCTTTAGACACAAAACCTTCCTCCCCTCATCCACCGACCCACCTTCTCCCCCTCTCTCCCACCGCCGCGCTGCAGAGAGCCAGACCTGGGGAAGCGGAGCACAGAGCAGCCAGCAGCTGGAGGAAGAGGGTCGCTCTGCTGTCATCTGGCTTGGGTGAAGGGGGCTCTTGGTTTGTGCTTGGATTAAAACACGACCCCAGACAAAGAAAGCAGAGGAGAGGAGTTTGGGGAGGGGAGGCATATGCCAGGGAAAGGCGCCGCTCTCAATCGTGCCTCTGTTCCCAAGGATTAAGGAATGAATGGGAGCTGCTTCCCCGCTCGCCATGGAGAGAGGAGGCGATTCAGGCTGCCAAGATAAGGTAACTCCCTCTGCTCGGGTTTGCATGGCTGAGCTGGACAGAGTTCCTTTGTGCGCTGTGGTCAGCGTCCGGGGAGGGGGCGAGCCACAAAGCCCGAGGTTCGCCTGCCGCCTTCGCATGGTGCAAGATGGGCATAAGGCTGCCCGCTGTGCAGGGGTGCTGTGGATCTTGACCCCGGTGCGGGGAGCCTGCGCCTCGGACGTACCAAGGGGCATTGGTGGGAAGCTGAGAATCTGTCCCTGGCTTGCTCAGGCTGCATCTCCATTGGCACACCTGCTCCTAGGTCTCCTGTAATGCTGTACCTGGCTGGCTGGGAAGGTGCGACGGGAGTGCAGTGGGGTAAGCCTCTGTTCCCCCCCCACCCCCCCGTGCACAGTGACTGTGTGTGTTAGATATGGCTTGGAGAAGGAAGCCAGGGCAGTGGGAGCATCCTTTGGCTCTTTCCTTAGTCGTCGTTCTCCTGTTAATTTGGGGGAGGGAGGAGGAATTTCTTCCATTGTTGCCGGCTATGGTGCTACCCAGCTTCTGGACTGGCTTAAAGAAAAAGCTTTCAGAGCTCTCTTCTTTGGAGGAAGACGTGGGGAAAATGGATGAGCCCTCTTCTGTTGAGGAATCTGCAGAGCAAGTTATGTTTGGGATGGAGGGGGTGGGAAGCTTGGTAATGGATAAATAGATCTCTCTTTTTCCTTTGGGGCCCCTCTCTCTGTGTGACTCATTCCCTGGGTCCCTGCTCCTGGAAGTCATATTTCATCCTTGCCAGAGCAGAAAGTGCAACTTGAAATAGCAGTGGGGGTGGAGAAGCGGGAGGAGGTCACTCCGTCCATCAGTTTCTGGGAGAAGCATTGAAATGGGCATAACATTTATGGGCATGAAACCCGACTGGACAAAAGCCCAGGAACTCCTCATTTTGTCTGGGAGTCTCTAAAGGGTTGAGCCCCCAACCTCAGTATTCCAGGGAAGGGAGGGGGCCAGATGCCGCTGCTGCTGCAGCTTATCTTCAAGGGACAGTTGCCCCAGAGTCCCCCTCCTCCCCAATTCTCTCTGTATTTCTCTCTCAAACTCTGGGAGAGGCTGAGCCAGGGGCTCCCCATTTTGTCTGGGAGTCCCTAACTCGATGTGCCATGCAGAGATTATTGCAGCAGCAAGGGGTACGTCATGTTGTATGCTGTCCCAAAGTGCAGTTCAATAGGACTCCAGTTTGGGGGAGCGCTTGCAGTTAGTTTGTCGCACATTACTTGATACTAAGGGCGCAGCATCATGGGTGTAATATTTCACCAACTCGGAAGTGATGCTGATTGCAATAATTGCTTCAAGACAAATATAGGGAGCGTAGTCCAACACGCTTTAGACTCGAAGGGACCATACCAGTCTATTGTATACATCTGTAATCACTTGTGTCTGTGCAGTGAGCGTCATCAGCTTGTGTAAATGCAGAAGGAGTGCTGTCAAAATTTGAGGCTAGGATGGGATAAATGCACAGTGACTAATCTTTGCTCACACAAGTAGGTTCTTTTAAGTTAGTGGGCCAAATCTTGTCTGCTTTGCTCATGCAAGTAGTCCTGTTTACTCACTGGCATGAGTGAGGTGGGTAAGATTTGGCTCACGGGCTGTATGAGTAAAGATTACTTATGTGAGTAAGCATAGGCAGGATTGGACCAAAAGTGAAAAGGGGTAGAGGAAATCCTCATAGGAAAAAGTTCTTGCACTTTCCATAACAAAACAGTTTTCAAACACGGATGAGTTAAAACTACTTCTCAGTAGCTCCGGTTCATCCTTCAAACAGATGCCAGTTAAAGGCAATGGAAACTCCATTTTTACTGAGCAGTGTTGAAGCATCAGGGAGGAGGAGGGTCTGGCATTGAAGGGGTTAAATAACTGAGTTATGCAAATGAGACAATTATACCACAAGGGTCCAGTCCTTGATATGGACTGAGGGCCCGGGAAGCAGTCATTGGAGTGCCAAAGGGGGACTTGAACTAGAGGGTAAAGGCAGTTGACCTGTCATTTTATTTTCCTTTCTTATACTTCTTGAACCCTGATTATTGGTTGAACACACACGTGTGAGGGGGAGTGTGTCTGTGCATGCATGTGTGTAAATTCATACCGTGGCTGGTGGCTCAGAGCACTTTTTCTTTTTTCCACCCAGTTGAGTTACAAATCCCTCTAAAAATAGGAGCTCCTAATGAAACACTGTCAGACCTTCCAAGGTAGTGGTGTGAATTGGAGTCATTAGCAACCCAGCAGCCATCCTAATGAGCGCCGACTTTCTCAATACCAGGATATGGGGGCAAGGCTGATGTGAGCCAGGCTGTGGGTGCACCGAATCCCACACTCACGTTTTGTCCATGCATCCATTCCTTTCTGTGTAATGTTTCCAGGCAAGCACTTACTGCCAGCAGGGGAACTGCAGGGTTTATTAGGATCTGAGAAGAGCTTTTCAAGGGCCTGATCCAAAGCTCTCAGAAGTCAATGGAAGGCTTGCCACTGATTTTTTTGGATCAAGCCCCATGTGTAGGGAAGGAGACGTGTGCCTTCAATTCATAATTAAAACAAAGAGAAGCCTCGCACAAACATGAAGGAGGGAGCAAGGAAGCCATGCAGGAAGATTTGGGGTAGGGGCAGCATTTCTCAAAACCTCCCAAGGCAATGGTGAAGATCCTTGCCCTGTACCACTGACTGTCTGGATTCTGCATGCTGTGGGGCTGGAAGGGTTTGACATCGCTTTGTGCTTATGCATTCCCAAGGCAAAAAAAATTGCAACTCCCTCTGTTAGAGTTGGTCTTGCACCATTCCATGACCCATGCAGGTGACCAGTACCAGGATGGGAAGTGCCATTCCTGTCCCCAAAAGTTCATGTGCATGAGCATCCCAACACTTAGAATAGTCTCCCAGTTCTTGTGCACCCCAGGCCTGATCCGGTGATTCAGTTCTATTCTTGTCCAGCTGTAGTAGCAGGTGAGGTTACCATAAGCTCTGGATCTGGTGTCAAACACTCTCTCCTTTAGAAAGAAATCCTCCATACTCTGCTTTGTCCTCCTGCCTCCACAACCTGCCTTTACCTCAGCGTTGTTCCTGTCTTGTCTTTGTCTTTTGTTTGATCCGAGGCTACGAGCTGTTTGGAGCAAAGAAAGCACCTTATGCGCTCTATGCAAAGGGTCGTTTGTGGTGCAGTACAAGAAATGATTATTTGTGACAAATAGTAGCAATAACTGGGGAGAGCTGCAGTTCCCATAATGACGATGCAGCTCCCTTGTGGGGAGAGGAGAGGAGAGAGAATGCGAGTGTGACACAGAGATCAACAGGGGGTTTTCAGGCACATTTGCATTGTGGAGAGCTCACCATTAAATAGAGAGGGGGAGGATTTTTAAGGGGAAAATGGATTTTTCTCAGCTGTCCTTTGAATCCTCATTTTAATTGTAACAGTGGAAGCTTAGGGAAGTGGAAGGAGCTGGCATCAAAGGGACACTAGGGCAAATATTGCATTCTCAGGAGCTCTTGGTATTTTGTATTTGTTCTGGACCTTTTGCAAGGCCCTTGCGCTCTGTAACACTGCCGGCTCCAGAGAAGTTGGACAAAAGCCAGTTTCTCTCCCAGTTGAGAGGTTAAAATCGGAGCGAAGAGAAGGTGCGGTATAGTAGCTCACACTGTGTTGCTGCCCATTTGTCCTGTGGTGATGAATCAAGTCCCAGAGCCTGGCTGGGTTCCAGGGTTTCTTTTCCTATGTACTTGCCAAGGGTCTTTTTTTTTATTTTCTTTTTCTTTTGGACACTTCATCCCTCTATCTGCATTCCCTCTTTCAGGGTGAAGGCCTCTGAGGCATTCTCTCTGAACCCTTTCACTCAGGGTCCTCCTTCACAGAATATCAGGAATTTGCTCTGGGAGTCAGGAGGGGCTAAAGCTATATGAGTCTTGCATTTGAAGTGGGTATTTAATAGCACAGAAAAAGCCCTATTATCCAGGGCAGGAAAGTGGCTGGTGAGGTAGCCTGGTTATCTTGTAACTTCGGGATCTTCCTGTTAAATGTGTGGTGCTGGCTGCTGTTGGAGAGAGGCTGCTGCACTAGATGGGGCAATTGTCTGATCCAGTCCTGCAGTGTTTGTGTTCCAGCAGGTGGGGAAGGGAATAGTGTCTGCAGCAAGTCCAGAGAGGACTAAATCCCTCATAGATGCAGGAGCATCTGACAGGGCTGCCCTCTAGATCTGTGTGTCTGCTGGGACGCTTCCTTGGTCCCCTTTCTCTGTAACGTGTTCAGTTTGTTTTTCTGCATAGACCCTGAATCAGTTAGTTGTCTTGGACCCCCATCCTCTCCCCACTCCCAGGGATCAGGTGTCCAGAATATACATCTGAGATAGAGAAGGGGGATGATCTTTGCCAAGGGAAGACTGCAAATGAAACATTCCAAAGCTTCTAGGTCAAATTCATCCTCTAAACCCAATAGGAATGTTGCTTGAGCAAAGACTGGAGGGTGGGACCTATAATCTCCACATCGCAATCTAGCTACCCACTCTGTCCCCATCACATTGCTTCGCAATAATGACTATATCTCCCTGCATCTCTTAGTGGGAGCTATACACCCCAGGGGTATTGAGGCACAGAGAGATGGAGTGACTTGCACCAGGTCACACAGGGAGTGACAGAGCTGGGAACTAAACTCAGTTCTTCTGAGTCCCTGTCCTGTGCCTTAGCCACAAGACCATTCTTCCTTTCCCTGTTAGTTCATGTGCAATAACATCATGCTTCACTCCCTCCTTTGTTAGGTTAATATTAATTAACCAATGCAGGATTATTCCCTATGCATTCTATCCAATATAAGTTTGAAAAGTGCTAATCAAGGGAGATTTCACCCCTTCCCACAGCTCCTAGACCTCATTTTCAGGAAATATTTTTCCAACAGTCAGCCTAAATCAGATCCATTTCTTAAAAGCAAACACTGCTTTACACAGTGTATAGTCAGCAGTCACTGCAATTTGCCAACTCGAACACAAGCAGCTGGGATTTTTAAAGGGGCTGGCTAATTTACAAGCAGCGATATAGTAGGATGGATTCTAATCTCATGCTTCAAAGCATCATCTGAATATAACAAGTAATTTCCTTGCATTGTACAACTGGACAGGGGAAAGGCCATCTGAGAAGAATCAGATATTGGCCACTGCTGGAAGCAGGATACCTGATGAGCTGATTCAGAAGAGCAAATCCTGTGTCCTTAATAACTCTTAGGATTCTTGTTCTTCCCAGGGAGGTTCTAACTGGCTGGCCTCATATCCTCTTCTTGGCTGAGGCTATCCTGGCCTTTTGGGCTCTAAATAAAAGGTTCTGTAATGAGGAATTCAGCAAAGATGACTTCCTGTGGGCACAATGAACCTCCTGCTCTGCGTTAGTCTGGTCCAGAACTGGGAGTGAGCTGCTCATTCTCTGCAATCCGTCCCCACAGTTTCTCCACACTCTGCCTCCAGAGCAGGATGCGGTACCCAGCATTCCCAAGGCTCTGAGCCCCAGAACCTTTGCTGACCAGGACTCTGTGACATGTTGACATGCTTCACTGTGTCCAACATCGTGTCGTCTCTCGAGTGCCTCCGTGCTTTCCGCACAGCTTGCAGCGTCGCTGCCTGGGATGGGTAGGGGATAGACCTGTTCTCAGCCTAGAGTGACAGGCCAGGGCTCTAAACTGCAGCAAGGGGCTGTGTGTGTGTGTTTGTGTTTGCAGCACTATGCTTAGTGTCCAGTCCAGTGCATCCTTAATTCTCTCATATGTTCACCAGGGTATGAATCACATACACAAGTGGATTTTCAATTAAACTTCCTTGGGGCCAGAACAACTCTCTGCTGCCACTCAGATGAGCCTCTGTGTCCACTAGTTAGGTGTCACTCCCCCAAATCCCTGGTCAGACAAGTCTGCATATTGCTCCATTTGTCTCTAGTTTATATGCCGATGTTAAGTAGGGTTTTTTTCCCCTCGCACTGGTTCTAACTTGCTGCTAAATGGTTGCACAAAATTCCTCAGGCCCAGCCCTTCTCTTGGAGCTGTCTCATCAGTGCACCCCTTCTAGAGATCCTCAAGTAGCAGGGTCCCTGGTAACCATAAGTGTGAGAGCTGCATTATCCACTCACTGGGGACAAGGTTTTCAAGTCCATTTTGAAAGGGAGTGAAAAAAAACATGAGATGGTGGAGGAAGCAATTATCTAGTGGCTAGAGAAAGATGCAAACAAGGCTCCTGGATTCTACTGCCAGCTGTGCCACTGACTATGTGGTTCTGGGCAAGTAACTTATCTCTCCCTGCCTCAGTTTTCCTATATACAAAAGGAGGATACTGTTTCCCTACCTCCTAAGGGGGGGTGGGAGAAATAATTCAGTGTCTGTAAATCATTTGAGAGCCTCGGATGAAAAATGCCATAGAAGGACAAAGTATGTATGAATTGATGTGGGAAAATCCCCCCTGTAAAGAAGTTTAATCTAATCTAGATGAAACCCACCACGGGGAGAGCTGGAGTAAGACCCTGGCAGGAGTAAGACTGCTCCGTCGTCCTATTGGCCCCTTAAGTATATGGACAGTGATTTCCAGAAGCCATTAATATAGTGTCTTCTGAGCAGTATGATTAATTTAATAATCCATTCAGTATGTCTATGGAAGATCAGCGATTCTGACAGGATGTCATTAGATAGCAGGCTTTTCTGTATCTCTGATGTCTTTGGCCCATAACCTCTACAAATTTAGTCCTTTCTTGTTTCTTCCTTACCTCTATCAGGAGAAATTCAAGAATTGCACTAGATGTTGCTACTCAGAGTTGTTCACCCAATGGTTTATATATAAGCGAACATAAGCCCATGTATGATCACACACACACACTGTGACATGCACCTCCCACACAAATCCATGTACATAAACACATTGACATATGCCCTTGCAACATCCATCCCCTCAGATACATTTAGATGTGTACCCTGTGACATGTATATGTACATGTACCAGTGGTTCAACATGCATGCGTACACTTGTAGTGCACCCTATGTATGTGTTTGCACATGCACTCGATATACAGACACACAAGTGTACATTGTGGCCTGCATGTCCAGTCTGTGATCTGCAGCTCTCTCACCGAGAAATGCAGACACACAATCCGCCTGTCTCCTCTCCAGATGCATCATCCTGCCCCTCTGCTAATGGAGGGTTTCTAGACTCTTAAAATTCCACCACAGAGAAGGGTGGGTGTTGGGAACCATAATGTCTTTCAGCAATTTGCCAGCTGCTGCACCCCAGGCCCTTGTTCACAGCCAGGCTAATGCAGAGATAGTGAACATTCATCGACGCAGTTTCAGCCTTCCCAAAGGGATGAACAGGAGATATTTAAGGTCTCTGACTGCTACGGGGAAACAAGGCTTTATAGCTCTCTGGTCAATGATAAGAGCATCTGCACTGTGCTCTGGAGACCCTGTTTACAAGGCGGGGAAGCTCTCAGTCCCCAAACCCACTCTGGGCATCTCCCTTGGGTGATGTGCCATGGTAATGAGGGCGGAAGCAGTGCTCACCTCAGGTGGGAAAGAACTGGAAATCCACTAGCACGTGCCAACTTGGCCAAAGGAGAAGAAACAATCTGGTCCTAGGATGGAAGGACAGTTGTGCTGTTTGTGTATAACACCCGAGCCAGCAGGAGTGATGCTCAGGACAGACTAACCACAGAAGAGGTGGTTACCCTTTCCTCTCCGGCACGGATTTCCACCAAAGGCAGGATTCAGGGTTTTTGGTGGGGCAATCAAATCTGGCTTGTTAGAAGGAAAATGATACCCTTTTCCTACAAACGTAGCTGGCTGAGGCAGCCTGGTCCACTCACTCTGCTGCCTTGCAACATTGGAAATCATGGGGAAAGTAAGTCTAGGGGATCTCAGACTGGAATACAGGGTAAAATTGCAGCTCTGGTGAAGTTAGTCCCATGCGAGGGCGTTTGTGTTGGGTTTCAGATTAAATCCTCTGCTACTTTGATATGGATAGTTTCCCTGTAGATGGGCAAGATCCAAGCTTTTGTAGGAAGGCTCCTGAGCTGCTATGAGTATTTTAATAACAGCTGATGTGTTTATTCTCAACAGGAAAGTGTTAATTGGTCACTGCTGACCCACTGCAAGCTCTAACTCTAGTCTGTAATGATAGTTTGTTTGTTTTTACAATAGTGCATCAAGGCTACAGCAGTGATGAGGGCGCCAGATGCTGTACATACATCAATGAGCTTAGTGTTCGTAGACAAGACAGACAAAGAAAGCATCATTGTGCCATTTTACAGATAGGTAACTGAGGCCCAGAGAGGAGGTGACTTGCCTGACATCACACCGGGAGTCTATAGCTGAGTCAGGAATTGATCTAAGCCTCCTCAGTCCCAGTCAAGTGCTTTACTCACAAGATCATCTTTCCCCTCAATGTGCAGAACAGGGTTTCTGACAGCTGAGCGGAGCAGCTCTCCCTCTGGCGTGACTTGAGGATGAGACCAGTGACAGGAAGGTATATTTCTAGGAATTTTCTCCTAGTTCCAGGCTGTGTCAATAGGCAATCAGAGCACAGTCGCAGCTGGATTGACTGGAGCAGTGCTGATAAATGTTTAAAAGGCCGTGCACTCGTCAGCTTCTGCCACTGGAATGTACTGCTTCAAATTTTAATTGGGAATAATCCCTATTTAACCCTGGGGTGTTACAGGGCAGTGTGCTACAGAGCGCAAGAGAGCAGAGTTCTCACTCAGTCCCTTGTAAAAATCCCCTCCACTTGTTACCCCTGAAGCTCTGTCATCCCCTCTGAAATACCAGCAACCGGTTTTCTATTTAATGAAATGTGGAAACTTGAGTTTAAAGTCATGCCCCCAGTACCCAACCCATGCAGTTTCATGTATAGAACTGGGTTGCAATAATCCTTTGCTGTCCTAAAGCACCCCTCACCAGAGGAACACGGATGGCTTTGCAATCACGTTAATTACTATTATTGTCCCCATTTTAAAGATAGGAAACTGAGGCACAGACAGTGATGTGACTTGAGTCAGGAATAGAACCTAAGAATCCTGGCCCCTAACTCCATGCTCCAACTATTTCATGACTGTACAATTGTATAATACTTTGCATTACATTTACCCTTAGTTACAGGAGTTTGACACCCCTGTCCTTATCTCAGTTGTTCTGCAGGAGGTTGGTTCTTAAGCATCTGTACAAGCAACACGGTCTCTTCCCTTCCTCCCTGGACTCGCACCTGAAATAGCTAAGTGTGCTCATTCAGGGAAGGAAAAAGCTTGATTCAACTAGTTTCCTTGCCTTCCATCAACCTGGAAAGAGATCAAAGATGAAACCAGAACAATTCAGGGCCCAATCCAGCTCTTGGTGAAGTCAAAGGCAAAATTCCTATTGCCTTCAATGAACCATGATCCATCTAATCAATGTAGTTCTTGATTTTCCTCTCTCTCTCTCTCTCTGACTGTACAAGTGCCTCTGAGCAAGCCAGGGCAAAAAAATTTGTATGCACAACTCTGGGCTCATTCAGTGCTGACTGCATTGCAGTACTGGCCTGGAGGAGGAGGAGTTGGCACTACTGGAGCCACTGCTCTTCCAGTGAGGACTTCAGCCAAAGTTCCTTTTGTCCATCTCTGCAGTGTATGCACGGGGAGGACGTTACATATTGTCATGTGCAACATTCTGGACCAGACTTTCCCTTGCATCCTCCTGCCCCTACACACTAGTGCGGATGACCTCCCTGTGTCAGCTGGGGCTGCTGTGGCTCAAGGTGAAAGGGTCTACCCCCAGGGGCATGGCTGACGGTGGTGCTTTCAGTGCTAGATAAGGGCTGCTTTAGATTCTGCCATTGCTTCAGCAGGGGGGGATGCACTGAATCAGCATATTTCCCCCCCCCCCAGGTTCCTTTGCCACACCCTCCCAAGCCACCATTGCTCTCACTAACCCCGGAGAGGTTGAGCCTACTGGTGGATTTTCTGCAGGTGTAAACCAGAAGTAACCGTAACACTCCCTCTCTCAGTAAAACTGTTGATCTTCCAGGAGGCATAGCAGCCATTGCCCAACACAAAACAGCTGCTACACGGCCTTGAACAGACAGTGAGGGCATGTTCCGACCTGGTGAAAGCAGGTGAAACTCCACTGATGGGGATTTGCAGCATACCTGAGCTTGTGACCCCATCTTGGATTCCTTCTTAGCCTGTGACTCTGTGGGTGCTTGGGGCAAAGGGCCTAGTAACACCCAGTTCTCTTCTTCTCTTTCCTCTTGATCAATCTCTCGTTCTGCAGGGAGCTGCATCGCTTCCCTCGTGTTTTCCATGGTCCATGATCCCTCCATCACAGAGTGCAGGGAGCTGTAATTGAAAACCCACAGAAAGGGTTGGCGTTGGGGGAGTGTATGGGAAGTGAGTGATGCGGCACTGTAGCTGTTAGTGAGGTACATTAACCAAACGATAAGGAAGAGGTTTGCTAGGGTTAACTCTCATCCTTCACCTTAATGAAGCTATAAAACCCACTAGTGGGATTAAACTAGGGGAGAAATCCTATAAAGTTCCTCTTCCAGACCAGGAAGAGGAAGTGGTGTCTGCACAACAGGAACTTTGTTACAGGCTGGATTCAAAGCCAGTAACCCGTGTTGGCCCGTCAAGAGTTTGAGGTTTACTTCCAAATGATAGAGGAGAGATTTGAACGTTCTTCGAAGTGGAAGTCCTGGTGGGCTGAGCTTCTGTGGATGGAGGTTGGGGGGAAAGCGGGGAGAGCTCTTAAATTGAGCTTTGATCTTGTCACATCGCGGAAGCTAAGCAAGGTTCGGCTGGGTCAGTGTGTGGAAGAGAGACCTGAACAGAAAATCAAGCAATACAGGCAGGGTTGCCAGGTGTCCAGGTTTTCAGCCAGAATGTCTGGCTGAAAAGGGACCCCAGTGGCAACAGTCAGGCTGCTAAAAGTACAGTCAGCAGCACAGTAGGGCTAAAGCAGGCTCCCTGCCTGCTGTGTCTCCGCGTGGCTCCCAGAAGTGTCCAGCATGTCCGACTCCTAGGTGCAGGGGCACAGCAGGAACCACAGCCAATGGGAGCTGCTGGGGCAGTGCCTGCAGGTGCAGGCAGTGTGCAGAAGCCCCTGATCTCTCTGCCTAGGAGCCGGACATCCAACCGCTTCTGGGAGTTGCCCAAGGTAAGCGCTGCCTAGCTGAAGCCTGCACCCCAACTCTCTGCCCCAGGTCAGAACTCCCTCCCAAAGCGCGCACCCCACCCCCAGTAGAGAGCCCTCTCCTGCAACCCAAGCCCCTCAGCCCTGATCCCACCCCAGAGCCTTCACCCCCAGCCAGAGCTCTCACCCCTCCTGGACCTCAACCCCCTGCCCTAGCCTGGTGAAAGTGAGTGAGGGTGGGGGAGAGAGAGCAATAGGGAAGGGGGGGATGGAGTGAGTGAGAGGCAGGGCCTCAGGGCAGAGGATGTCGTTTTGTGTGACTAAAAAGTTGGCAAACTAAATACAGGGAGTGAATTTGGTGATTTCAGATGACCTTCTCCTTAAGTCTGTATTGAGACTATACCCCAGCATGATGTCAAGGGTTGATGAAGGCACAGTTTTTTTGGATGAGATGTAAAATCAAGATACAGACCACTTGTTTGTCTGAGACTTTGCTCAAGTGTGTGGAGGTATTGGTAAGAACTCTAAGGCTAAATTCCAGGGAAATGTATTGCATTCTGTCTTTCTATATTCCTCCTGTGGTTTCAACGGGATACAGGATTCTTCTTCCCTTGTTGTCCTAAACTGTTGTAGAGTGCTGTTGTGTCTCCCTACACAGAAGTGGCTGCACTTCAGTGATGTGATACCAATATCAAGAGGCTTAGATGTGTACATGTTGGGTTCCATTTTCTGGCAGGGCATTATAGAAATCAAAGCCAAGGAAGTAACCTGCAAAGCATAATTGTTTCAACATTTTCCTCTTCTGGTGGAATATCCAGTCATGATTTTCTCCTAATTATTTGAGTTTATTGGACACGTGTCTGAAGTTTTTATTCTTGTGGATTGGATAGTTTTGTTTCTTTTTCCATGTTTAGATGAGCATGCAGCATATTTCATTAGACTCATTAGATTAAAGCCACAAGGGACTCACCATGATCAGCTAGTCTGACCTTCTGCACATCACAGGCCACAGCACTTCAAACACCCACTTTTGCAATGGCCTGTAACCTGTGGCTGAGTTACCGAAGTCCTCAAATCTTGATTTAAAGACTTTTCAAGTTATAGAAAATCCACCATTTTGGCAGATTCTTGCATGGAAAAATTGAGCTAAAAAATACGTTTGACACAGCACCGCATGACATTCTCATAAGCAAATTAGAGAAATGCAGTTTAAATGAAATTAGTATAAGGTGGGTGTGAGCGCAACTGGTTGAAAGACTGTACTTGGAGTAGTTATCAATAGTTGGCTGTCAAACTGGGAGGATGTATGTAATGGGCTCCCTTAGGAGTCAGTCCTGGATCCACTACTATGCAATATGTTCAGTAATGACTTGGATAATGGAGTGGAGAGTATGCTTATCAAATTTACGGGTGACACCAAGCTGGGAGAGGTTGCAAGCACTTTGGAGGATAGGATTAGAATTCAAAATGATAGTCTTCAAATATGTTTGGAGCTATTATAAAGAAGAAGGTGATCAATTGTTCTCCATGTCCACCTGAAGATAGGACAAAAAGTAATGCACATAATCTGCCCAGAGGGAGATTTATCTTAGATATTAAGAAAAACTTTTTAACTCTAAGGGTATTTAGGCTCTGGAATAGGCTTCCAAGGAGAATTGTAGAATTCCCATCATTGGAGGTTGTTAAGAACAGGTTGGACAAACATCTGTCGGGGTGGTCTAGGTTTACTTGGTCCTGCCTCAGCGCTGGGGGATGGACTTGGATGACTTCTCAAGGTCCTCTCCAGCCCTACATTTCTACATTTCTATGGTTCTATGATGGGGACTGGAGACGCACTCTTCAGCTGCACAAGCGTCTTGGGTGATTCTGATGGGAATTCCAATTCCATTCCTTTCCAATTACCATTCCTGAGTGACTCTGAGATGCAGCTGATACCTACATGACTAACTCTTCGCATTCTCACTGCTGGTCCCCTGCTATTTCCCTTCATTGCTAAATCCTTCAAGCACAAGCAGCAAGTATCTAGCCGTGGAGGGGTGTCAGGCAGAAATATCTGAATATGATGATACATCAGGGCGAAATGCTAGCTCCTCAGCACTGGGAAGGAGCTTTCTGGGGCCCAGTAGATGCAGCATCTGCTTCTGCCACCAGCCTGGCAGGGAGAAGGAAAACCACAATAAAAGATGCCTTTCCATAAATAAAATAAAAGCAAAAAGCCGGTAGGATGGGTGTCAGCAGGCTCAGTTAGTACCACTTCCTGCTGGAGCAGTTGCCTGTGGTGCTCATAAGTTGTTGTGGCTACTGCTGCAAAGAACTGCAATGAGTTGCTGTGTTCATGCCATTGCCCTCTGCCAGATGCAATAGGTTCTACACTGTCGGCAGCTGATGGGGATTCTCATGGCACTCAAAAGTTTGGGGGTCTGTAGCTTTGGAGGTAGGAGGATCATAGTTTGCTGTTGCCCTGTCCACAGCATGCAGAATACTGACAGCCGTGAAGCCCTAGGTGACAACAGATTTGTTACAATAGTTTAATGCCTTCAGCCCCTTTTCCCCCTCCAATTTATCTTTTAATAACGCTGCCAACATTATTTTTCATCTCTGTCTCACATGCTCCGCTCGCTGCACGCTTCGCCTGGCAATCCTTTCTGTCTCACCCAGACCGCTCGCACAACAATGCTCTAATGGGAAGAGACACCGTCTGCTGCAGTTAATAACTTATGTTACAGACTGACTCATTCCTGCTATGTGGGAATTGCAAACTGTGCAGCAAGCCAGAGCCAGCACCTCCATTCGGAGGGTTAAGAGGGTTGGTTCTGATTTGGGTCTGGGTCATGGGCACTCCCATAATGCCAACACTTCACCTATAGTGCCTTCACCTGTGGATTTCTGAGCACTTCCCAAAGCTGCCATTGCTGTTTAGAGGAGAAACTGAGCCACACAGAGAGGGAAGCCACTTGCTCAAATGGAAATCAATGGCAGGGCTGTGATGAAACCCTGGCCTTCCAACTCCTATCCTGATGTGCTCTCCACTGAAAAGGCAGCATGTCTGGAACAGGTGAAAGGAAATCCTTTTTTTTATATATATACACAGTATGTAAATGACTTGGGAGAACTGGGTTTTGCAGAATATTGAAATAAATCTATGGGCATGGAGGGATTTTATGGCTTTCTCTATGTTGCACACTATGGTCACTGGGGAGACTTCATCACAGCAGCATGGATGGCACTCAGATTCTCCTTTTCCAAAAACTCCTGCCCCTGACCTAAAAGAAAATCTCCATTTGCAGCCTGGGGGCTGTGAGCGCTTCTGATTCTACCAGCAGAGGACAGTGGTTCTCCCTCTATTCCCAGCTGCCTCCTGTGCTCTGGCTTATTATAAATGGAGACAAATAGCTTAGTATGTTTCGTTTTGCTTTTAAAGTTCAGTCACTTATAGGAATAACATCTGCCGTGATGAAAGGTAAGTGCTCTCCAGTCTCATGCTTCAGGACATTTGCTGAGGTAAAAAGAAATTGCCCATTCAGGATTAGTATTGGGGTACGTTATGCAGGAGTGCACACTTTCCAGCATTAACTACTCTGAGCGTCTGCTGACTACAATAGGAGGCAATATTGCCTAATGGATGGAACACTAGACTAGGACTCAGAAGATCTGGGTTCTATTCCTGGCTTTGGCAATGGTTTGCTGGGTGACTTTGGCAAGTCACTTCCCTTCCCTCTGCTTCAGTTTCCTCACCTGTGAAATGGGGATGAAGTGTCTGTAAAGCACTTGGATATTTATAGATAAAAAGCACTATGCAATATATTTTATTATTATTATTGGCTAGCTGGTCTCTTCTGGTTATTGAACTTGCTGTGTTAGAACCTGCATTTCTCCTTCCAGCCATGCTGAGTGGGAACTTGTCTAGCCTGGTTCATCTACTCTAGGGCTCCAGCATTTCTGGTTTTAGGACTGTTAAAAGAGAAAAAGGTTTGGGACCATCCCTACCATTTAGCCATAAAGAAAGGGAGAGTGGTTGTGACCCCCTGGAACCTGCCACTGATCCCACTGAGAGGGATCATAATCTCTCAGCTGAGAACACATGCCCTACTCCATTTAACTTCTTCTGGTGCAGTCAGAGTTGTCTGTATGGGGCTGCTCAGCCTGTTGTGTGTCTCTCCTTGAGCAGCTGCCCCTTATATTTATATCCGAGTCTGGTTCTGACCAAAAGGTCTGGCTTCTCTCTGATTTTTCTATTCAAGGAGGGTCAGGTCTGCATGTGGGAAAACCTGTGGTGGCGCCAAGCTGGGAAGCAAGCAGTGCTGGGTTTGTTCTGTCTCCTACCCTGAAGTTATGGATGTGGCAGTGATGGAGAAGCACCTTTAGTGGTGGGAGGAGGAGGAGTGTCTTCCCTTTCCAGGCCATTGTTCTCTCCCAGCAGTGCCCCCACTTGGGTAAATAATGGCCTGTTGCTTGCCTGTCCCAGCTGTGCTAGGATGGAGACAGCCATAATAACAGTGATGTAATTTGCCTGTTGATTTGAGATGTGCCATAATTACTGCAAGATTACAATATTCTTACACTACCCCTTGCAGTCCTTTACACTTCCCAAGGGCTTCTCTTGCTCATACTTACCTCACACGACCCACAGAATTTGATCTGCTCCATTAGGATCTGTCAGATGCTTTGCCTGCCTGTCTCTCACTGATGTGATTTAGTGATGCTCCTGCTTGGCATGCCCATGGCTTCTCAAACATCCACCCATACCTGTCTGACCATCTCCCATCATTCTGTCTGCCTCTAAGCTTAGTCACAGGATGGGCTCTGCACACGACATGTGAAAAGGAGGATGTTGGAGGTGGGAGCTGTGGTCGGGTACAGTGAATGGGTTTGCATAGCCATGAGCAGGGATAGGTGAATTGTCATGTTCCTGGTTAGAGCTCACGTTGCTTCTGGGATGCGGACCCAGGGTTGGGGTGCTGGATGGTGCATGTGCTCACTGGCTTTCGCAACTCAGACAGCGGAAATGTTGGCTTAACTCTGTCTCCCACCTTCTCTCGGGCTTACCTTTCCTTGTCCTCATGGACAGAATCCTAGAGAGAACCCTGGACCCAAAGGACAGAGCTGCACTTTGTGCATCAGGGCTGAGGTTGGCTCTTAATCAGTATCAGTTTGGGGTAAATTACCTTCTGCATGCATCTTTGTTACAAATGCCAGATTGGTACAAGTCACATTGCCCTATCACTGACATCCGTTTCAGGACCAGTTTGCACTAATATCTGTGCAACTGCTGAACTGAGCCCACTAACTATTTGAGGCTCGCAATCCTGGTCCACAAGGTAGCTAATTAGTCTCTTCGTTTTGCAGATTCATAGATTTCAAGATCAGAAGGGAACTTTAGATTATTCTAGAAAAGGTTCAGAGAAGGGCAACTAAAATGATTAGGGGTTTGGAACGGGTCCCATTTGAGCAGAGATTAAAGAGGCTAGGATTTTCAACTCGGAAAAGAAGAGATTAAGGGGGGATATGATAGAGGTATATAAAATCATGAGTGATGTGGAGAAGGTGAATAAGGAAAAGTTATTTACCTTGTGCCCATAATATAAGAACTAGGGCCACCAAATGAAATGAATGGGCAGCAGGTTTAAAACAAATAAAAGGAAGTTCTTCTTCATACAGCACATTCCTTGCCTGAGGAGGTTGTGAAGGCTAGGACTATAACAGGGTTTAAAAGATAAATTCATGGAGGTTAAGTCCATTAATGGCTATTAGCCAGGATGGGTAAGGAATGGTGTCCCCAGCCTTTGCTCATCAGAGGATGGAGATGGATGGCAGGAGAGAGATCACTTGATCATTGCCTATTAAGTTCACTCCCTCTGGGGCACCTGGCATTGGCTACTGTCAGTAGACAGGATACTGGGCTGGATGGACCTTTGGTCTGACTCAGTATAGCTGTTCTTATGCTCTTTGCATACAGATGCCTGACCCCTGTACATCAGAGGCCATCGAATTTCATCCAGTTACCTCTGCATTGAACCCAATAACCTGTATTTGGCTAAAACATACCTTCCAGAAAGGCATTTGTTCTTGTTCTGAAGATGTCAATAGATGAAGAGTCTCCCTCTTCCCTTGGTAGTTTGTTCTAATAGTTAACCACCCTCACTGTTAAAAATGTGTGCCCTATTTGTAACCTGAATTCATCTGGCTTTAACTTCCAGCCTTTGTTTTTTTGTTATGCCTTTTCCCTATAGATTAAAAAGCCCCTTAGGACCCAGTATTTTGTCCCTGAGAAGGTACTTGTACACCATAATCAGGATGGAGGAAGCTGAGGTACAGGGAATCAAAGTGATTTGTCCAGGGCTATGTAGGGCCCTACCAAATTCTCGGCCATGAAAAACGTGTCACAGACAGTGAAATCCAGTCTTCCCCCCATGAAATCTGGTCTTTTGTATGCTTTTACCTTCTACTATACATACTTCACGGGGGAGATCAGCATTTCTCAAATTGGGGGTCCTCACCCAAAAGGGAGTTACAGGGGGGTCATGGTATTGCCAGCCCTCACTTCTGTGCTGCCTTCAGAACTGGGTGGCTGGAGATTGGCGGCTGTTGGTCAGGTGCCCAGCTCGGAAGGCAGCACCCTACCAGCAGCAGCACAGAAGTAAGGATGGTAATACCATACCATGCCACCCTTAGCCTGTGCTGCTGCTAGCGGCGGCTCTGCCTTCAGAGCTGGGATCCCAGCCAGCAGCCGCCATTCTCTGACTGCTCAGCTCTGAAGGCAGCGCCACCACCAGCAACAGCACAGAAATAAGGATAGCAGCATCACAACCCTTCCCTCCCAATAACCTTACAAACCCTCCCAAACTCCTTTTTGGGTCAGGAGCCCTACAATAACAACACCATGAAATTTCAGATTTAAATAACTGAAACCGTGAAAAGTATGATTTTTAAATTCCTAAGACTGTGAAATTGACCAAAATGGACCATGAATTTGATAGGGCCCTAGGGCCATGGAAGGAGGCAGTGTCAGAGCCAGGTGTAGAACTAGGGTAAGCACCTCAATTGAAAATGGTCAGTCTATCTCTGGAAGCTGGGCAAGCTGCATAGCTGGTATGTCCAGCGCCAGGCACTCTGACCTAGGGTTTGACTAGGACCCAAATTTTCCCTTCCTGAGCCAAGCCTGAATAGCTGGGCACAAGGGGGTTTATCTGGGATGGGAGGAGGAGTCCTCTTTTTTCAGGCTCCCGAATGGCAAAGGAGCCACTCTGCTTGGGACTGTAATAATAGCTGCTGGTGTGGCCCTGTTCAGGTGGGGTGGGGGAAACAGCCTGGCCTGGTCCCCCTTGCAGCCAAGTTTGCAGAGGTGGGTTCTGTGGAGCATGGCTTCTTGGTGTGCAGGGGGCATGGACTCCGTGTGTTGGAACCCCGTTGGGAGGTGGGGTCCATCACAACCACCATGGAGAAACGGGTGAGGCGAGACAAGATAGGCAGTTTAAAATGACCCCTCCCCTTGTTTCCAAGCGGATGGGTGGGTGGGTTTATTGCTGCACTAATGGACTGTGGGACTGCGAGCAGGGATTGATCGCACTGTAAGTTGCTGAGTTATTGTTGGATGTGCCTTTTTTTTTTTTTACCCCCTCCCTTCACTGTGGCGTTTAAAAAAATCAATGCTAATCCTTTGGTCCCATTAGTGACTTGTACAGAGGTCACCACCTGGCAATGTCTATCCCTCTTCCACCCCAGACTAAGCAGGGCTTGGAAGCTGAGCCATACCTTTAAAGAAACCATCGAATAGGAGTATGAGCCAGGGATCTCCTCTGGCCATAAGCTCTGGTTGGCACTGGCTGGTGCCCACCTGCCTGTTGGGTATTCCGCTGTTCTCCCGACTTCAGCCTGCCCCTCAGTCCCAGCCAGATTGCAGGAATTGGTCTTTGTGACTCAGTGTGGCAGCAGTGGTTCCTCTGAAGTGGTGCTGATACTATATGCCCTCAGCATGGCATCAGGGGGTGCTTTGATGCTGTAGTTGGTGTTGCTCAGACATGGAGGGGGGATTCAAGACCCTGTGGCTCTAGTAGGATGAGTAGGATGCAGTAGTTTTAACCCAAGGATTCTAGTTGTTAAGGCTTGATAATATGCTCGTTTTGGAGACATCCTGCCTCCCAGAATTTGACCTGCATTTTCAGTTGAATATGGCCTTCCTCTTTGCTTCCTGCCCTGAGCTGTTGGTTGTGTTAACAACTCTCCAACTGTCCTCCAGATGCAGCCACATTTCAGTGGTGCTGGCATACAAAGTCCAACACTTTGAAAAGTGATTTGATTTTGGGTGCCTCAGTTTTTCAGTGTCCAACCTGACACCCCTCAAAAGGATCTGAGTTTTCAGAGTGCTGAGCAACCTGTCTTTTTAAAATAAGGCCTCTTCTAAGGGGTCCCAGGTTGGCCACCCACCATCACTAGTCTCTTTTGGAAAATCCTTGGCCAAGGTCTGTCATACAGCTCTGGGATCTTTCAGGATGAAGGCACCAGACAAATGCAAAGATAAACTGCTCCTGTCCCTCTGTCTGTCCCCTACTCACAATAGGAGAGAGGCAGGTTTCTCACTATTCTCATGTTACAGTCAAAATGCTGCAAGGTTTCATGCTTTTTCCTTTTAAATATTATATTAGAATTGGGTTATTAATAATTTTTAAAATAGCGCAGGACTCCTTTTCTGTCTGGTTTCAATAATTAAAAATAAGTGCTGACACCTCAGAAGCAGGGGCTCGCACACTGAGTTAGCAGGATGTTTTCCAGCTGACGTTCACAGTAGGGAAAGGCGTGTGTGGGAGGGATGTTCAAATGGCTCTGATTGATTGCTGAGCAGGGAAACAGGCCCTGCAGAGTTCCCTCTGCCTCTCCCAGCCACTGAGTCAAATGGCAAGGCTGTGTGGGAAGTGAGAAATTTCATCTCCACGTCTGTAACTGAGAACATAATGCAGATCCATCTGGGAGATAAAACTGGGGAATGTGGAGCTCTGGGTGCAGGTCCCATCTCCTGCTAATTGACTCATAGGCTCGAGTGTCTTTAGGGTGGTCAACGGCTCCTGGGATTGTCTGCTATCCTTGAAACTGATGAGGAGTCTGGAACCCAAAAGCAAGAAGGAAGGGTTCTCGGGTCTCGTTTGCCCACTGTTGGGGGAGGCAGAGAGCTCAGGGCAACTTCTTCACTTGAGGAGGTTGGAGAAAGACTGTTACCCCCTATTCCCTCCATGGATCTCTCCTGCTCCTCACTGGTGACTTGCTGAGGCCCTGGCATCGTGACAGAGTGGGAGGCCCAAGCACCACTGGCAGAGCCATGCCAGCAGCACACATTCAGCCAGCAGTAGGTTGTTGGCTCAGCCGTAACCACTCAGCTTAGTTTCCTATGTCTCCTGCTGTCATAAACAGATTGTTAAGGATTAATGTGTCTCTTACCTGTAAAGGGTTAACAAACAGGGAACCAAACACCTGACCAGAGGACCAATCAGGAGACAAGATATTTTTGAATTTGGGTGGAGGGAAGCTTTTGTGTGTGTTCTTTGTCCGTTTTTTTTCTTCTCTCGGGGGGTCTGAGAGAGACCAGACATTACTACAGGCTCTCTAAGTTTCTGTTCAAATAGTAAGTAAAAACAGGCGATTTAGGCTTTTTTGGATTTGTTTACTCTATGTGCAATGTGGATCTGGCTGGTTAACTTTATAGGTGTAGTTGCTGGGAATGTTTTGATTTGTATATTTATCTTGAAGTTACAGAGATCATTCTTTACTTTTCCTTTCTTCTGTTAAAAATTTCTTTTAGAGAACCTGATTGATTTTTTCCTTGTTTCCCTTGTTTTATCCCAGGGGATTGGGATAACTCACCAGGACTGGTGGGGGAGACGGGAGGGGGAGAGGTAGAATGTCTCTCTGTTTTCCTGTAATCTGTTTGCCTCTGTGGAAGGGAAGGGACATGCTTCTCTGTATTGTGATTAAAGAGGTTGGTTCAGTATCTCTCAGGATAGCCCAGGAGGGAAAAAGTCTGGAGGGGGGGAAGGGGAATGGTTATTTCTCTTGTGTTAAGAACCCAAGGGGTTTGGGTTCTTGGCTCCCATGGAAGGTTGGAGGTTCAGATTGCCCCCAAAACACTATATTTTTGGGTGGTGGCAGTGCTATCAGATCTAAGCTGGTAATTAAGCTTAGAGGAATTCATGCAGGTACCCAAATTGTGGACGCTAAGGTTCAGATTTGGGAATTATACCTTATGACACCTGCTCTCTTGGGTCTGTGCAAGGCTTGTCTCACAAGGAAAGGCACAGGAAGTTTTCAGGGGCTGGATCTTAGTTGGAAGTCAGTTTCAATAATACAATGCAAGGTATCAGCAGTGATCCTGGCATGGGTAAATCTGTATAATGACAATTGCACTTTTAATCCACAGATCTCAGTGCACGCTACAAAGGAGGTCATTATCCCCATTTTACATATGGGAAAACTGAGGCACAGAGATGAAGAGTCTTGCGCAAGGTCATCAGGGGCTAGTGGCAAAGCTAGGAATAGAATCTAGGTCTCCTGAGTCCCAGTTCACTGCTCTATCCACTTCCCCCATCCCAAAGTGAATACAACAGTTGTGAGAACCAAAGGCTAATTGGGCGGGCTAGTCAAGCTTTTAGCTTGTCTGGCTGGTATTCACCCAGTTCTTTTAAGATTCTTGACCCACTTGCTTATTGCAAGAAATGTGTCTTGGTATCAATTTATAAATTTAATTAAAACTCATAAAATAAACTAAAATCAAGAAAACATCGCAAAAGCTAAAATGTTATTGTTACTTACTTTGAAGCAAGAATAAAGGCCAAAGACCAAATCAAGGTCAAATCAATGAGTTAGACTCATCATGAAATAAGTTAAATCATCAAATTAATACTCAGAATAACCAACCCTTATAGATTTTTTTAGAGGATTTGAAGAAAGTGGCTGTCAGTTTGGTTATAAATCCCAGCAAAAGAATTTGATCAATGTCCATCAAATCTATAACTTGGAGCTGATTACATGTCTTAATACTGAAACCAAATTATTATCTCGTGTCTAAACCACCATTTCAGAGCCAATTATAGAGCTGCCTTCTTGGAGTTCTATTCCTGTGCTGTGGCTAACCCTTTCCTCCCACCAAGAGAGCTATTAGCAATACAGACCTCAACAGAACACTTTTGAGAAGCATCGCTTTGACAACTCCTGTTTACCAGAAATTCCAGGTGACAGTTTCAAATCTCTCAGGACTTTTAAACATAGAATACAGAACAGGCTGAAACTAATGGTTCTGTGGGACAATATCTAGGGCCGTTTTGGCCAGGGAACTTCTCCTGGGGCCTGCCTCATGTGGACTTCAGGGATGGGCAAGTCTCTTCAGCTCTGTGCCTCAGTTTTCCCATCTGTAAAATAGGGATAATGACCTCCTTTGTAGAGTGCACTGAGATCTGTGGATGAAAGGTGCATTGCTGCACTTCCACATCCTAACCTCAGAGAATCTAACCAGACTGGGGCGACTCCCAGCTAATAAAAACAAAGGACAGCAGTGGAAAAAAGGAAAGCTACTGAAGATAAATGGGGATTCATGAACTCTTCAGCTAGCAGTCTTCTGGACTCTGAAGGTGTAGGAGCTGGAACTGTAAGCAAGGAGCCAGACAGTACTGTTGAACTAGAACAGCACTCCTTGCCAACAAACGTTCAGGTGCTGGGAGACTGGTGAGAGGCTGGCAGAACCTGTTTGTTCATGTCTTGACTCCTCTTCCCCAAGATATGAGTCTTGGGGATTCAAAAGCATTGTCACCAGTTTCAGAAAGTTTGACATAAAAAAAATCATATAAATATAGCTGATTGCTAAGGTTTTTTCCAACAACCAGTCACTCAACATTCATCCATCAGCAACGTTAAAAATAACTTGACCAACTCATGATTAAAGTCATTGTTCTTTTCCCAAATGAGACAATTTATTGTAATTTTTCTGTTTGGAAGTGAGCTATAAATCAAACAATTTATCTTCTGGAATTTTCATCTTTAAACCCCATCAAAATGAAACTTGTTTAAAATGTAAAATATTTTAACATCTATCTAAAGTCTGTATTCCTGTATATGCTATTTCTCACTCACAGTGGAATTATAGGAACAGGTAGTGTGGTCCAGTGGTCCATCCCATGTCAAAATATACCAAGTAAATATCCTTGAATCCAACTCTAATAAGTTCTCATATAGACTTCTGACTTTGCCTGTCTATACATTTTGATTACTATTGATGGAAATCTTTTTTTGTTGGTTTGCATGTGTATAGTGAAATCAACATTTAATGACATTTACAGAGAAAAATCCAAACCTAAACATAAAGTATGGCCAGACTGGGTGAGAGGAGGGGTCTATATAGTGTAGCATCCTGTCTCCAACAGTGGCCAGTAACAGCTGCTTCTGAGTAAGGTGCTAGAAACCCTGCAGTACCAGTTCATGGGATAACCTGAGCCCTGGGAAAGTTCCTTCCTGATCCCTGTAAATTAGAGGTTGGCCTAAGCTCTGAACCTTAAGGGTTGATACCCCTCCTAAAATTCTTCTGCTTTTTTTAAAAATGTTTTATGAATCTGAATAGTCGTCTTATCCATATACACAACTAATCCTTTTTGAATCCTGCTAAATTCTTGGTCTTATTGGTATCCTGTGGCAATGAGATTCCACAAGCTAATTGTGCAATGTGTGAACAGGTGTTTTCATTAATCAATTTTGAATTTGTCACCTTTACATTTAATTGGATATCCCTTTTGTCTTATAATAAGAGAATGGGGTGAATTGAAGTTCCCAATCCACCTTGTCTATCCTAGTCATCACAGCACAAGGCTGGGAGTTGGGAGATCTGGATCCATTCTTGTCTTAGACACTGACTCTCTGTGTGACTTTGGGTAAATTACTCAATCTCCATGTGCCTCAGTTTTCCCGCCAATAATGATACTTAACAAAAGCACTTTGAGATCTATGGGTGAAAAGTGTTAACGCACCTTTAGAACCCTTGGAAGGGGGCTGTGTTCTGTGTAACCAAGGTTCAAATGTGGCAGACAGGCAAGATTTCCAAGTAGATCTGGTTAAAACTTTTGAAATGAGAAATTTATTTGTGAGAAATGGCCTTTTTTCAAAATTTGAACATTTCCCTTTTTTCTTCAGTTTTCAATTTTTGATTACATTTGAAAACTAAAAAAAGTACTCACTTTTTCTTACCCTTCCCCATCTTCCCCTCTCATCTTCTCCCCCCCACCTGCTTTTCAATAGGAAAAATGGGGGGATGGGGAGAAGGAAAGGACAAGCTGGGAGGACAAGTAGCCCTAGAAAGCCAAACATGGAAAATGTATAAAAACCTTCGTAAAAACTTTCAAACAAACAGGTCCTTTTTGAAACCTGTGGTATGAAAAAATGTTTTCCATTTTTCAAGCAAGCATAGGTGTGTGTGTGCGCATATGTATGTGCCGGTGCAGACATATTTAGAGGTGAAGATTTAATCATATATCCAAGGAGGTTCTCCTTTATATGCTTGGAGGAAGTATTACCTGGTAGGGAGAGCAGAGGGACTAACAATCAAGACTCCTCAGTTCTATTCCCAGTCCTCCTATTGACTTATTGAACAAACTTAATCACGTCCCTTCACCTCTCTGTGCCTTGGCTTCACCATCTGTACACAGATTCTCTGGCTGTATTTCACTCACAGGGGTGTGGCAAAGATATTGTGCTAGGCTTTGCCCATGATCATGGAGTCTGAGCTGGGCAGAGGTGCCCTGGAGTCTATATCCCTGTGCACAGTGTACTGTAAGCCAAGCCACTCCAGACTGTGATGGCCTGTGGGACAAAAGGCCTGTGCTGAGCCTGGCCTTTCCTTATCCTTTTGTGGAAACTGCTGGATATCAGTCAAGACTGATGGGCTCCTTGGCAGGAGAGATGCTGCTACCATCTTAGGAGCCACAGTGGCACTGCAGAATAACAACCCATGTGGGGGCAGGAGGGTCTCTCCTCTCAGCCCAGCTGATCCAGTGTGGGCAGTGCTCCAGCCTAGTTCCTTAATGCTTTTAGCCAAGTCCCTGCTCTGTTGGGGAGCAAAAGACTGCATGTGTCACTGCATGGATTCTGAGGGACAGCCTAGGATTTCCCATCTGCAGTACCCCAGAATCCTTGGTTACCTGGAGATGGAGACTCTGCCCCTGCCCCCATCCCTATGGTGGCCCTTCTGGCTGGCGTGCAGAAGCACAGTGCACTCCCAGAAACTAAGCCAGATAGAGTGTGACAGATTTATGTTACCGATTTGCCTGGGGCTTTAGGTGATTAGGCTGAGGCCGCAAGATTTTTAGGGGAGGAGATGAAGCAGCACACCAAGTGACTAGTTTTAAAGCTTTATTATTTAAATAACAGTAGTGAGTCCTGGGTGCGCCTCACATTACTTGGAGGAAGGAAGAAAAAGTTAGTGCCCAAGCCCTAACCCACGTTTATACTTAGACATACACAACCCAAGGCTGGCCAAGCTTGGGTGTAACATAAGAAGAGGAGGGAGAAGGGTAGATGAGTATTTTCTGCACAAGCCGTTTAGAGTTTGCTGTTGATTTTTGACTTGCTTTAGCTTTTGGGAGGGTTTTAAGCCCTGAGTTTTTCCGGGGGCACTTTTGTTTAGGGACCTTTGCCTGCCATGCTTTCGGTACCAGTTTGAACAGCTCAGACATGGTATCTCAGGATGGATTGCAGGTCAGAACTACTTCTCCAGTCCTGGTCTCCCAGCACAGCTCTGATCCACTTCATCCCTGGCCAAAAGCCTCCTGCAATCCAGTCTTGGGCTCCTTTCCACAACTCAGCTGGTGCTCCTCAGTCCTGCCCTACAGAAACCTCTGCTAATCTAGCATGGGACCCCTCCTGAGCAGCATCTACAAATTCATGGCCATTTCTGTGGGTTTTGTGATATGGACAATATGAGAGCAAGCAGGTAGAGATCCCCACAGAGGTTTTATTTGGGATGTGAGAGAGGTTGTGCAGTCTGGTTTCCAATGGTAAAGGGCACAGAATTATGACAACTCTTTATATAGTGGCCAGGCCACCTTCACGCAAGATGGTAGTGATCCCTGCCCTGAGGAGCATCAAATCGAAATGGGCAACATAGATAGTTGAGGGGCTATAACAGAAAGCCAAGGACAGAGTAGAGGCGATTAGCACCATCACAATATTATCATGTTAGTTAAATATGTCAGTGCCATGTCTTGTCTTATCTTGCTCAGGGCCAGGGCTCCCTTCTTCTTGCTGCCTGGTATGTTACTCTGGAAGCAGTTGCAGTGAAATCAATGGGCTTACACATGGCTTAAAGTACTGCTTGTTAGGCCCCATATCAGTACAGCACTTACTTTAAACACTGGCTTAAGTGCTTTGGTGAATATGTGTAGACTCAAGCATGTGCTTTGCTGAATCAGGGGGGGTGTGTGTGTGTGTGTGTGCGTATGCGTGCACGCACCTTGTTGTGCTACCGGTTGTCTGAGGTGAGTGTTCAGGTTTATAAAGATGATGATGGAAAACCTCGCTGCTGATCTTGGGCCGCTGCTTCAACACCATAGACTTCTGGCCCATTGGAATAAGCGGTAGCTGTTTAGCTATCGTGGTTGAGTTTGTTTTTCTGCTGGACAGCAGAGCAGCAATCTGTGAGTAACAGATCATTTGAATCGCTTGACCTGCCTCTAGTCCTTGATTTGATTTGAGCTTTGCTTCATGCATCCTGGTACATCAGCTCAAGCCTCGGTGCTCCATTACACATCCTCCTGGGATCATTGTAGTACTGAGTTCCCCATGCCCTATCCCACATGCAGGGGAGTCGGAGGTTAAAGCTGGCAGCTCTGATTAACCCCCCATGTGCTTATTATTATGCACTGGCTCTGAGTCCTTTAAAAGAGATCATGCCCATTCTGTTCTGCTTAATAACTGGACAGTAATTAGCTTCACAATTCTGCTACTATACTTATAATAGCCACCATTACAGTTATAGAGGTTTAGACAGTAATGACTTACAAAGTAATTAATGAGCAAGAGGTTTTATTGCTACCTTTATTTTTAGATTGTGTTTCATGGGCTATCTCTGCCAAATGCCAAAATCTCAAATGAAATGTCTTCCAGCGACGTTCCCTGCTCCCCTTTTCTCAGTTCTCCCCAATAACCAGACCTGGACTCATGAGGAACTACCTGTTTGATAGCCAATTATCTGTATTTCCTATGTGTTGTCCAGTAGTTAAAGAAATTAGCTGGACATCGGAGCTGTTTGCAGCTCTGTTACTGACTTGTTGTGTGACCTTGGGCAAATCTCTTAACTGCTATGTGCCTCGGTTATCCCATTTATAAATGGGAAGAATAGTGCTTCTCTAGAGCAGCAGGTGTTGTGAAGCTCAGTTTGCTAGTGTTTATGAAGTGCTTTTGAGATCGTTGGATAAATGATACTATTGAAAGGGAAGAATTTATTCTCATCTTCTGGACTAAAGCTAGATCTTTGGTCTTAAAGCTTATACCTCTGGGCTCCGTCCAGTCCTGCTGAGTTGCAGCACTTTAGTGCCAAAATTGCATGATGTGGTGTGATCAACTCCATTGAAGTTTATGGGTCAGTTCCTATTGTGCAGCTCCCACTGAAACCAAGGGGAGTTTTACCAGTGAAACTGGCCAATTTGCAGTTAGACCAATCAGTGAATGTGGCCCCTGGAAATTAGAACTGGGAATTAACTTCTAATTTACCTAATTGATCCCCAAAGTCATTTTCAGTACAAGACAGGAGATTAAAAAAGTCAGTGTAACTTAAAATGTTGTTTGGTGGCAGGGAATTCAGCTCACGTTTAGCCCCAAATACAAGTTCTGTAAGAAAAGTTATCTTTCAAACCGTCCTGTGAATAGACATGGTTTGAGCGGAATATAGTGGCTAGCACTGTACCGTGCACCTTCAGGGCCATCATCCTGTCTGTAACGGTGGCCAGAACCTTGCAATGTCAGTTCTGAGATAACCTGACCCCAGGGCAAGTTCCTTTCTGACCCCTAGTTGTTAGATGTTTGGTTCATGCCCTGAAGGATGAGGGTTTGTACCACTTCCAAAGTTGTTTTTGTTTTTAAAGATATGTGGTGGTGTAATTCTGGCTCATCCTGTTATCCAGATAAATATCCAGTTGGTTTTACAGTCCTGCTAAGCTCTTGGCTTCAGTGATGTCGTGCAATAATAAGTGTATTGAATATTTAGATAAATTCAGTTTAAATGTTTTTATATTAATTTCCTATAAACATTGCCCCATGCAAACCAGGAAACCCAAACACAACAGCATGAGGGCTGTATATGAAAAAGGGATGGTGAAACTGACTATAAACCAGATCACAAATCAAAGCAGCCTTGTTTCAAAAGTTAACAAGTGACATAGCTGATGTCAGGTAAAGTCAATATTTTAAAAAAAAAAATCTTTCAGTGTTTGTTTATCCTTCAGTATTGTAATGTATTGACTGTGTACTGTTGCTCCCTATTGGATGGAATAAGAACTACTCCGTGGTGTGTCATAATCATGCTTGCAGTGAATCTAAATGCATTTCTGGGAAAGAGAGGCTTTTCAGCCTAAAAGAAACACTCGTGTTTCGTTTGAATTTTTTTGCCGAAAAAAGGCAATTTTTTTGTTTTGTTCTGAGTCGAAAATTTGTTTTGTTTCAGTTTTCAAAAACCCAAAGAGCAATATTTTATCTTCATTTTTCACCGTGAGGCTGGCCCAAAGGTGCCCTTCCCTAGATCTAACTAGGCTTGGGGTACCCAACCAGAACAGTAGTGCATTCTCCTTGCTCTGTTCTGCACGTGGCTATCCCATTCTAGGTTGACCATTTCTTCACTATCCTCTGGTCCTCTTATGCCCTTTTCAGCCTGCAGTCCCATTATTATTGTGGTGGTGCCTAGGAATCTCAATCAAGGATCAGGGCCCCATTGTGGCAGGTACTGTCCTGACAAGAGACCAAGGAAGAGGGTATCGGCTCCTGAGAGCGAGCAATCTAGGTTTCAGATGGGAGGCAGCAGGTGGGCAAAACGGACAAATGAGGTGAGGATGACTTGGCAGTGAGGTACTGATGAAACGAGTAGTTGAGCAAGAAAACAGTTCTTCTCTGCTTGGTTCCTTAATTCATGCCAGACGAAGGTGACTAGTTGGTACTGCAGTAGAGAGAGGTCTCAGGGCAGGGTTTAAAAGAGGCTAAGGTAAAAACTTTATGAATTTGGGTGTGTTTTTTCCATGTATGGTAGGGATCAGGATGGGAGAAAACGGGGGATTGACGGAGGGGTGGACAAGTGAATGATTGTGGCCAGCATTATTGGTCTCATAAGAAGCCGCCTTTCCAGGGGAGAAAGTTTCATCAGCTATTGTTCCAGCCATGCTAAAATAGGATGGCTGCTGACACATCCAGGTACTTCCAGAATGGCGTGACCTCACACGTCATGCTGGCAGGGTGGGGTGCTCTGCAAAATGGGA
Source organism: Chelonoidis abingdonii (assembly GCF_003597395.2). NCBI lineage: Eukaryota > Metazoa > Chordata > Testudines > Testudinidae > Chelonoidis > Chelonoidis abingdonii. The sequence goes on along the minus strand of NC_133786.1, from coordinate 10,230,168 downwards.
ACCTCTGTGTACTGTGCATGTGAGGTCATGCCAACAGGGGTGGAGCAGCACGTTCTGATACTGGACAAAACCATTCTGGTACTGGACAGGGAGAAGTGTTAACACAAGCAGGACTGCCCAGCTTATCACCAGACGAATGGCCTGCCTCTGCTAGAAATGTGTCTCTGTGAGGAGGAGGAGTGTAACTCGCAGGGAAGGAAAGGTCTTGTGATGATAACATTAGTCACAGCTAAGGGGCACTGATTACCTAAATTTGCAAGGGGTCCCAGAGGCCTTTATGGCTTGACAGAAGCCCTGGATTCCAAGAAGGTTGAGGATTATTAGGGAAGGAAGTGTTTCTGTGGCAGAGTGCCCATGAACTCTCTGCCTTCTGCTGCCATGGGGGGAATGAAGGCAAGCCAAACCCACCAGCTGTCCCCACTGGGCATGGGGCGGGCTGCATTGACCTCTGGCAGCTGGACAGCCGGAGTGGTAGACAGTTGACACGGGAGCAGTTAAGTACTCTGCAGCCAGTTATACGGAATCAATGCTGAATAAGGCCATGCAGAAATATCTGGCATGTGCTCTCCCCTGTGTCAATGGGAGGGAAACCAGTACAGCATCCGGCTCCCTTTCCTACCCGCTGTATGGATTGCAGGGTTTGTCTGTCCGTGGGTAGGATGCTGGTGAATTGGCTCCAGAGCAGCAAGTGGAGAAAGCATTGTAGGTGCATCCACACAGCATCTGGGATGCGTGATTCCCAGCTCAAGTAGACACATACATGCACTAGCTAGCGCATTAACTAACTTCCAGGTATGTACTTGGGCAGCTAGCTCAAGCAGAGCCACCTGCTCTAGGAAATACACTCCCCTACTTCTATATAGATGCACCTTCTAAAGCCAGAGCACTGAATTCCAAGGTGCCTGCCCTGTGTGCCATCCATTGCGATCTTTTGCCAGCTGCTGTAAGTTGGCTCTCAGAAGCATGTCCATTTCTCCTCCCGCTTTCCAATGGTATCAGCTGTTGCTCAGTGCATTCACGGCATAGGTACTCTACTGAGCAAGGAGTTCGGTCCCTTTAGAGCTGCACACCACAAGAGCTGTCCATGGAGAGACTTTAAGATTGTATTTCAAAGAGCAGATGCTATGGCTGTGTAAGTGGGTGCAGGTCTTAGGGTAAATGACCCCAGAGCTCTCTGCCCTGTGTTCAGGAAACCACCAGGGCAAGAGGACGAGGCCAGCTGTGATAAGACTTGATCTCCCCAAGGTGCTGTGTGCACAGGGGGACTGCCATGACCCAGTCTGGTTTAGGAGCCAGCCTCTGCTTGTGTGAAAGGGAAATCCTTGCTGGCAAGAAGCTTCCCTTTGTCCCTGGTGTACGTTGTCTGGACAAAGCTGCTCTCTGGTTCTGAGAAATCTAAGCTGAAGGAGCAACTAGGAGTTTGTTTGGCGACACAAAGCGCCTCCTGGACTCCACCTTGGAACTGAGTTGTGAAAGCCTTTTCCTGTTAGTTTATGATGACGGGGCAATGGGAAGCTTGGTTCTAATAGATGAGATCCTCCACCACTGGCTGCAGCTTTCCTGATCCTTCACAGGCCCCTTGAGTGTTATTGGGGTCTGTCCTTTTCCTAATGTATCTGCTACCAGGGTAGGTAGCAACTCTGATTATACAGAATGCGTCCTGTGATAAGAGGCTTGAATGAGGGCTAGTGTGTGCCATGAGCCCTCAGAAGGGCATGGAACTTGGGCAGTATGGACCTGCAGATCAGACCCTAGCCTTGAGCACCCTACAAGGTCTTTGGAATGTGCAATAGCACGTATCCCACCAATGAGAAATTTTTGGATGTGCAGTTTGTAGCTTTCATATAAGCATCTGTTGATATCCTAATGTCCCAGCACAGTGTGTGTTTTTGGGGCAGGGAGAAAGGGGGACAGGGGACTCCCTTTCAACCTAAGAAGTGAGCAAGGTGAGGGCTCCAGAGTACAACAATGAAGGAGAAAAAGACAAATCAGTCAGAGGTTTTGCTGTGTAGGCAACTATTTTCCTGAACCCAGTGCAACTCACCCTGTATCAGATCCTCCCCCGCCTTTGGCCAGGGTATTCCCTGGGTACCCCTTGTCTTCTGCAATGCAGGGGTTTGTGTGGCTGGCTAAGGCATCCCCCCCAGGGAGTGAGTGCACTAAACCACTGTCTGTGTTTGCAAATTGTCCACCCTGCGGGTGCCGGCTAAGTGCTGTACACTGCTTGCCAAGATAACACTGATAAAATACAGTCTGCTTAAAAGTTGTGTGCTTCTATTGAATCAGACTAAGCCAGTGTGGCAGCTTAATATACTCCAGTCCTGGCAGTTCAGAGAGGGTGGAAATAATGCAGAGCAAGTCTGCAGGAGGACAGGAGACCAGAGGCCAGAGAATAGGTTCCTGCAGGTGGTAGAAATGGGGGTGGGAGGGGCTGGGGGATTTGCACTGGGGTTGTTATAGTGCCACATGGAGTACAGAGTAACCCATGTAATTGCAGCAACCTTCCCAATAGCATTTGAATGAAGATCTGCCAGCAGATGTGGGTAGCATTGGATTCTTTGCCAAGCCCTCCACCTGGCAGAGAGCAGCACAGTTCAGTGGTCAGAGCACAGGACTGGGAGCTAGCTCCTGCATTCTAAGCCTGCCTCTACCACTAGTTTACATGTCAGGCAAGTCACTTAATCATTCTAGCTCTCTGCTTCCCTGCTGTACAATGGGAGCAGCACCTCGGAGGGGGCTCCGGAGGCTTGCTTAGTGACAAGAGATGCTCTGAAGACGTAAAGGGCTAGTTATTGTCCCCTCCAAACTGGCTAGTGCCTCCCACTGGCTAGGATACTCCTGGATTTCTCTTTCCTTCTGTGCAAAGCTGGGAACAGATAGCATACGGGGGGTGGGGAAGGTTGGCCTTTTTCTCACTGACCCGGTCTTGCTGCTTGGGCCATTTACAGTTTGCCAGTAGCAAAGCAGATTGAAAATCTGCAGAGGTCAGAATGTGATGTGGCTGTTTACAGCTCATGGAGGCTGATGTACTGCTGCAGGGCTCCTGCGGGGCAGCCAGAGGCTAATGCAGGCCACAATGGCAGATGACAATTGCTGGATATGCTCTGGGATCCATACACATGGCTATTTGCCTAAAGCTCATGCTCAGGTGCCCATTTCTCACCTGAGGGAGGGCTCAAAGGCACTACACTAGCTTCTTGCAAGCCGGAGCTTGCTTGGCTGCTCTGGGACACTGGAAATGCAAAGCCCTGAACACCCAGACGACTCTTCTCCTGCCTCCCTGGCAGCTCCTCCTGCTCCTTCCTCCTGGGGAGGGCTTGTTAGCACCAGTGTGTCTCCCTGAAAGGCAGCTGTTCCCAGAGCTTCTCTCTGCCTATTCTCCTTTGCTTTGTGTTTCAGGCTTCCTTCCTGCTGGGTCCCTGAAACTCCCACCAGTGGCTCTGGCGACGCCCTGTGAAAGCACTCGCTGCGTGGCCTCCAGCCTGTGCAGCTGTTGCATCTCCGAACCTGCTTCTGCAATGGGTGGGTTGTGAGCGCTGGTAAGACCTGCGAGCTGTGTCGCCTTTGCTGCTCTCTCTCTGTCCTTGTTCCTTCTTGCCCATTTATTTCTGTTCTCCATGTGCTCTCCTGTTCTGTCTCTGGGGTTTTCGCTGTCAGGTAATGAGGAGCTGTGGGTCCAGTCAGTCTTGGAGATGCCGAAGAGAAGAGACATCCTGGCTATCGTGCTGATAGTTCTGCCCTGGACGCTGTTAATCACCGTCTGGCACCAGAGCACCATTGCTCCGCTGCTTGCAGTGCACAAGGGTGAGAGAAACCGACCAGCCCATGCCACATCCCCATGTCTCATTCCATCCCTTTCATGATAACCATGCTCATAGCTCCACTTGTGGCCCATGCTCAGGCAGCAGCCTCCTCTGTTCTGTTACAGGGAAAGCCCAGAGCTTAGAGGGGTTTTTCCTAAGATTCAGATCCTGTGGCTTGGAAGCTGGGCAGTTTACTGCTGGGAACTGGATAGCTCCTGTGGTCATAAATATACAGTCTCTAAGACAGAGTCTTGAAAGACGATGTGGACCACTGCCCAATGGCTGTGTTTCTTACTTAGAGGAAGCCATCAGTGTGTGTCCTGCTCTAGGGGGGAAAGAGGAAATCCCTTCTGATGGTCCCTGCAGAAGTTCATCCTGTAGAAGTTAATGACACATTTTGCAATAAAAACAGTAGCTGAAGCAATGCTGACAAATGCAGCAGAAAATATCTCCCAGGGCCTCCAAACAAGCTGGGTAAAGAGCAGTGGACTTGAAGCGGGAGGCTGGGTAGCACATTCCAGCATCGAGGGCCTGGGGAGAGGGAGCTCAGGACTTCCTGCTCATCTCCCCATCTGGATTAGAACTTCAGGAGAGAGGCAGCCTCTAAATTATCTAGCACCCAAGCCACAGAATCGAATTTCTGTCTGGAGTAACTGAGATCAGATGTGGGCGGATGGTTCTGAGGTGGTGAAGGCTTGCTCTGTTTTCAGAGTGGCAGTAATGTCCAAGGAGCACAAGCAGCGTCGGGCAGATGCCACTTCGCCTAGCGCATTTGCCAGTATCCTTTCTCTGCCTTTTCCCTGGGCCCTGCTATCTCCTGAGTTCAATCTTGGAAATGAGCACTGGCATCTTCGTAGAGAGGAAGCTAAGCTCTGTTTTCCCCATCTCTTGCCCATGCTCTAAATTCTCTTCCCCTTACCTCTCACTGTCCACCGGGTCACCTTCTCCCCTCTCAATATGGTGTGGCTTTGCCTTACCCCCTTCTGTAGTCTGATGTGCTATTTAAATTTGGCAGCAGCTCCAAGACCTTTGAAGTGGCTTCACCTCCTCCCCTAGATGAACTGTAGGAGAAGGGCCCCTCTGTATGACTCTGCCACACAATTGGCTCAGGATGACTCTGAGAGAAGTTATAGTCCTGTGCCTCGTCCCCTGCTATCCCCCAGAGGTTCAAGTGGGCAAGAGCTCGCCCCATGAGCCTGGAGGAGTGCAGTGCAACAAAGAGGAGAATACTGGAATTGAAAGGCGAGCGTGCTGATGCTATTAAAGGACAATGGAGTCCCATCTCCCCACCCCTCCAGGCTCAGCTCAGTGTCCTGGAAGGGAGGAGACACTTCTATGAATGGACGGTGACCTGAAAGGTAGAAGGGCAGCCTTGAGGGTGTGGCACAGGACTGGGTGTGGGTCCTGTTTCCCAGCCCAACTTCTGACTCACTGGTACACCCTGGGCAAAAGGCTTCCATGCTCTGTACCTCAGTTTCCCCATCTGTACAATGGGGATGAGCACACTGGCTTGCCTGAGAAGGGTGTTGTCAGAGTAAATTCATTCATGTTTGTAAAGCAGCTGTGAGAGACTTGAGTGGGAGGTGCCAGAGATGAGAAGAGCAAATTAGTGTCGGCCAGCCTGGTATGTGAGGAGTGGAAGTGCCAGAGGATTTAAAGCTAAAGTCTTGATCCACAGGGTGATGATTAACAATCCCATGTGTCCTGGCCAAGTTCCACTCTGTCTAATTATGTTCTGCCTCTGTGCTATCAAATACATTTCACAGTTTATTCAGAGTGTGAATTGCTTCCCGTGTTTCATATTTCTAGACTGCTGGGCTGTGCACAGTGGAGGCAGTTTATCTTAGAAAGGTCCTGATCCGGACAGGTGCTGAACACCTTACCCGCCCATCAGTTTTCACTGGTGCTGGGGATGATCAGCTACTTGACATATTGGGTCTTAAGTCACTTGTGGTGTTTACCCCCAGCATCCAGCTTGATGGGTGATGCAGAATAACATAGAAGGATATGCTAAGAATGGAGGAATTGTTCTAGTGGATCAGACTTATGGTCCATCTACTCCTGTATGCTTTTGTCCTCTGGTACTAGCCACTATTGGGAAGTGTTAAAACCCCATATTACACTATTATCACATGCCCTGCAGACAATGGTTGGCCTATATCCTGGACCATAAGTGTTGATATTTTCATTGTTTGATCATCCCTAGTGCAATTGTAGCTTATGCTTTTAATTAGTACTAATGGCAGGGCTGCGGTTCCCTGGAAATGGCAAACATATGAGTAGGCTTGGAAGGATTTCATTGTTATTGATAATGTCAATTTTGTTGTGCATGCACAGACAAAATGTTTCCATCCATAATAATCAAAATTTACAGATAGGCAAAGTTAGAAAAATGCTGCTTGAGAAATTGTTAATTTGATTTAAGGATGTTTACTTTGTGTATTATGATGTGATGCCGACAGTATGTATTTTAACGGTTATAAAGCTTTGCTGTTTTGAATCTCAACATCTACTGTCATTAAATAATTATTCTGACCCCTGCAACTATGAAAATTTAAATGGGTGAAAATCAGGAAAAAAGTTAAAAATAAACATTGGTACTATCTGTCAAGATTTATAAAAAAAAAAGTACAAATCGAAATCAGCAAAGCCTACATGTGAAGGTTTATCTTGTCTGAGCCAACATAGAGTGAAACTCTGGGTAAAGGATTCTGAAGTCATGGTCGTTTGTACTCATACTGTTGGTAAGCGTTGTGATGGTGTTGCTTGTATCTGTAATATCCTGCATATATCCCTTCAAGATTCCTGACCAGGACTTTGGAACAGCCACATAAGAGACTGCCTCAAAAGACCGTAGGCTCCCCTGGAAGGTTAGTCGGAGCTGTGTGAACACTTGTGAAGTGACTAGGTGACATATTTCAAGATCTCAGTTCAGTGCCTGGATTTAAGGAACACCTCATGAATGGGATACAAAATGTTACCCTGGCCAAATCCCAACATAAGCCAATTCCATTCTATTGACCCGTATTGTCTCTGCAGCTCCCACTGGCTATGGTATTCGTCACTTGCTGTCCTGAGCTGTTGCTATGCATTCGTGCACAGCTGCAGAGTCCTGCCCTGGTGGCAGGAGCCGCTCCATGGGGCATGGAATACAAAGTACTTTGGGATCCTTTGGGTTTGGCAGGTGCTGTATCAGTGTCAGAGTTATCTGTTATTCTACACCGGTTTGTCGCACTCGGTTGTTGTTTCTTTGGGCCCTTAAAGCTTGTGGTTCTGAGAAGTTCCCTCCTGCTAGTCTGGAGCTGTCAGGACTTTGGCTATGTGGCTAGTTCACCAGCTGGCATCTCTGTCTTGTCGGTTCTTTGTTTCTTGCAAAAGGCCTCTGTTTTCCAGCTTTGCTCTCAGACCAAGAGGGTGATCTCCCCTGCTAGCAAGCTGCCTGCTGGCTTTTCCAAGGGAGTGGTGGTGAGGAGACTGGTAGAGGACTGACTGTGTGTGTTCTCTTTCTCTCATGCCCTTGTGCAGATGATGGTGGTGACTCCAGGCGTGATCTGGCCCAAGGCTCAGACTCCAAGGAGTACTGCCTATCAGACCGCGACATTGTGGAGGTGGTGAGGACAGAGTACGTTTACACCCGCCCGCCCCCATGGTCGGACACCCTCCCCACCATCCACATCATCACCCCCACCTACAGTCGGCCGGTGCAAAAGGCGGAACTGACACGACTGGCCAACACCCTCTTGCATGTGCCCAATCTGCACTGGATCCTGGTGGAGGACTCGCAGCGGCGCACTCCTCTTGTCACCCGGCTACTGCGGGACACGGGGCTGAACTACACCCACCTCAATGTGGAGACACCCCGCAACTACAAGTTGCGGGGAGACATGAGGGACCCCCGGATCCCCCGTGGGACCATGCAGAGGAACCTGGCCCTGCGGTGGCTGAGAGAGACCTTTAACAAAAACAGCAGCCAATCTGGGATTGTTTACTTTGCCGATGATGATAACACCTACAGCCTGGAGCTCTTCGAGGAGGTAAGATGGAAGCAGGACCTGCTCAGCAGGGTTACGCTCCACTCCATCCCCACTGCCTGAGCTTGCAGGGTCCCCGGTGGCCAAGCCCAGAAGCATCCATAACAATGTTACTGCTTGCAGCACAGAGTAACAAGGCACTTGGTGTCAGTGATGTGCTCCAGCCAGCAGGTAACACAGTTACGTGCTCTCCCAAGCCCAGGGCCTGTCATTTCCACTTAGTTTAAGTAAAATACACCCTTAAAGCAATGTCATTTAAACCACCTCTCAGCATGCTCTGGTGCCTGGGAACCAGGCAGTAAAAATGGGGCACATTTGCTAATGTTAAAGGGACCATGGGAAAAGTAGCGTAGACCCTATATTTAGGATGAGGGTCCATGGATGGGATGGGGGTACCACACATTGCTGTTTGTGCCAATTCCAGAGCTCATCATCTTGGATTCATTTAATAAGTGTTTCTGGGGGTCCTGCCATTTGGGGGGATTTGGTGACCAGAACTGGGCGAATAACTGATCCGTTTGCTGGTGGTATCGAAAAATCAAAACCAAAAATTCACTTTGGAGCAAACTGAAATTTTTTTTAAATGTAGATGAATCAAAAAGTTAAAAAAAAAACTGATCCAGATTTGAAGCATTTTTTATCATTTTTTTAAAAAAATCAAGGACATTTCAGAGCAAGAAGTCATTTTGAATCAAAATGTTTTATTTAGAAAATGTAAAAACAAAATATTTTTTTTCTTAAATATTTTTGAGATGGGTTTGAAACAAATTCAGTGAACCAGACATGAATCTGTGAAACATTTTGCTGTTGTGGTATCTGCATTTTTTGCCACAATAAGATGTTTTAGTTAAAGACAAAAAATGCCCAGCTCTAATTGTGACCCTCAGCTACCACTTCCTTCCAATCAGCCCCAGGTCTATGCTGCCCACTCATATGAACTCCCTGCTCCCAGCAGAGCTTGGCTATTCCTCTTTAGACTGTCAGCTTCATTGATTTCTGTGGGAATTGAGTGCAGTGCCACTGGGAAAACTGATCCTCTGGCAGGATCAGGCCCTTAATTGTTTTAAATGGAAGGCTCCCTGGCATCATGTTGGCTGTTCAGGGCAGAGCCATCTGGCTGGCTCCTCCAGTCCCCCTTTTTCTCCACTTTGCAAAGATGTAGCAGTATAAGCTATGGTTGCTTCTTGCTTAATTAGTGCTGTCTGGAAATGCATCCACTGTGAAACCTTCACTGGTCTCTCTGGGCCTAAGCACAGATGAGTGTGCATGTGAGAGATGCTCCCCCATGCTGCCCGGGGGAATTTCACCCTGACCCTGTACCTAGGGCATCTTCCCCAGATCACACTGTATTTGGCTTGTACCATGGTACTTCAGGCATCACTGGGCTTTCCCTCATTTCCTCACTGTTAGCTTGCTCCCACCTCAGCATCTTTATTGCTTAAGTTCTGTCTCTGGCAACAGCTTGCTCTGCATAGATCCATGGCCTCCCTCAGGGTAAATACAGCCCTTTCAATGTTCTCTGAACAAAGTCAGGCAGTACAATGGTTGTCCTTGCAGGACATCTTGTTCAGAGACGCACTGTGCGATTGTCTCTCCAGGCTGCCGCACATGCATGAAAAGCAGGTGTTTGTCAATACTTGTTTGCTTGCTTGTTCTGAAGAGCGTAACCCTTCAGATTCTGCCACTGAGTTGACCAAACCCAGGTTGTAAATATGCAAGCAGTGCTCACCTCCGGGGCTGCTGATTTGCAGCATCCAGAAACAAATGGGCTCCCAGGATTTTCTGACTCAGCTCTGGGAGACGGCTATAATCACAGCCTGAATGTCTTCCGTTTCCTTCCAGAAGTGGCTTTGAGAGGGAACTGAATTTATCTGAGTCTTTTCATAATTTCTCTTCCTAGTCATGTCTGCTTTGCATGTTTGTGTGTGTGTGTACATGTACATGCACACTCATCTAGATGTTACAGAAGATAAGTATCAAACCTGGCGAATCTGTAGTGTACCTCCCCCGGGCCTTGCCTGTAGGTGGGCTAACCTAATCTCAGTTGGGAGGCATTACTTTTATTTTTTCAAGAGGTGCTGCTGAACCAAATCTCAAAAGGCTTTATTCACAGTATATTATACCACCCAACTATGATGCTACTTTCATTGTAGTGAAGGGTCACGAGAGTCCAGAGGAGAGCATCAAAAATGATAAAAAGTTTAGAAAATCTGTGAGGAAAAGTTTAAAAAAAAAGCTGAGCAGGTTTAGTCTTGAGCAAAAAAGACTGAAGTGGGGGACAAGTCTTCCAATACCTTAAGGGCTGTTATAAAGAGGACAGTGATTGATTAATCTCCATGTCCACTAAAAGTTACACAAGAAGTAATGGGGTTATTTTGCAGCCAGGGAGATTTAGGTTAGCTATCAGGAAAAATTTGCTAACTATACTGGCAGTTAAGGGCTGGAATAGGCTTCCAAGGGAGGTTGTGGAATCCCTGTCATTGGAGGTTTCTAATAAGAACAGGTTGGCCAAACACCTGTCAGGGGTGGTCTTGGTTTACTTGGTCCTGCCTCAGCATGGGGAGCTGGAGTTGACTTCTCAAGGTCCCTTCAAGCCCTGCATTTCTGGAGAGTCTGGGGTGGGTGATAATGGCTGAAGCCAGGGAACTCAGAATGAAGTCTGCGTGGAGTGTATTTGATGGTCCCTATTCCAGCACAAGCATGTTTCTGAGGGAAGGATTCTATTTGTTTGGAGGTTGTGTATGTTAGTTCAGAACAGGCTTCCTCTCTTTGCCTTGTATTCCTGGAGGTGTCATCACATGATACAATCTTTAATTCCTGGAGACTCCAGGACAGTCCTGGAGGGTTGACAACCCTATCTTCCTCCCCCTGAAACCTACCTGCATCAAGAGGCACCAGGCAGCCAGTGAAAGGGGCAGCACAATAGACATGGGTGACTCTTCTCTGTGGATAAGGGGTGCCAGTAGCATGTGTGTAATGCAAATGGACAAGTGCCTTCAACTCTTCAGGTCTCTCTCTCACTGTGATTAGCATTCATGAGATTAGCTCTGGGAAATCCCCAGTCTGAGGGTCTACGTGAAAAGCAGAAGGTGCAGCCCAGGGAGCATGCTCCTGCCAGCAGAGCGGAGACAAGACAAGGGATAAATCGCTGCTCATCCTATTTGTTTGGCATTTACTAGGGAGTCAGACTTCTTAACTGCCCCTCATTTGAGAACCACGTTCGTAGTACCTCATTCCAAATGTTATCCCCTTTCCCATCAACAGTGACTCACAAAATGGAGGCTACATTAAATGCCACTTGATGCTAATTCTCCTGTATAGCGTAGTTTCCAGAAATCTTGTCTTCCTAGCTCTGCTGTTAACTCACCATGTGACACTGGACAAGTTCTGCTCCCCGTGCCTCAGTTTCCCCATCTGTAAATGGGGCCGATGATGCTGAAGGAATAATTTTAAAAATTGGATAATAATATATACAGAAAGTGAAATTAGGAAGCTTAAACCTAGCTTGAGGTTATATAATTTTGATTTGTATATTCTGGATTGAAGTGTGAAAAGCCTATATCCTTTGACATGTATATTTCTAAGGCAAAGCTGGATACTACCGCATAGATCTGTATATCTGTGTTTAGATGGCCGGTGGATGAAAAGCAGATTTTAAAACCTTGGCTGTAACTCTATTTGTTACTTTGTTCCTTGCAGGAAGCCTTTGCCATACTGAAGTCTCAGTGGGAGTAATTAGTGTAACTGTGTATCTGCATATTCACTAGCATCTTTACCTGAGACTCTTCAAAGCACTTTGCTAGCCACCCTGCAATACAGGGCTTATCTCCTCATACAGCTGGGCGAATGGAAGCATACAGAGGTGAAAGTACATGGCCAAGGTCACAAAGAGAGCCTGGAGTGGAGCTGGGAACAGAACCCAGCATTCCTGGCTTTCATGTCTACAGTATTTATACTGCCTTGCTTCTGTGTGTCTACTGGCCTTTACCTGCTTCAGAACATCCAGGTCTGGTGCTGCAGTGCACGCAGAGGTCTTGCTGGGGACTGTCCAGGGTCACTACATGTTGCATGTGTGGTTGAAGTAGTTTGGAGTGGACGCTGAGTGTGTGCTAGCAACTGTCAGAGCGGGTGTCCTCTCCCCTCGCACTCACTGTGCCCTTCTCTCTCCTTGCCCCCAGATGCGCACCACCAGGAAGGTGTCGGTGTGGCCGGTGGCCTTTGTGGGCGGCTTGCGTTACGAGTCACCCAAGGTGAATGCAGCGGGGAAGGTGTATGGCTGGAAGACTGTTTTCGACCCCCACCGCCCGTTTGCCATTGACATGGCGGGCTTTGCTGTGAACCTCAGGCTGATACTCCAGCGATCTCAGGCTTACTTCAAACTGCGAGGAGTGAAGGGTGGTTACCAAGAAAGCAGTCTTCTCCGGGAACTAGTGACCCTGAATGACCTTGAGCCGAAAGCTGCCAATTGCACTAAGGTATGGACTCCTTCTGGTATGTGGGCCATAAGGACCCAGGCTCCTGCACCTGTCACTGATCACAATTGCAAGGAGATGCAGGAACTTGAAAAGGGAGCATTGGGGTTGTCATATGGGATCAGTCCTATAGTGTAACCAGGCCGGTATCCTATCTCCCATCCCTCAGGGTTAGCCCAATGCCCATCCAGTCCAGTATCCTGTCTCATACAACTGTTCGTACCAGATGCTTCAAGGAAAGACACAACCCCCTCCCCCTCCAATAAATGGGCAGTTATGAAGTAAAATGCAGAGTGAGGAAGTTTCATTTTAACTCCACGCTAGCTTCTGCCCTGGAATGTGAGGGTTTATCCCCTCTATAAATGTCTCTGCTAGTTATGGTTATTCTACATGACATCCTTATTGTTTATATGAATGTCTAAAACTTTTTTGGTCTCAATAATGTTCTGTGACAATGAGTTCTGCAGATAAATTAGGCATTGTGTGAAAGAGCTTTTCCTATATGAAATGTGCTGCCTTGCTGTTTCATTTTCATGTATAATAGTGAACATCAAAGTGAATTTCCAGCTATGCTCCTGCTTCTCAAAAGACATTACAGGAAAACATGGATTTTAGAGGGGTGAGGAGGAAAAGAATAATGTCCTACATTATGTTGGGAGGCAGACAGGCATCCATGTGGGGTATGGTGGCAGAGAGGGGGTCCAGGGTAGAACTGAAGCGGTATGAAGCAAATCGAGTTGACTGAGACTTTTGCATCAGACAGTCCATCTGCTCTGCTCACCCTCTCTGCTGCTCTGCTTAACAAGAGCACAATAATGTGTCCTAAGAGTGGAGGGAAGTGAGATCTAATGCTGGTGTGAATGAGGGGAGGAGGCATGTTGTGTAGAACACACTCCAGATTGATTCCCTCTTACAATGGTAAATGGACAGGATGCAGCAGGCAAGGGAATCCAGTGTCAGGAAAAAGCTCTGTTGCAAATGCTTCGAACCTGAAGTTGATGCAGCAATGGCTACGTGGCCTCTAGAAATATACATAGAAGAGCAGCTTTTGATGTGAAGGTAGCTGTCACAGTAAAGCATTGTGCTGGAAAGCTGGGCGGGAGCAAGGCCAGCTGCAATGGGACATGCTGTCAGGACTTTTGTTTCCAGACAAGGGGGAGATCTGGTTCCTTGAGTCAGACAGGAGGTAACTTCTGTGCTGTGGGTCAGGAATTGAAGAGGTGGTAGCAGGAGGCACTGGTTAAGATAAGGAGCTGGCTGTTTTCTCTGTGGCAGTGGAGATATCACAGGGACTCGGTTTTGAGCCGGAGAGTGTGATCCTGACCAACTTTCAGCACTTCAGGTGTCCTGCTTTGCCTCTCTGCTTCCAGCTGCCGCCAGCCTCCCCTTCAGGTACTTTTCTCTGCTGCACAGAGGTGTTGAGGATAAATACACTAAAGATTGTGACACTCTCAGATACGATTGTTATTGGGGGCTAGATAGGTACATAGGTAGACAGCCCTTTACCAGATGCCTCTTTAGACGTCCCCTGTGTGCTGCGCTGGTATTAATTTTTATCACTCTCATCAGACTCACACACAGACTGAAGTGCCTGCAAAAAGCTTATTTACTGGCCAATAAGTAAGTCCTGTATTGCTCTCCTTGGCTTAATACCTGCCTGAAAGAGGGGAAATGAAAGGAAGAGGATCTTCACTGTGGGCACTGCAGGAATTTCTAGACGAAAAGGAGGCAGGCAGCCTTGAAATCCCTGCCAGGAGCTGCAAATGCTGAGAGGAAAACATGGAGAGAGCTTTCTCCATGGAGATGGGGGGAGATATGCTGCTCTGAGAGAGGCAGACTTTTGTTTTGAATGGTCTGGGTAGCAATTTATCAGCCACATTTAATTAAGTTTCTATAGCGGCTGCAGTTAAGCACCCGCCTTCTGCCCCTTTTCCTGTCTCTCGGCTTTATTACGCACCGGGCTCCAATCTCAGATTAAATTTGTGAGTTTGAAACTGTGTGGGTATGGGGGTGAAGGAAGCCAGCCTGCTGCCTAGTGTTGGACAGGGATGTTTTGCTGCTGCTTCCGAGAGGGATCAGAGAAAGGCAGAGTATTTGTGGACAGAGAGAGCTAGTATGAGATGCCACAGTTAAGTGTGATCAGCTACCATCAAGGCTACAGGCTAAAGATGGAGTTGATGGGGAAGAGCGGTGCTTCCTCACTAGCATCTGTGGAAGAACAACACTGCAGCTGTGGCAGGATTTTGCACTAGCTCTGTGAAGAGAAATAAATCTATTCCCTAGATAAGATGGAGAATCTATGAACCTTGATTCTCAACATATCTTTTCCAAGATGCAGAAAGGAACTGGCTCCTTTTTTTTGGTCACAGATCTCATGTAGCTCAAACTGGCCCTAGGACAGAAGGATTCCAGAATGATTCCACTGATGAAAGCAGAAGGCAAGAGGGGCTCCTGGGGAATAGCTTCCTTCCTTCCTTGTCAGATTTCCTGTGATAAAAGTGTGTGTGCTGAATGCAGTGCAGATGGAGGGGGACATCAGATCGGCAAACTCCATGTGTATTTGTTCTCTCTCTGTGTGAGCTGAGCAAGTATCTGCTAGGGCAGGTTTACCCTCCCTTTCTGCTTCAGTTATTCCCCTGTGACTGGGATGCCAGCCACCTCAGCATCCCACAGGGCTGCACTTATTTGGATTGATTGCAAATGTTCCTAGGGCAGGGGCGATTCGATACTCTAGCTGCCATTGGTCACACAAGGCCACATGGTCTCGCTTCTGGTGCCAGACTGGCTGAGTCTGACTCCTTAATATTCAGGAGGAAAAGGCCTGAGGAAGCCCCTGAGGTTGTGACTCTAAGGCAGTGGTTGCAGATAAGCAGAATTTAGGCTTTGAGGGAATGGGGGACATGTTCAGATTTCAGCCATCAGCACCAGTGCAGTCTTCTAGTTCACACAGGGTTAAGATGCTGTAACCTGCACCAGGGCAGCTTATCCCAGTAACTAGCAGAGCAAAACTCTGGTGCAAATAGTGCCTTTGCATAACTGCACTGGGGGTTTGTGCTGGAGCACTTACACTAGGAGCTGGGCCGGTATTAACTCCCTAACACAGACAAAGCCTTATTTTAACCCGTTTTCTTTTCTGGGGCACATACGCTTTGTTTGAAGCTTCAACCCTTTGTCACATTAGGGCTTCTCTGAGCCTCACTGGCCCGGGAAGAGGATAAATCTTGATGTCAAAGTAACTATGGCATGGTCATAGCTATAAGAGCTACTGTCTGAGCTTTGCCTGGTTCATTTGCCTCTGCTCAGGGTTTGGGGAATCTCCATGCTATGTCCAGCAATGTCCCATCCACTAAGCTATCCCCCTTTCAATGCAGCTACTTGTGTGAGCAAGCTTCAAAGCTGCCAGCTTGTAAGCACAAGCTGGAAACTTGCTTTTAGAGAGCATGCTTTAAAATCTGAGCAAACAGCTGTGTAGGGAGGAGGCAGGGTAGCTCTAAAGACAACCCAAGAAGCAGATAACTGCTTCTTCAGGTGGGCTGTCCAGGATACCAGCCTTGCCCTGAGCCACTTGCAAAACATCCCATGTAATAGCATAAAGGTTCTGGTCACAAGTGGAGTGTCTGGTTTGGAATAAAGTTTTAAAATGCACATCAATGTGAATGAGGGGGTCACTTTGGAGATGGGCCTAATCCTCCCCTACCTTTCACTTGGGGTTGTCACTACACCTGTGCAGAGAGGGTAGAAAATGCCACCAAGTAGAATGCTCCATGTGCTCACAGCAGCCAAACAATCTTATACTTGCATTGCACTGGTGAGATGTATGACACAAGGTGAAAGATGGGAGAATTGCGTCCCTGATTGTTTTCCCTTAAATTTCACTGTGCTCCAGTGATTAAATTTGCTGGTAGAATTTACTCTGTTTGTAATTTCTTGCTACAAAACAGTGAAACTCTAATGAGATGAATCCTGCAGTGGCAAGGTGTGGGGGTTATCAACTAAGTCTTTTCCTTCCCTAGGTCCTCTGATTCTTAAACTCAGTTATTGCCTGGGTTTAAATGCTGCAGCCATCTGTAAGAGGAGATAGAGCTGCATGTAATCATGAGTGGATGCCATTAGAGAGGTTAAAGGGGGGGCACCTGCCATCTGTAAAGTACTGTTCAAAGTGCCCCTTGTGCTGTTATGAACACAAGTCTTTTCTGCTGTTGCTCTGAGCACAATAGTAATACCAATGCGAAAATAAGTTTTGAGACATGAGGGCAGACCTTAAAAGGCCTGTAGAACTACTGTAATAACAAGACAGGTTGTATTTTTATGTACGATCCACACTTTGTATATAGCAGAGGAAATGCATTGTCCTCACAGTTACAGACAGTTGACTGAGAAATGAAAAGCTGTTTCTG
Organism: Chelonoidis abingdonii; assembly: GCF_003597395.2. NCBI lineage: Eukaryota > Metazoa > Chordata > Testudines > Testudinidae > Chelonoidis > Chelonoidis abingdonii. The sequence continues at coordinate 10,213,465 of NC_133786.1, read as the reverse complement.
TACTTGATTGTTGCTCTGTACTAGGTGATAACTGCTGTGACCCCACTAAAGAGCACAGTGTAGAGACTTAAGTAAGACTTGTACAACGGACTGGATATTATTTTTAGTGGCTGCCCCTTTCAATCGGAGATAGGGAGCGCAACTTCAGTATTTATCTTGATGAAAAAGTACTACAGAAATGACCTCAAGCTCCGTGCTGTTGCAATTGAAGGGGGCTGGTATACAAAAAGGCTGAGTTTTACAAAAAGGTTCCCTTCTCTGACAAAGTGGTGGGGAAAGCAGCCCAGTCCAGGTTCTTTCCAGCTGTTGGAAGCAAACAACGATATTAATGTCACAGAGAGAGATTCACCTCTGCTGCAAGTGTTGTGCTGGCTTAAACTAGAACTGAATTAACCCTGTAGGCTTAACAGGGAGCTGAGTATTTAATCACAGGCAAGAAGAAGGTGCTGAGTTGATTCTTGGGAAGCAAAACATGCTTTTGCAGGTCTAACGAAAAGCCATCACCTTTGACTACAAAGTGGATCATGGAAGCTTGGATTAAACATGCAGTGTATTGTCATAGCAACAAGAGGGGAGCCCTCACAAGGTAAGAAATATCAGTGCAAACTGGGTACGAAAAATGGGAAGCTGTAGCTCTGAAGGGACCTAACTGCTACCATAATGCAGCTGCTGGGAGCAGAGCAATAAGACATAACCTTTATTTTAGCGTGGGTACAGAGTGTAAACCAGCTTCCAGCTCTGTCTGCTTAGGCATTTTAATAGAGCAGCTAGAAATCTTTTGCGTGAGACAATTTCCCCAAGTAAAAATGGTTTTTGAATACATTTCTCATTTGTGAAAGTTTTTTTATTTAAAGATTTCATTCCTTCCCCTGCCACTTTTTCAGAGGAAAGCCCCAACAACTATCAGTTTCATTTTTAGAACTTCAGTTAGAATCTGACAATTCTGAAATTGTTCACTTAACTATTTTTTTAATCCAGTTCTACATTGTATACCACACTGAGATCAGTGCAGAACTATTTTCTAATACTGTTTAGTTGGCCACTATGAATAGGCTCAAACAGCAGCAGACTAATATGCTTTGTCTGGCCAGTGTAAGTGGGGCCAAACAATATTAAACTGGATTAATAGGGACTCTTGAAACACATATCCTTAATGTAGATAATGGCCCTCTGGCTTTGTGATGGCACAGGACCATGGCCCTGGGAGTTGGGCAAGCAAGGTAGTAGCATCTCTTAGCATATGTCTACACTGTAGTCAGAGGGTATGACTGCAGTTCATGTTGACACACCTTTGAGCTACCTCAGGCCCTAGAGCAGCAAAGCGGTAGCAGCGTGCACTAAACATCCTTGAGCAGTTTATCCAGGATTATGGGTGGACTTGTATACCCCCGACTGAAGCATGTGCAGCTGCAGTTTCACTGCTCTGGGACCCCAGCTAGCTTGGGTAGCTGTACTTGAACAAGCTCACTAAAAATAGTCAAGATGCAGGGTGGGCTTCAGTAGTGCCTCCATACCTGGAGGTGGTGGTGTCAGGATGGGGTGGGCTTATGCAGCAGCATACTCATGTTTACAGCAGGCACATGTACCTGAGCTCCCATTTGCACATCTGGTTGCAATGGAATGTAGCCTTAGCCTGTTGGTGAGCTGTGATTTTGATGACCTAATGACCAATGCAGAACATGAGGGGCTGATGAGCGTGAAATTTAACCCATTGGTCCCTAGCTTTTCCAGAAGGTTTGATTTTCACTAAGGTTACTCAGCACATGTACCGCAAAACGTCCAAAGCAGATTCCTGGCACTGAGTACTGTGGTCAACTACCCTTAAGTCAGTGTGAGCATCAGAAAAGAAAGGGAAGAGATCCCAAAGTAACGCAGTCTATTGGATGCTTTAGAAGAATAAATGGATAGTGAACTCCAGATGTCACTGACAGAAAAGCTCTAACTAGGAAGTGAGAGTCCCTCCAGTTGTGCTTTTTCTAAGGTACTGATTCCTTCTGTGAATCAGGCCTGGGCTGGCTTCAGTGCATATAGATGGTGGTCTGAACTGATGACTCAATGTTTCTTTCCTGTAATACCTAGTAGTTACAGCAATGAGTGTACAGAGCAACAAAGTGCCTTTCTATTTTCAGCCCAGCTGTCTGTTGTAGTGACTCAATATGCAGCCACCCTGGGTATAATTTAGCGCAGCTGGACTGTAATAATTGCTAGCTCAGGTAGACACACATGCAGTGGCTTTGACTGAGTGACCATGATAAAAATAGGAGAGTAGTCAGTGGCATAGCCTGTGGCTTCAGCTAGCTGCCCAAATGCACACCAAAGATCTTGACAGGATTATGCTCTGGTGCTAGCCTGTGCATGGTGACTACAGTTCTGTTTTTAGCCTGCTAGCTCAATCAAAGCAACTACGTACGCACCTACCTAAGCTGGAAATTACATCTCTAGCTGCAACCTCAACACTCTGAGTTGGGGTGGGGGAGTGTTTGTCTCTGTAAACATACACAAGAATTTTGATTCCTGAGTGATGATGGAACAGCCCAAAAATCAGTGCAAAGGATGATAAGTCTTTAGTGGAGGTTGGTTGATAAATAGATGGAAAGGGCAGGTTAATGGCCTGAGACAGCATACTGTCAAATGGGTAATTTTTGCACATGGTGCATTTCAGATGTCACTGGCCATAGCAAATCTGCCTAAGGCTGTGAATGCACCATTACGCTTGAGGGTATGTGGTTAAATAGCACTATTGGTTTAATGTGCAAGATTATTTGTTAGCATAACACAGAGATGCAGCTAATGACTTCTGTGGGTTTGGTTCAGATTTTAGTCTGGCACACAAGGACGGAAAAACCTGTGCTTGTGAACGAAGGAAAGAAAGGCTTCACAGATCCCAACATCGAAATCTGATGCTGCATGGCTGAGTGGAGATCAAACAGGTACATGCTCCTGTATCTACCTAGAGGGAGGAGAGGACTGAGTGAAAAGAATAAGCCTTACAGAAATTTTTCAAGGAAAGTATGAACATGCTCTCCCTGAAAGCGAAGTTTGAGAGAGCAGAAAGTATGGGTGTAAAGGATAGGGTGATATTTAAAGGGAAATGACAGGGCCCAGAAAAGGAAAGTATTTAGAACATGAGGGTGAAAAAATTGTGAGAGGATAATGGTCTGGTTAATTGAGAGGGTGGTAAGAGAAAAGGAAACCTGAGGCTTGATAAAATGGGGAGTATAGTGCTGAAAGAAGGGAGGGTTTGTACACATGGCAAACTACTGCCTGTTGATTAATGTATAGTGCACCACCTTGTCACAGGACAGTGAAGTCCTGCTCAGCCACACTCTGGGTATTCCAGAGACTGCATGCTCCATGGAGACACAGTGGCAGGGCAGTGTGGTGGAAGCCTGCACTGTTATATATAGCGGCTTTTTATAGAGAGGACATTGCTTTTTGGGGCTGTCACATACTTCTTTCGCCACCATGCAGTTGCCTAGCAGCAACAGTCACAAAACCATGTTCTCAGACAGGCTTGGGGTAGCTCCAAAGGACAGCAACTAGCTGCAGTGAGCTATTGGGGTAATGCACCCACATTTGTCTTTCCTTTGCAGAAGATTCTCTCATTCTGCAGGCTCCCCTCTGCAGCTGCCAGGACCACTCCTGACTTCTATGTGTGTTAAATGTATGAAAAACAAGCAAGTTAGAACAACTGACCATACCTGCACTGCTCAGACTCTCCTGAAACTTCCTCCTGGACTCTGAACAGAACTGGGCCCTCTGGAGATGGAGGAAAAGCACAGAAACTGTAGCACTGACCTCAGCTTCAGTACAAGGTGCAAAGCCTGTGGGCTGCTTGGACTAGAAGGAGCATGTGCAGGGCACCATGCACTTGAGAAGACGCCCAGCTAGAGATGGTTTCACAGTAAGGATGAGAAGTACCACAAGGAGCCACATCTACCTTGTGTCTGTGTGCAACAGCTGCAGCAGCTCTCTGGCCTGGGAGAGGACACCTCCCCTCGGAGATGGCACCTTTGCCCTTAATTTTGAACCTAGGTTATTCAGTATTTATTACACTGCACAAGACTGAGTTTTGGAGAGGGAGAAATACAAGGCAGATAATAGCTAACCAACAACTATCTATTCTTTCCACCCCATCCCCCTTTGTACTTACCAGCTCCATGGCTTGGAGGGTGGTCTGACAGATTTGACATACTTGTATTGATTTGTTTACAGCACCTGTGACCATGTTCACTGTCCCTGCTAAACTAACTGGAGGTAGGTCCTAATCCTTGGCTCAGGCTTATCTTTAGTGCTAACCTGAAGGAGCCAATTGTTAGGTGTCTGGCTCCCTGAAGTGCACACCTAGCTCAAGAAGCTTTTTTTTTTTTTAACAAAATGGGAGGGAACCACTCAGCATTTCACTGAATGCTGCTGTTGTCTCCAACTCCTACCCTAGGCTTAATTTCCAATGTTCACTGTAAAGGAGGAATCATGCAGCACCAAACAAACCCACTTCCCTCTATTACTCCCACCTTCTTGAGTACATTTAGTGTTGACTTCAAGTATGTCTATTTCATGGTACCCATAAAAACCCACTTAAGCAGTTCTATATCTGCTATTACTGATGTGCCCACCTCTAGTACGATGGCCCAGGGCTGTATAGCTTCCAACGTCTAACTGCACAAAGAGTGGATTAAAAAGAAATAATCTGAACAAAAACAGCACACAATAACCTTAACCCAAACAACTTGAAATACCTGAAACCATGGTGTTGCAAAGCTCCTTCCTGCAGAAGAAAGTTACATATGTGGGGGTGGTTGGTTGTTTTTTGACTGCTCTGTGTAAGGTAGAGAGACATCAAGAGTCAAGGGGAAGCACAGTCGCTTAGGTGATGCTTCTGTGTCTGAGACTTTAACTTAACTTCCTTTTGTGTGTCTATCAGTTCCTATCCAGCCCTTTTTAAAAAACGTTTTTTCTAGATTGCTGCTTAGGTCTGGTCAGACTTCAAAAATCTAATCAATCTCCCCTTCTTTTGGAAAAGTTTGAAGCACAATTTTACATGTGAATTAAGGAAAGTGTAAAGAGACTCACTTATTTTTTTAACCCTTGGCATACAGAATATTTCTTGCAAAATATTAGCTTCAGTGGGCAGAAATCACTCACTGGAGTAATGCCAAATCTATATTTCCTAGTATTTAAAAAAAACAAACAAACAATTGTTTGTGGAATTTTTTATTTTCCCTGCTGTATTTATCAAAACAATCACTGGGGAAAAAAGTTACCTCCTTTAGCTGATAAGGTTCTTCAGTTTCCATTCATGGAAGCCTTGCTATATAGCTTCTGTGAAAACCTTCCTTTGTATACAATGGCTGAAATCCAAACTGGATAGCAATGAGTTTATGCAGCTGGTATCCACTTGCATTTTGGGAACAGCCATTATTAGCTCATGTTAAACAGTGGTGCTCTGCATTAAAGCAGGTTTATTCCACTATTTTACAAGTCTCCCAAGTGCAGCGCTCTGTCTGTCTCTCTTAAAGGGGGAACAAATTGGTATTTTCAAAAGGGATACAACATTTTAATGATATTCAAGTTATGTTTTCAACTACTGTCCTAGCTGCATGTCTGTTTGTTTATTATTATAACCCTGCTGGACTGCAGCCTTCCATCCTCTGTAGGGAACAACAGCTGGTCAAATGCAAAGGACCATGTCCTAAAGACAACCCTGCAAATACAAATATGCTCCACTCTTCTCAAAGTCAGCTACACAAGCCCGGCCTTTCCAGCTGATGTGGTGGTGATTGTGGGGAGAGCAGAGGTACAGATGCTATGGGGGATGGAGTGTATTACAGCTGCACTGTCTGTTCTCAGTTTTAATTAAACTGTATTTAATTTGTTAAATAAAATTAAATATGGTTTTTAATGGTTAAAATTTCCTTGAAATTGATTGTTACTGCCATTGTGTGGTGTTGTCTAACTGCTCCCATAAGTACTGACTTGACTCCTCTAGGTCAGAGGGCATGTTGGTTGCAGGAGAGATGAGCAGCTCTTGGACACTGCCAATTCTACACTGACAGCTGGAGGGTATTTAAACCATCTTCCCTGTACCTTAAGTGGGGAAAAGAAAATGAGCAGGTTTTCAGAGACAGCAAGGGCTCTTTTCAATATTTGACCTGTCAAACAGGAACCCATCTGAAGATTGCCAGGGTGGGAAGTTATAACATCATAATCCCCGCTGTGCTTCTTTCCAAGGATCCTTTATTCCTGTTTGTTTACATCAGTTTAAAAAGAAGCCCAGAGAAAAGTGTTAGGTTCCAGTAACAATGGGAGCTCAGATGTAACCACTCTAGCTCTACCAGCTGAAGTCTGGGTCCTGTTCTCACACAGGAGGACATTTTCTCCTTTCAAGGCTAACCTAAGCTTGCTCATGCATCCTTCTTCCTGAGGTAGATGGGATCTGGGTCCTTTATGGTATAGAGAACAGGGCTAAGTAATACACTAATTAAAAAACTATAAAACAGTGGGCTACTTATCCATTCCCCCTTCTGAACCTGCTCTTTGGAAGTTTCATAATTTGCCTGAACTGGAACTTTAAGTTGACACAACAGTCCTGCTCTGGCCAAGGCTGACAGAGGAGAAACACAGATAATGTTAGAAATTGTTTGGGTCTTTTTTCCACAAAAGAGAATGTCAGAATATTAAAAATTAACTTTTAACATCCAATCAGAATTCCAAAAACTCAACAAACAAAGCCACTTCTCTCTACATAAAGGCTGTTTCACAGAAATTCTTTTTCCTTTTCATCAAATGAGATGCTCACATAGAATACCTTAATCTCAGGCAGGGGCTGGGCTTATCTCTGATGGTTCCCTCCCCTCCAACACCCTATTTTACTCTTTATCCCTGGATTTTCCATTACATCACAGCCACTGTTCCAAGCTGGTGGCCAGCTGTCTGTTGAATTTGGAGAGCTAGATGTCCTGAGAGAAACTGATGGACTCACATCTCAGGGTGCTCCAAGTCTATCCCCTAAACTTGTTGCCAGGGAGCAAATCCTTTACACTGGTCTAGTGGAAATTAACAAGCCAGGCTGTACTTGGACTGATACATCCCCACACATACACCAAAAAAAATCCAAGATGAACCCAACGGGAGGCAGTTCTCCTGTTCAGTCCAAATAGTGGGTCCTTCCTAGATAAGGCATATCTACGGATTGTATGATCCGGCCTGCCATGCGCTCTTCAAAAACGATAATCTAGAGAATAAAGAGATTGGGGATGGGAGGAGGGAAATGACAATCACTACTCTATCAGGGAAATATTTTTGGGACTTGAAGATCAAGCCTGAATTTTGGGGGAGGATGCAGGAGGCTCCCCTTGAAGGGAATGTTGTCAATATACCACCCCACTAGTCCCAGTATGTACCGAAATGCTGGATCCATACACTGACTCCCATGACGTGACAGCAAAACAGCAGGCTGTCTTGCATTTTATTTAAGTTATGCTGCCCTTCAAATTCTATATACAATACTGATCCAAAGCCAGTGTTCAACACAATTGCTTTTTTTTTTTTTTTTTTTTTTTTTAATTTTTGGCACTCTGAGATGATGTTACAAACAAGCAGTTGTGCCAGTTCAGAAAGAGCCACCCCCCATGCTTTGCAGAGTCAGATTAAGGTCAGTTTTTGAGGCACTGACCATTCCTAGCTGGCCTTAGACAGACATGAATCTGATAAGCATGTTTAATAGAGAGCCTCTCACCTCATTGTTCCCAGGATGCAGCCAAGTTGCAGGGAGGTAGAGTGTTTCCTGGGGTCCGATTTTCCAGTAGCGTCCTAGGTTCTCTCCATTGACAAACACAACTCCTTTTTCCCAACCCTACAATAAAGGCAGCAGAGCAGGGTTACTGAAGCAATTGCTCTCATTAGCCAAAGCGCTCACTCACTAAGGCCCTAGTGTTTTTTCAGGCCACCTGCTGTTAACCATCACTCTTTTGCGCTTAAAGCAAGTTGTTCAGATAGATTTAAAACCTCTCACGTTCCACTCCAGTCCTGCCACTAATATACCTTCTTACCTGAGGAGGTCTGTCCCCAAGACCAATCTGCCAACGGCAGTGACCAAAAAACAGATGACTTGCTTTGCAGTAGTAGCTAGAAGCCCGTGCCAGGTGTGGTATGCAGCCCCCATTACTACGGTAAGTCTCGATCTTTAGTGTATTTATTCTCAACACCCCTGAGAGTTCGTTCCCCATCTATACAATCATGACAAGGCACAGAGAGTAAATGATTTGCCCACAGTAATGTAGAAATGCTGTAACAGAGCAGGGAAATGAACCTGCCCTTTCAACATCCTAGGTTAGTGTAATAATCACTAGACCATTCTTCCTCTCACAAAACAATTACCCTACCTCAAAGAGCTTACAATTTGAGTAGCTTTACAAATAAGTCAATTCAGCAGCCCTCATCGATGTCACATCTGAGGGCCTTCCAGTAGTGCATGAAAGCACTGTGGCTAACATGTCTGGTTCAATATCTCATCCTCCCCAGGGCTTTTGTACTCCTATGGGTACGGCAGTGCCAACATGGCTAAGGGAGAGTAAGCTGGTGCATTAACAGGAGAATCATTGCTTGGTTCCACTGGCAGGGCAAGTTCTCCCTCAGTTACCCCTGGGCCACCACCTAAGCGCAAAGGGAGCTGGGGCAATTCCCCTCTTCTCAAGTCATTTCTGCTGGAGATGACTTAGCCCTGAGGCTCAAAGTAATACTTCTAAAAGCAAACCTTAAGCTGTTCTAGCTTTGCTCTTCTGAATGGGCCAGACTGCAACATATAGCAGGTTTATTAAAAAACAAGCCAATGACACTTCACAAGGCAAAATATCCTATCCCTCAGAGCCTCTTTGAGGCCTTCCCCTACCATTTCACGGAACACCTGTTAGTCATCATGCTCTAACTATCCAGATACTTGGTCTTGTAAACTACACTGAGACCTGAAGAACAGAGATTGCACTAGGGGACTGAAATAAAATACAAGAGGAAGAAGTTCAAGATCTTAATGATACACACAGCACGTCCTCTTCAGTGCTGTACACATATAGTGCCACCTTCAAACCCCATGGCCGAAGGTCCCAGAGTACTGTCCCCTTTTACAGATAACACAGAGAAGGGAAATGACTTGCCCAACATCTCACAAAACTCAGGTACTCACAGGTTTGTGCTCACATCCACTAACCCTTTGCTGGCAGAAGAGGAAGAGGAATAGCAGCTAAAATTTATGTAAAGCTGGGCTCAATTACTAATTCTGCCTGGATGCTGTTAGAGGGGCAGGCTGGAATCACTCGCATTTGTCTCAGCAGGACCTTCAATGTTGGAGGCTGTGTTTTAACTGAACACGCCAGCTGGCAGTTTTAGGAGCAGACTTCTGTGCATGAAGAGTGCTATGTGGTGCCTGGGCCTGCCCTGAGGCCTGGTGGCACTACTGGAGCTGTTAAGTCAGAATCTCTTTCCAGCCATATGAAAAGAAACAGACTATAACTGAGGGACTCACCTCAAGTTTCAGGAAAGTGTCCCGAGGCAGATACTGCACTTGCAGGTTTCCTCGGAAGAATGCAGGACCCACAGCGTAATCTGGGATCGTGCTCCAAGCAGTAACACCTCGCAAGCTGTGAGGGAAAGACAAACACAGTTAACAGAAGGAAAGCAGCTTCCTGACAGGTGCTATTCAGGGGTGCAGGCTGGCCTTAGGATCATTTCAAACAGGACGCCACCATAGGGGACTGTTTGTTACAGTGAAGTAGCTATTTGCTTTGCTGCCTGAAATGTGCAGCAGTTGCTGCCCACTGGCACGGGTTTAGGGATGAATAATCAGCATGGGGCATTCAAGGTAGGCACCCTAGTTACCTCTTTCCTTACTTCCAAGCTAATCCCCTGGTGAGAGAGATCTTGGCCTTCACCTTTCTCTGTCAGCAAGGTGAAGGTCTCCACTGTGAATGCAGTGAGATATACACGTGCTGCTACAGCTCTCTGCTTTGCTAGAAGTGAAAATCCCTGCTTTAAACTCACCCATTTCTGATCTCGCCAATCTGTCGCCTGGTGCACTCCAGGCACTAATCTTAAACTAGAGAGATCTATCTCAGGTGATGCTGAACTGCCCACCACACTCCCAAGGTGGTGGTGTAGCAGCAAAGAACAGATGGGATACTGAAAACCCTGATTTGCACTCTGCTTAGGCAAGTAGTTATGGACAGTGCATTCTTGATGTATGTCTACACTGCCAAAAAAAAAAAAAGTGTTCTTAACTCAGGTTAAAATAGCAGTGAAGGTGTGGCAACTCAGCTTTTAACCTGGGTCACAGCTCGAGAGCCTGGGGCTGAACTGGAGTGGCTAATGTGACTAGACAGCTGTGCTGGCATGTCTTCAGTGCTCTTTTAATCCATTAGCTAATGATGGTTAGCTAACTCAAGTGAAGAACATGCTCTATGCTGATGGGCTCATGGCTCTGGAAACTCTTCCTCCATTGGTCTGACAAAGCTAGTGCCGTTTTAAGGGCATGCTCTGACGCTTATATCTGCACCCTGACTAAGTGGCGTGAGAGGCCGAGAGTTTCTTCTGAGGCTTAGGAGTTTACATTGACTTTGATCCATTTCTGCTCTCTATGTTGTAGCATGTTTATAAAAGGACTATACACATGTCCAGAGGCTAGTGATATGAAGCAAAACAGGAGGCCCTATGATCTAATAGACACTTCCCTGGGAAAAGCTGCTCAGACTTCACCACTAAAAAAAAATGGCTGAGGGGAGGTTGCACTCTCAAGGCTTGTCTATACCTAGAAAACACTGGTTTTACTAAACTGCTATACTGAATGGCACCTGCCCCTAATGCGGATGCAGTCAAAGGTGCTTTCTAGCAGTACAGCTTATTTCCCTTCCTATACAAGCAGGGGAATAAGGTATGCCAGTATAAAAAACACCTTTTACACAGCTATAAACTCCACACCTGGGGTTGTACCAGTGTAACTAGTGGCAAAGGAATCATACCCTTAAATCAAAATAGTTTACCAGTAGGAAACCAGTGTACAGAGCAGACCTCACTTCAGCCTTCGCTCTGCTTCCTTGTGCACAGGGATCACAAGACTGGCTTAAATGTCTCCAGCACAATCTAGCCTAATGCTGAACACTTAACCAGCTGGCCTCTGGTACAGAGACAAAGTCTTCTATGGAAACACTGCCCCTCCAGAGTTTACAGAGTCTGCTGGAGTCCTTCCTCAATCCCTTCCCTTTTTGGGCAAACCTTCCCATGTGTTTATCTAGACTTCTCTTGACAGAACTCCGGCTCAGCAACACACTTCCGCATGCTAGATTAGCCACATAATCTTCTGCAGCCAATATTTGCCCCAGGTACATGTTACAAGCCTAGAGTTTATAACACAACGAAGCAAAAACCACCACTCACCTACAGTACTGCACAATTTCCAAAGGCTCGTAACTCAGTGAAATCAAAACTTCCGGAACAAGGAAGGGCACTTCAGAGAGGGCTAGCTGCAGGCTACATTTCACCTTTTGGACCCCCATTATTTACATTACAGAGCTGTTTAAAAGATCTCTCCAACATTAAAGGTTTTTGTTTGTTTGTTTTTTAAAGCATACACATACTCTCAAACTGCTAAACCATTTCAATTCCTCCTTCTTCAAAAACTTTACCTTACCTTGGTTATTTGGGGGGGGGGGGGAGACGACACAAATACTGGGAAAATTCTGCCAAATCAACAGTTACAAAAAACTTATGAGCAACTGAAAATAGAAAGTGAACACACAGACAGCCATGGAACCTTACTATAATGATGGCTGCAATTCCTCTTAAATTAATGGCTGTAATATGTTACATCTATACAGCACCCTTCAACTCAACAATTTCTAAAGTGCTTGACCAGTTTACTTAAAAAACCTGCATCACCTATCACCATAATAAAGTCGCCTCTGGGGAGAAACACAGTAAGTGTAACAATTTGCAGTACACAAGGTCCTTCCCTCTAGTTTTTGAACCAAAACTCATTTGCCTTGAGAGCACGCTACAAACCTATTTGCTACAGCCTTCCTGCCATCAGCACCACCAAGGAACTACTCATACACAGAAGGCAAGTCAAGGTTCCTAGATTTCAAAGAGGTGGCATGAAAATTTGACCCTGACAAATTTTGTGGAGAATGCTATGGAAACTTAGGCCACTCTAATTAGCATTTAGATGTTATAGTGATGGGTGCTCTAGAAATACCTTTAAAAAGCCCCCAGGACGTACTGTAGGGTACAATGTTATGATGGCCAAATGTAATTACTTGGGGGGAACTTTGGTCAGGACACTCTGGTGAATGCTCTGCTCTTTGAGAAATATTGCAGAATCTTTATTGCCTTCAAGTAGATTGGGCCTCAATTTTAAAAACTCAGCCCAAACAGCTCCTCCACAGGCCTAGTGCCCCCTTAAACTAGGCTGAAATATTGGGTTAGGTGTTAGTGATATCTGATTCCATGAGCTAAACAGGATTGGACTTTGTTAATACTTGGATGGGAGACAGCCACCAAAAACCCAATGCTAATAGAAGTGATGTGTTTGATTTGGTAGGTGGCATTCACTATCTGAGCCAGTATAGACGCATCAAGTCTATTTTGGAATACACAATGGAAGGGCATCCTTGATCACATAACGGGGTATTAGCAGGTTATTGTGTATGCTCCAAGTCTGCATCATTTCTTGCCTTCTCGTACGACAGGTGTGGTTGGGGGTAGTGATGAAGCAGAGAGAAAGTGAGGTGCTTAGAAGTTCCACAAGAGACTCAAAACCTTATCAGAATATGTTCTCTCCAATGCTGATCACCAGCATCCCTGGATTCAAGCGAATTATTGATCTAGTACAATATGAATTCCACTGTATTGCTGAGCTAAGCCTGGCACAATCCCATTTTCAATACAGTGCACTTTGCCTTCCTACTCAGAGATTTCTACCTTATGATGTTTCATTGCTAACCGCCAGTTGCTAATAACTGATCATACTGCTGGCTAATCTTGCTTTTATGCCTGCATGGCAGCTCACTAGCTTTCACACCTTTGATTGTGAATATCCTTCGCTAATGACCCTACAGAACAAAGCTGACACAGCTCTGCCAAAGAGAATCCTTGCAAAACCTTCATTTGGAATATTTAACACGACCTCTTAGCACTGTCCTTAGAGGATGACTGTAATAAGTTGACTAGAGAGAATATACACATTGTAACACCTACTGGATGGAATAAAAACATGATTGTGTGTGTCACAGGCCCTGCAGTGCCCATAACAAACAGAGATTCTCTCCCCTTTGGCTCAAGCGGTAGGGGCTTCCAACTTCATAGCAGAAGTACTGGAATTCTATACTTTCAACACTAATAAGTTCCAGGTGACCACAGCAGGCAGCAGAATGACAGCTGTGAAGTCCTCACAAATGTGTTACATTATTTAGTGATACTAGCACTGAAACAATAAACCCTCTTGAGATTTTTGGCAGGAGTCTATAAAGTGACCTATGCTCAGTTGCTAAAACGACAGCAGCCTGGCTAGTTATCCCACCGAGAATATTTTGCTTTAGCATTTAATACTGAAGAATACAATTTAAAAACATGAAATAGGGGGAAGCCATCTGGACTGTTAGGAGCTTCCTGAAATTACTTACCCTCTAGATCCAGGGAGGAGGGAGTGTCCTTTGCTAAGGTGTTACCTAATCCCAAATTTCTGATCCAGACAAAGCCCCAAACTTTTACAAAATTCAAGAGGGTTTGGACTGGCCACATCTCTACAGGCCCGATCCAACACCTATTAAAGTCAGTGGGAGTCTTTCCATCTCCTTCTATGGGGGTTGCATTGGCTTCTAAACAAAAGGTGCAAAAAATAAGTGTTGCAATCTTCTGTATAATTTTAGTTGGAGTTGTCAGGAAGAGATTTGTCAGCATGAAGATTCACCAGGTGCTGCCTTTCAGGGACATGTAATTGCTAACTAGGTTTTGCACCTATGCCAAATTGTCTGTGCAAACGAGTGAGATGTATATGCCCGCCTCATCTGCACAAACAATTTAGATATATGTACATATATCTCCCAAACCTTTCCATGAAGCCAGGTTTCATCTCCAGACTGTAAATCTTGAAGTTCCTCAAGGGGGTTTTATTCAGGAAGACGTCACCAATTAAGCCTGCAAGAGCAATAGAGGTAATAAAGAGCTGAAAAGCAACTAAGCTGATGGATCTTCCTATTTCAATAGAAGGAACAGCAGGATACAGAAAGTAGTCATGCTCTGCAATGGCATTAAAGCCCATATGGTCCCATTGCTCATCCAGATTGAGCAGGGAATGTTGCCACACTTTGCCCTCTCCTCTCTATCCTTTGCTTTAACTCACTAAGCTGAGAAACCCTCTCCTGGCAGAACGTACTGTTGGCGCACACAGCAGATTGATTTTTTGTTTGGCTGCCCATACATAGATTTTTTTTTTTAAAGCAGCAGATAGTTACTTCCCCAATACTCAGAGGAAAATGTGACATCCTGGTATCGCTAATCCCTTGTACTGATCCACTGCTTTTTCCCCCCAAGGATCTCAAAGCACCCCACAAACAAATTTAGCGTAACCAGCCTCCTGGAAGGTATTTGCGGGTGGAGAAAACTTGCACACAAGAGTAAAGGTCACACAGGAAGTCTGGGAGAGAGTTGGGAACAGAACCCATCTCTTCTGGCTCCCAGTCCAGACCACTAACTACAAGACGATGGTTGCGATTGTCAAAGCAGTTCAGAGGCTTTACGCACACCTCTTTCATTAAAGCTAATGAAATATGTCTCTAAATTCACTAGGCTGCTCTGAATGTTTCAGCCTACGTTTCCCCCCTATAAAACAGAACCAAGGAATCTTGACTCCCCATCCCCGTCTCTACTGGCATAAACATTTTACTGCATTCAACTGAGCTTGACATAGCCCACAGTCCCAGGATCCTATGTACACTGAGATTCTCTTGCTCTCCAAATCTCAGAGCAGAAACAAGGGAAGGAATTCCTTTCCCCCCATGTATGGCGTTACACAATTGCATATGGACAGCATGTAGTGAGAGGAGGGGGACCCCATCTTCATAAGAACCACTGGGTATTGGCAACCACTACAGAAAGGGTGGGACTTGTGAAGGTCTTTAAGATAAGTCCGTCCCCCATGAAGTGGGCTATTTTCATCAACTATCACATCAGCTATCACCACCCTGGACATGTCTGAACTTATGGTTAAGAGGTAAACTATATTCTTTTATCAGACTCCCGCATTGTCTGCCTCCTACTGCCAGACTGCAAAGCTACATAGCATTAGCCAGGCACAGTGAAATTCTTGCATGCCTTTATACTGCTTAATCCAACACACAGGATTTTAACATTTGATCTGGAGTGGTCGTTTCTGGAGGGCAGGAGCCATTTTTAAAACTGTCCTCGGTGTTTGAAGTCCTTGCTAAACACAGACTCAAAAACAGGCCTTTATTCTGAGTTCTCAGCCCCATGCACCAGCTTGGAAGGAAAGAGACAACCTACCTTTCCGCTGCTCATTCAGCATAAGTCCATAATTGACACGCCCGCAGTTCTCTACCAAAAGCCTGAGCTGCCTGAAGCCCTGTAAAGAATGGATCGGCATCTGTTGAATCAGTGCACAGCCAAGTGCCAGGTCAGCCATGTTGGGCAAAGAGAGAAATCAGTGGGATCACCCCAGGGGGGAGTTTGCACCAGTAGCTTTGGCAGCTGTTTACAGAACTATAAATTACAGGAATATGCCACAGCTGCAAGTAACTCCATCACGGAGCTCAACCTTCTCATGAAACTATAATATTTTACTGTTACATTTTAAATGCTTGAAGTGGTATGTAGTGCTAGAAACAACCTATGTCCAACACCACACAGGCTTCCATCACACAGTTCTACCCACGAGTCACATTCTTGACATCCAATATTCCCTCCCACTCACCCAATTCTAGCCTTTAGAGACATGCACAGCTCTGCCAGTGCACATTCAGTAGACGTATTACTCATAGTCACTTTGAGCCAAGTGTGAGCTCAGAACACACGTGAGACCATCCAACTCATTTCATTTGTGACCTAAGAGAAGTAAAAAGACTCAAGCATGTTTTGTGCCTATGAGCGAACAGCCTACATGTCCTCAATCAGCACAAGCAGGGTCCCTACAGCCCACTGTTCCATCTCATGGGTGTTTGCAGTGTGTGGGTGTGGCAGGAAGGGGGTTAAACTTAATGCATCACTTGCTACTCTGGAGTGAACCTGCTGTGTGGAGTTTTGTCTACATATTTCCCTCTCAAAAGGATAACTTGGCATTTTGAGCCACCCTCTGCTCCAACTGTGGAGTCATTTCTGGTTTGAGTATAACAACTGCTCTGTGTCTTATGCTACTGCATCACTGGTTTGCATGAAGCTGGCAGCAGACACACTTCTGGGCTCTGCATTTTCAGGGGCGCCTTGAGCTGCAATTCTACTACCCACATACCTCCCGTGAGTGGCCTCACATTACTTACCTGTCCTTCAGGAACTGACAGCTCCACGGTGTTGTAATCAAGGAATCCAACGAACACAGTGTTAACAAACACCTGCAGGAGAGGGCGCAGGAGACTAGCAGAATTCTAAACCGTTTCAGAATACAGTTAGACGAGAGATTAGGGCCATAACGGGGGAGGAAGCACTGTCTAATGGGAGTCAAGACTCCTGGGGTTTATTCCAAGCTCTGCCATTGACTCATTCTACAATGTTGGGCAAATCAAGGCATTTCTAAAAATGCATCGTGATTTCCTACCATTATTTTCTGCCGATAGATTTGAGCTGTTATTATTGGAGTTTAAACAGACTTGGACCTTGAACCTGGGATTTAGGGAGGATGTAGGCTGGGGCTTGGTTATGAATAGCACCCCTCACACCTTCTGTGGGTCATCTTAATTATCACTTCAAAATGTTTTTTTCCTCCTGCTGATGATAGCTCATCTCAACTGATTAGACTCTTCCTGTTGGTATGCGTACTTCCACCTTTTCATGTTATCTGTATGTATAAATATCTCCTGTCTGTGTGTTCCATTCTCTCCATTTGAAGAAGTGAGCTGTAGCTCACGAAAGCTCATGCTGAAATAAATTTGTTAGTCTTTAAGGTGCCACAAGTACTCCTGTTCTTTTTGTGGATACAGACTAATACGGCTGCTACTCTGAAACAAGGGAATCATAATTCTGCTCAGGAAAAGCCTGCCACCTTGGTTCATAGTTGGCCTATTTCACGTCAACTACCACAGCCAAGCTATTTCCCTCCTGGAGAGTCAGAACAACAACTGCTCTGTACTCTTTACCTGTGCTCGGTCCCGGACGTGGTCCCTGGAATGAAGCTGTCCTCCGCCAGATATGACTGTCTCATACAGCGTATACCCATAGGCCTGCCCGTTGCCATCATTCACTGGCAGGTTCTCCATGTTAACTGGGAACTCTGACTTAATGGGCTGCGAAGGAAGAACAAGTAACTAGATGGATCCTTTCTAAGGGGACAGGCTACACATGGGTAGAGTCATAGAGCCCTTCTGCTATGTCCCACAAACCAACATTTACTCAAATACTATGCAAAAGCTGCCTCTTAAAGGGCTCCTGGGGTGCCAAGAACTGCAGCTAAGTGACGAGTTTCAATCCTGCTGACACCATCCCTGCTAGCTGAGTGTCTAAGCCTTCATCAGATATAGATGCTCATAGCCTTCTTAACAATCTGCTCCATTGCCTATGGTTCTGAAAGCTTCTTCCATCCTGCATCTTAAACCCATTACTTCTTGTTCAGTCCTGGTTGAATAATTAGAGTAACTGATTCCTGCTTTATGTAGGAGGTAGGTTTGGGGCCAGGGACTAGGAATCAGGACTCCTGCATGCTATTCTTGTCTCTCTTGCTGTGTGACCTCACGCTAGCCTACTGACCCATCCTGTGAATAGGAAAGCATCATTCTCCCATTTTACACTCTGGGGCACTAAGGCCTGAGGGATGGTTGAGGGTTTTGTAAAGCTCTGAAGTTCACAGGGGGAAGGAGCTGCAATGAGTGTGGAGTGCAATACCAAGCATCTCTCAAACCAAATCCCAGCAGCCCCACATCTTTCTTCGTGGTAAATAAATGGGAGTCCCATACAGCAGATTAGGCTGAGGTCTTTCTGATAAGACCTTAAAACACAGGTCCTCTCTCTGACATGAACGATCATGTAGTAATTTAGAGACAAATGGATCTAGTATCCTTGGGCAAAACGTGCCCTCTTCTCCCCATTCTTGTGCAGCATGTGGTATATAAACAGGTTGACTTCCTCCACCCCAGAGGTAGCTGCCTTTCACTGTGGCTATATATACAAAGTTTGTGAAGCACCTGAGGTCCTTCAGAATAAGATTATATTATTTCATAGTGCAATGTGGTTCTTTGCATCATCCCATCCTCTTGGCACATTCTCCAGCTCCAAAGACAGTACCTACCTCTACAATAGATGGCAGCACCTCCCACAGAGAGACATACTGCGGCAGCAGGACTGCGCCATATGATGCTTTGGCTGTGATCATAGGAGGAGGCGGCAGAGGCTGCCCTGCAATGCAGAAACAAGACAGGTGTTATATTTCAGTTCTGCTAAACAGATGCTACAGAAGGCGTCAGGGGGGTTTAAGGGCACTCCCTGATTCTACCTCTAGACCACAGCTCTGCCTGTGGAAATGTCCTTAATCAACCTCCCTATGGGATCAAACAGAGCACTGTGTCCGCCTCAAAGAGACCTCAAGCAAAGCTGAAGGCTGGGCCAGGGCTGGTGTATTTATTCAGCAGTGAGAGCCACCTATCCAACTTCAGAGAGAACAGAATGCAAACAGGATCTGTACAACACAAGCACCTCCCCAGATCTGCATTTGTTTTAAGTTTGCTGGCGTGACATTTCCCCTGCATGCAGAGATTGTTAAATGCATGCATCCTTCCTGCTGCTGGGAAGTCAGCTGAAAAGCCATTTCTGTAACAAGCTCTACATCCTTGGGCCTCCTACGCTTCAGAAAATGCTTCCAAATAATCAGCGGGAGATATCTGTGTGGGGAGCAGCAGGGATCCAGCAGAGACCCTTGGTGGCCAATTTTAAAGTTTCTCTGGTACAGTACAGGCCAGCATTTAAGGGGTAGAGAAGCGGCTCTGAGGTTTATCACCGCCTATGATCTTGGTGAAGAGTTGACGGAGTTTGAAGAACTTGGACGTGTAGTCTCCAGCCTCTGTCAGCACGGCGTCGTAGTCTGGAAAACAAGCACGCACCTGTTATAGAGCATCGTCAGCTTTAAGAAAGTACTCATATAAAGCACAGCAAGAGGTCAGAGCCAAACGGGTAATGTGTTTATCTCATGCCTTGTGGACATTAAGGAAATCTGCACTGGTTGATTAACTACACAAGTTCCTTAATGCAGACAGGCCTGAGACATTGTCCCATTGTGTGGAGAGAGAGTTACTTAACAGTAAAGGGATTCTGAAAATGGGCATAAAATAAAAGTAAAGAGAAACAGCTTGAACTCACACCTATTCCTGGTATAATAAACATGCATGGTCAAATTCTGCCCCCCACATTCACTTCTACAATGCCCTACTGAAGTCAAGGGCAACAGTGCATGAAAGTTTGAGGACACAACAGGGCTCTTAACCAATACCTTTCCTCTCCCATCCTTTTTCCCATTATGCTTTATGGGTTTTCCCCTGCCTCATACAACTGACAGACAAATAAAACACTGTCTTAACTGTTAGTACAAGCCAAAGAGGAGGTGAAGAAATATGGATGCATGTTAAATGCTTATGTTTCAGGTATGAAATCTCTCCACTTGTTGCAATCAGAGGTTCAAATCACAGCAAGCTCAGGTCAGCCCTTCTTCCATGGAACACAAAATACATTGAGAATAGTGCCACGTGGTAAATGGACAGAGGTTCTATCTGCCTTGCATGGACCCAGACACCTTTCCATATGAGCACAGATTTGTCATAGTATCCCATGCTAACATTTCCTCTTTTCCCTCACTACTGTTCTGTGGTTGCTGCTCTCCTTCCCAGTGTCGGCTGCACATACCAAGGGTCCCATTTTGCATCTGCATTTAACTCTATGTAGGATAAAGGCAATAGTTTTGGTGAGGACTTTTGGGATTAAAATTGCTGTAAGACACTATTCAAATTGTTAAAAGTCAAAGCCAAACAACCAACTATTTTGATGTCAGAGGTCTCAGGTGGTCTTTCCTTAATCATTAATTGAAAGAGAGGAGAGACCCTATACAGAAAACAGCACCACTTGATGTTAACTATATCTCTTCATCTACCCAGTGGTTTCTGACTCAATTCATAGTGAAGGTTCCCCCAAATACTGGAATAGGACTAGAAATATGGACTGTTAAAAGAAACCCTTTGTCACAGTCACACCATCTTCCCAGATGAGCCAAGATCAGGGTCTTCTCTCGTGTTTGGGTGATGGTATTGTGTTCAAGGTCTGTCCTCAGAGACAGCACCTAGGTCCTTCAAGGAAGTGATGGGGTTAGAGCTTCCCATCAGCTGTAGCTGGCTCAAAGGCTGCAGGATTGCAATGGGAACGCAAGCGAGGCACTGAATGAAAACTCACCATAACTCGTGACATCTGGCTTGTATTCATCACTATCCAGAGCACCATTCATGAAGCCAAAGTTGGTGCCCCCATGGAACATGTAGAGATTGATGGATGCTCCTGTTTTGAGGACTTCTGCTACAGAACTCACCATATCTGAAAAGGAAGGAAAACTCCCAATAAGGGCTCCGAGCCATCACAAATCAAGAAGCTAATATAACAGAGTATGGACCGAACATGCCAACAATTCAAGAATCACAAATTGAGCATTTTGTTTACAATCACCCTCCTCTCCCAATGCTTCATGAGCCCAATTCAAGACTGGAGTAACTCCAGTCACTTACAACTACACCTCTATCATGATCTAACATGACCTGATATAACACAAATTCGCATATAACTTAGTAAACTAGCACTGAGGGGCGGGGGGGAGAAGGGGCTGTGTGCTCCAGCAGATCAAAGCAATTTCGATATAATGCCGTTAGATTTTTTGGCTCCTGAGGACAGCGTTATATCGAGGTAGAGGTACCGTCTATAAGGCAGCCTTTCCACTTGAAATGTTCTGCAGGAATCATTCATACACACCCTGTCGAGAGAGCCTGCATTCCCAACTCGGGCACAGCTTTCATTGACTTCAGTGGGAATTCTGCCTAGGCAAGGACCTTCATCAACTATACAGATTATAGAGTTACACAGAGAATTGCACAGGGAGGAGACAGGTTATTTTAAATGCATTATGTCATGACCACATTATTTAAATCTTGCTCATTAACATACGAACTGAAATGGCACACGACACTTTTGGAAGTACTAGGTTTGCATGAGGTTTATGTTGACCATATCACCCACAAAAGGTAAAATAATCTTGCTGGGGTGAAAAGAAATCTTTTTACTGAGCATATAATGTAATGACAGAGCTATCACTAAAGCCTCATGTCATTTTTACTACTGCTGCAGCATACATATGCAGAATAGAGTCGCTTAGAAATTTCAAATTTGCACAAGATAGGGATGAAGCAGCTAAGGCACTGGGCTAGGAGTCAAGAGATCTGTGTTCTATTCCCAAATCTGCCACAGACTCTCTTTCTGTGACCTAGGCTGTCATTTTGTCTTTGTGCCTCAGTTCCCCATCTGTAAAATGGGGCTAATACTATTTCCCTATCCACATGGGTGTTGGAACAATACATTCATTAATGATAGTGAGGCACTCAGATTCTGTGGTGATAGGAGCCACATAAAAATGTTAGATCACTAGAAAAAAAACCATTTGACTCCCGTTAATTTTAAGGGACGTTGTGGTGTTAAGTACCATACAACACTGAACATTTAGGCAAGATGGTCTATAGGTGGCCACTTTCACTAGTCCAGTATCAATTATTTTTTTCCCCAAGCAACAATACTGAGCTTATTCTCAAACACCTTTCATCTTGGGATCTCAGATTGCTTTACAGGCCTGCTCCAATGCACACTGAAGTAATGGAGAATCTCCCACTGATTTCAGTGGGCAATGATCTGTCCCTATGACGATCCACACCCTGAAAAGGTAGGGAGGTAGGAAACAGTGGAGAAGGTGAAATAAAACTCAGGAGTCCTTTCTAAAATCCTCAGAATGACTATCCATCTTTCCTTTCCCTTCCACCTTATCTCTAACACCAATTTAAAAAGTCTTGTACAATCCACATAGCTATCAGTTCTTCATCATATTCATTAGCCTTTATGTTGTACCCACATCACCTACTCTTTGTTGGTCTCTTCAGACTGTAAATTCTTTAGGGAAGAGACTGTCTCTTTTCTCTGCTTGTACAGCCTCTAGCACAATGGGTGGTTGTGACCAAATTGAGGTCTTTTGGACACTGCCATAACAAAGATCGACTGCTAACGTCAATGTTTAAATCTAGATTAGCTGTTTTTCTGAAAGATCTGCTCCAGGAATTCTTTTGGGGCAGGTCTCTGGCCTGTGTTATACAGGAGGGCACACTAGATGATCACAGTGGTCCTTTTTGGCCTTGGAATCTGTGCAACTACTCCTTGCACTAGCTTGTTGATATGCTAATCTGACATTGACAGGGATAAAAAAGCCAAAAAAAGCCACAGCTATGTGTGAATCCACTACAGAGCTTATAAATTTACAGGCACTTGCTCAGAGCTAGGGGCATCACTGGATAGGAACTTAATGGAGACAACATTACTGTGCCACGTTTCTTGACAGCAGTTTACATTGCAATAAATCCTAAGTGTGTGATGATAATATATGGTGCTCACCATCTGCGTCAAAGATATTATGAGGGCCGCCCCAGCTATCAAACCATCCAGTCCAATACTCCATCACCATCTTCGGCTTATTTTGCTGTTATAAAAACAAAAGACAGAATTACATAGATGGGGTGGTATAGTGATCCAATGCTCACTCTTGTTTTCCAGAGGCCTATCATCTGAGTGCTGTTGGAGGAAAAGGCCCTTTAGAGGGTTTCTTCCCAAGCTGACAGAAAAGATCTAGAGATAAAACTCTGGACAAGCAAGACACAGGAACACCTAGGACAGATGGGCAAAGCACAGCCTGCAGCATATACAGTCTCCTACGATTATACCACCAGAAGGGAAACACAAAGCAATGCAAACGAACAGGTGACACCAAATGGTTCCACATATCAAGGCTTTGAGCAACTGGAGCAAAAAACAAGCCAACTGCCCTGGTATAGTTTCTGCTAGAAATTCACATTTATAAACGTCTACTTATCAGCCACGCCACTGCAGTTTACGAGTTTGCAGGTGTGCTGTAGCCAATGCTTGCCAAGGTGGGAACAGCAGACCTTAGCGACTTAATGCCTTTTTAATGCTGCATACGGTGATGGCAGGAAAGCATTAGCTTTTGCAGGAATTAGGTCTTCATTAAAAAGCAATTTCTTCTCATTTGTCATGGCTTGCCAGCTCCTTTACCTCCTGTGGAATTCCGCTTGGCCCCATCACACCAGACAGCATCACGTGTGATCAGACTTGTCCACACTCCCCATTCAGGATGTTTACTTCTAGTCAAGGCAATTTCACCTTGTGTTTGATGGGTGGGGGTTATCTGATGTTATGTAAAAGTAGCATTAAAGAAAATCATGTCCCCTTAGGAGAATACAATTGTGGGTACCTGTAATGTTCTAATTGCTCCAGGTTCAGAGCAGATCTTGATAAAATACAGTATCAATCAGTTTCAGACAAAACAGTCAAACAGGGCATTTAATCAGTGCCTGGAATAGAGACCATATCAAGGACAAACACCAATGATTCAGACTCCCTAGGAACACGCACGGTCAGCCCTCCAACCCCTATAATTAACTAGTACTGCAGAGGGAGTGCTGTTCTCCAAGGGTCACGCTGTACCTTGTGATCAGCAATGACTATGAGGTTGGTGAAGAACATGCTAGTTCTTGCTCCAGTGCCAGCTCAACATGGCAAAGCCAATTACAGCAGAACATCTCTAGCCCGTTGGTCATAAAGTCAGGTTAAAATGGCTGGATTTGCCCTGCAATTTCCAAGAATGTGCAGTTCCAATTAGGTTCCAAGCTGGAAAACAGGGAGATGAGAGAACAGACAGGCAACAGCCCAGGGACACAAAGCAATTCTGCAAATCTTTCCAGGCTGGCATTTAGGGGAAGAAGGGAAGGTGGTGATGGAGGCAGCGGCAAGTGTGTGCAATCAAAGAGGAGATTGTCATCATTTAAAAAATAAAACTTGGTCCCATTTCACTGCTGCGGCATCTCACAACCAGGCTAAAATCTGAGCAAAGTGCTCATTCACCAATTCCCCAGCCCTTTACATCTCGGACAGTGCAGGGCATCTGGGTGAAACACTAGACTGGAGTGGTCCTCTGCAAATGAGCAGTATTAAATATAACGCCATGCAGGAAGTGTTGCTGGGATGGGAGGGGGTGCCCTGGGACAAGATCCTGTACAAGGTGCTGTCATTAAGCGAATATGTAGGCATATCTGCACGGAGACAGAATCTTATTGAGTCAAACTACCTGCTTATCAGTTTTGGACCTGGATACCTAAGTCTTTAGAGAGAAAAGACTGTTAAAGTGGTGAATCACTCCAGGTGAGGGTAGGAGGGTAGGAACTCCTACTGTTTGCTTGACACAGACTCAAGACATCACCTCCACCGCCCCACTATATCAGTTACAAAAGGACAAAGTACAGTACATAATGGATTAATCCAGTGCTTGGTGTCCTTTGCTTACATTTGATTTGGGTCAGAAATCTAATACAGTTCACCACCTTAGCTTATCCATAAATCTGGCATTACAGGCTTATGAGAGGCTCAGGCTTGGAATGGAGGTGTGAGGGCTGCAGATAAGGACTGAAATGCACTGGCAAAGGTGGATGAGACTCTGTACTGCAACAGCAGGTGGAGAGGGCATTGCAGGTGAAGACTGGAATTTGCTGGCAAAGCTGTATAGCAGCTAAGATTGAGATAGCAGGGAAGTAGTGAGGTAGGATCGCAAAGCTAGAATAATAGAGGAGAGAGTAAACAGCGGCTACACATACCAGGCACAATCCATTCATGGAGTCCATTCTATAAACTCTATAATCCAGATCCCCTTTTCAATTGCCAGAACTTGCTGTTGAAAGGCACCTAAATAGAGAACCTGGTTTTCAAGCTTGAGGCACTAAATTAGGGAGTCCAGTTCTCAAACTGACAAGCAGGAACATTTAGGAACATGCCTAGATGGCTGGTGGAGCCCTTCAACTATGGAAACATGCATGCAAACTTCCCACTGAAGCTGCTGTAATGAGCTGCCATGTTGAATTTGCTTTATCAGAGGAGACTGAAACCTCTCTTACTGTGCAGGGGCTGCAGCGCAGCACAGCCTGATTGGCAGCTCACTGGCCCCTCAATGATTATATACTTCTGAAAAGATGTTGCTCAGCCTGACCTGCATGGCTTGGTTGGCTATGCACAAGACTTATTTGTATCCTGATCTCGACATGGCTGTGACTGTGTGTGAACCAAGCAGTTGGCAAACAGAAGGAGCCTTCACTTTGCTTTGTGAGTTCACTTGATTTATGAAATACTTAGTCCACCCCCCAAAAAATTTTATACACAGGGAATTTAAACTTGAAAGTTACTCTTAATCGCTCAGATATTTAGTACAAGTCCAAAGAACCTTCTCATCACCTCCCCATTAACAAACACTTGAGGGGATTAGATTGCTGGCTTTTTGAGATAGCTGGCTACAATTAACCGTTACAGGACAGTAGAGAAGGTATTTCAGGACAGGAACAGACCAATGCCCAGGCTTCTGTGGGTCAGGCAGAACAGCACAATCCTCTTTAAAAAAAACCCCACAAGTATCAAGCTATCTCCACTTGTGTAAAGAGCCCTCAAGCTGCAGGTAATAAGGTCTCCAGTTCCAAGATCCAGTGGCACCTGCACATTAATACTCAGAAGCAGAGAGAACACGGAGAATAGGAATGCTGCCAAAGCAGTCAGGCTCAACTCCCTGCTGCCAAAGTGAAATTATTCTGGCCTCTCTTCAGTGGATCAATAGCTGTGTATGTCATGGAACAATGGAATCTCAGATGAGGGGAGTCAGATCAGGACCTGGAAATAGGAAATCTGCTCACAGATCCCAAGGGCTCCACCAGCAGAACACTTCAGAATGCCATCCCCCCTCCCCACGAGTAAGCAAGAGGCACTCGGTTACGGCTGTGAAGGACTCGCTTGCCAGAAAGGCTGCTGTGGAGTCCTGCCTTCTCCTGCCAAAACTTGTTCACTTAAATTGTTTAATCCATCACTCAATATTAGAAAAAGGAATTACCAGACGTTCAAATCTGTTAAGCACTAAAAAGGACAGAAACACAGACCTCATGCTGCAAATTCAATCCAGGCAGGGGGGATAATTTAATCGCATGTCGCTGGTGGCTTTGTGATGTAGCACGTCTATCGGGGACATCTCAGCATCTTGCTTTTCCACCACACATTCCCACCATGCCATTTCCTCGAGATGCAGCTGGACTAGTGCCCCGCTATCCCAACACCATATAATTTAACAACAGGGAAGGCGGGGGGCTGGCTGTTGAACACCCAACTCATATCTAAATCTGCATTTTGCAAATAGCCTGTACCTTTTTATACAGTGCTACACACGTTTTTCATAATCTCAGTAACCTGGAGGTTGGCTGTGTCCCCTTCAGGGTTGCAATGACTGAGGTGTGCTCCTGAAAAGCTGTGGGCTTCTGTCCTGAACATCTAATCCCTGGGAGGCTGAAACTAAGCTCTTAAGAGTTCTCAAGCTCCCAGCTGCCCAATCCTCCAATTTCATGACTACTACGAAATTAGGATTCACCCATAATGGGCTGAACCAGAATCTTAGATCCAAACATTGACCATCTTTGAGGCATCCAAAATTCAGAGCTTGATCTGCAGCCTGTCTCTCTCTCTGCATTATACCACAGCCAGGCCTCAGCTGTAGAAATTCTGATGCACACACTATCTCCCCACTTTCCCAAAGATAGATCCCAGGTTGTGAACACTAGCCAAGCTCCACAACCATATGGGAAAGCAAGCAGTAAGTGAGCACTGGGGTGCGGCCTCATTAAGATCCCATCCAACTTCCACTGAAATTAGTGGGAAACTTTTCATTGACTTCAAAGGGATTTAGCCCTAAGGGAAGGGGAGCCTGAAGCATCCACCACAAAAGCAAGGTATCAGTGTTTGGATGACACTGTTTCAATGATAAGAATAGGCTGAACAAAGGCAATTCTTCGCATCTTACCTGTACTGTGTCCAGAAAGTTCAGGAAGCTGTAATCCATCTTCTGAAAGTTAACAGTGGCCAAAGCTGTTGAAAAAGAAGAGTCTTCGCTAGTGCTGATAGGCAATCAATTCCCTCAACTGATGGAACTTTTCCACATACCAGGACAGGCATCAACCCATCACCAAGTCAGAGGTAAAATAAGCCAATTACTGAATCATTAACACAACACTCTGCAGCACAGCTGGGTGCTCCTTGGAGATCTCCAATCCAAGTCCTGACCTCCCATGAAGCTTCTCAGCTTCTGGAATTCAACAAACAGTGGAATAACTGCAGGCCACATTTCTAGCTCTGAATATTCACACAGAGATACAAGCAAGAAATAACAGCAGCCCACCTCATGGGTATCCCAGGGCTTAATTAGCATTCGTAAAGCACTTGGAGATCCTTGGATGAAAGGCACCACAAAGGAAAACTGTTATTATTAGAAATCATATCTGCAGGCAATTCTGATCTCCCAGGCTTTCGCTGCAGGATACTCTATTCTTGGCAGAGGCTTACAGCTTAATGGTTCTGTGGGGGGTAGGTGAACAAGAGCAGAGATTGAGAAATCACAATCTGGATGAGCTGGATAGATCTCCCAATTAAAGTCTACATCTCAGCAGGGAGACACACCAGTGTTTTACTGGAAACAAGCCGACAGGTAGATAGATGATGCTCATTGGATGCTGGGTGAAAGGCACTGCAAAGTCCAGGAGAACCAGGGTACCTGGCCCCTTGACAGCTCTTTGAAACAGTATACACCTCTGCTCAGTAACCAGTATTCTTCAACCCAGCAGGGGCTGTGGTGTGAAGGACCTAACTCTTCCCTTGCCCTTGCCTGACATTTAAGACACTCCATTCCAAGAGCTCTGCGATGTAAGGAGCAGTGGTACAGGTAGTGTTAATACAGAAGTACATTATTCCACAATAATCTAAAGAGAGAGCTGGCATCAGCTCCAGCCCCTCTTCTGTCAAGCACAACAATTCAAACAGAATATTTACAAGAGCCAGAGCCAGCATTTCACCATTTTTACCTTGATTTTCACAGATTTCTGTAACCAATGGTACAGATGAGTAAGTCAATTCTTTTGCAAGAACAAAACACAAGTTTACTGCTGGTGGAACGCACTGGTTGACAGCCCTGGAGACAAGGTGCCTAGTATTGCTTTCAGTGCAAATCAAGAACTCCACTGAAACTGGTGGGAGAACAAAATCAAGGCCAAAGCCTCAGATCAGGTAAAGCCTGGGCAGCAGCAGGGTAAGCTTTACACACATCCCATCCCAATGCACGTCAGTCCTGACCTGGAGGGACCAGGAGTTTGGATTCCGTGGCCCATTTAGCCCTTAGGTTCACTGTCAAGACTGCCAACAAGGTTGCCAATTAGTGCAGAGTGTGATGGTAGTTTACATGGGAAGAGGCCACCCGTCCACTAGGAATTAGCAATATATTGCTGAGCTGCTATCAAAAACTCTGGGAAGCGACAGAGCTAATCCAGATATAAAGGTGAGCTAGCTAAGTAGGTTCTCTGGAAGCTCTCCTTCCCTGTCCAAAGCACCTCCCATCTTCAGGGAGTACAGGAGGCAGCTTTTGCTAGGATGGCCAACAACAGCCATCCACGGCCCCGTGTCTACCACCTTGGTGGAAATTGTAATAGATAATCTGCACAGCGATGCAAAGCCTGCTTCCAGGACCATGCCTGATGAACTGGGGTGGATGCTGGGGATTGGTATTTGGGAGATACTTTACCCTATTCCAGCCTGTGGAGAAGTACTGAAGCTTTGCCACGCCAGCCTCAGGGTTTAAGGAGCCTCTGCAGCTCTTGCACCTCCTTCCTTAGCCCAGGTCGATAGCTGATGGATCCATACAGACAGCGAGCTACAGGCTTCGATGCTACCCCCAGAGAGCTGCAGCACATGGCATATGCTGTGTCCATGGGAGTGAAGGGGATGCACACCACGAGAAGCTTTGCTCCCACCACTGCACTGATTCTGCCGCCAGCAGGGCGCTTTACAGTCACAGAGTAGGAGCTAGGAGAGAACTACCAGACTGGCTATGACACCCTGGGGCAGATGCCCTTCCACAATGGATATTCTTCTCCGCAAGGCACTGTCAGCCACCAGCATGAATGGGAATCATGCACACATTTTAAAAGGAAACCAAGCCTCCACTGACTTGAAGAGTGAACCAGGCCTCAGGACCATGGCTTTATATTCCTTTCCAACCTCATGCCAGCAGTTTCTCCTCTCATCTTTCTGCCTTTTTCTACAGCAGATTCTTATTACCTTCCCTTTTGTGCTTTCAGCCACCTTGCTGCTGCTGCTGCAGCATCACTTGAAGCCCTAGTTATTCCGCGTTCCTGATTACTTGACATGTTGACTGTAATGAGCAGATTGTTATGACATCTAAAAGGCGAATCGGTATCAAAGCCCTCTCATCACACAGCCCTCTGGAAAAGACAACTCCGCACAAGAGAGCGCTCCAAGGCAGTAAACATTCCCAGGGAAGGCAAGGAGTGCTAAAAAGGGGATTTCCACCCCCCAGCCCTTCCAAGTGCTGAGCTCACTGGCAGGGAGAGAGTGACCCTGTGTGGACAAAGCTGGAAACTGCTGTAGCTGAAAGGAAAACTGGAACAGGCTACAGTAAGTTGGGGTGCAACTCTACAAGCTTCAGAGTTACACCAAGAATGAATTCCCGCTGCCTCCTTATATAATTATTTAAAATGTAAGAGCAAAGATCACTTATTTTGTGATCTCCATGTGCTTCTCTCTGGACTGATCAGCAGCATTTGTGCCCAAAGCTATGATTTAGCCACGGCTATTTTTAGTAAAAGTCACGGACAGGTCACTGGCAATAAACAAAAAGTCATGGCCCGTGACCTGGCCATGACTTTTACTAAAAATACCCCTGACTAAATGGTAGTTGCTGAGTGTAGGCGGGGTGCTCCAGCAACACTACTGGGAGTGAGTTGGGGTAGCTCCAGCACATCACCGCTGCTGGGCGGGGGAGCGGTCTGGGACCTTGCTGCTGCCATTCTGGGGGTGGAGAGATGGCCAGAGCCTTGCCGCTGCTCTTGGACAGCGGCCAGGACTAGCTGCCTGAGCAGCTGCTGGTGTGGCTGGCACCAGGCCGTCCCAGCTGTTAAGGGAGCCCTGGGGTCAGCCACACCTGCTGCTGCAGAAGTCACGGAGGGCCTGGAAAGTCATGGAGTCCATGACCTCAGTGAAAGACTCGCTGCCTTATTTGTGACTAACATAGCCCTGGGACCTGCAAACCATTACACAGGAGAGTAGTCATTACCCAGGTGGGTAGCCCTGCTGAAGTGAGTAAAGGCTAGCTGCAGGATCAGGCATGGAAAAAGCAACATCTCAATATGGTGCTGTACACAACACAATCAAATGCAGAACACAGAATCAGAGCTCATGCACTTGGGTTTCTACATGGCTAGGTGCTAAACTGGGTTTCTAGGAGTTATTTTCAGGGAGATTGTAGCTCGTTAGGAGGATTGATTTGTGATGTGATTTATACCACAAAAGTCAACTTGTCCCTCCCGACTCCTCTTCGCACCCCAAAAGTTCCACGCTCTAGGGACAAGCACACAGACGCCACTGTAACCCATGGCTAGCCAGTCTGCTCCTCCACAAACTATTTTCAACCCTTTCAGAATGGGAAATTTCAGTCTCCCATTTTAGCCTTTAATGAGGCCTTCTGACTTGTAACCTGAAATCCAAAATCCTAACAAAAGGTGATGGCACTTTTAGTAATTATTAGGGTATCTAGTGCTTACGTGCAGGCATTTTTAATGTGTTAAACTGAAATAAATAACTAGGGTAGTATTTTTAGCATCAACCGCAATTTCAGCCTCTTTGCTCAACACCTCTTGATATCTCATCTCTTACATCTTCCAAAGAACTCTAATGGAAGTTGCAGATGCCTCTCACCAAACAGGATGAGGTAGCTATATATGGTTAAACCTTATTATATCCAAGCTGTTCATCCCTATCAGCCCTCCACTCCTCCACATGGTCTGGAAAGTGCTATATAGCTCTCAGTGCTTCAACGGGTTGTATAGCCATGGTGCAACTCTGCTGCCATCCATATCCCAGTCACACACTGAAAAGGAAACTGCACTAAGCTCTTTGGGACTCCCTTTTCGCTGTGCTTGTACAACATCTAGCACAATGGGGCCCGAGTCCTTGACTTGTGCTCCTACGAGCTAACGCAACACAAAAATAAATAAATAATAAAGAGGTACCTAAGGAAATGCACCTCCCCTCATTTAAGGAATCAATCTTTTCCACCATCCCAACGAGTAGCTTTAACTTTCCCCCTTGAAAAGCACTGCAATGCCACATACCTCCTTCCACGTAGCCAGAGGACAGTCCATCCCTGTTGTCAGAAGTCATTAACAGTTCCACAATCCCTCGGTCTAACAGGGCCTAAATCAAACAAAAAATCATTGTGCTGGGACCTGAATGTAACATTTCACCAGCACACTAAGGAAGTACAGTTCAGTATCATCTTTCTTTGGGGTGGAGGGAGGAAGATAGGGGACAGACCTCTTACCCGGATGCTTCTAAACTATTTTTCATCCATCCATTGAAAGTAATGGAGGAAGTTTCATCTGGGGCCACAGCTGTGCACTTCACAATAAAGCACTGTGCTACTTTCTGGCCAAAATGGGCTATGTAAATATCAAACCACATCTTATTCCTGTTTTCACTGAAGTTAATGGCAAAATCTCAATTCATTTCAATGTGAGCAGGCCCCTTCCCTTTGACGTGCTGTCAAACTTTACTACCAGAAGAAAAGTGGTTGAAATATACATATTTTTAAGCTACCACAGCCCCCTATTCTGCCTCCCTTCATTTTTGTCCCACTGAGATTCTTTATTTGACTGGATTGGCCCTCCCAAATTTCAGGATTACGTATCCCCGTTGGGCAATATGTTGAACATATCTGTAATTCCGCTGCTTCCAACTCCAAGGGGAATATAGGGGAAGGAGAAAGAATAGTCTGCCTTCCTACCATTTAATATAGAAGACCAGGTTGGGTTAGCAGAATCACCAAGTAATGGACACAGCTCTCACTCATTTCTGGGCAAACGTCATAGGTAACTATGCCAAGGGAATCCCTGAAT
Organism: Chelonoidis abingdonii; assembly: GCF_003597395.2. Lineage (NCBI taxonomy): Eukaryota > Metazoa > Chordata > Testudines > Testudinidae > Chelonoidis > Chelonoidis abingdonii. Next base: position 10,180,925 of record NC_133786.1, on the reverse strand, counting down.
GGTGACTTCTCTTAGTTCTCCATTCTACTTTTACCACATAGTAAAACAGGGATAAATACATATCAGTCTGAACCAGTTACCTGCAAGGATTCATTAGCTAATGTATGTAAAGCACTTACACGATGAACATTTACATATTGCACAAAGGAATGTTGCATTAAATCAGTGTTATGACTGAGAATTTAAAGAGACAACATTTCAGAGATACATTGGCCTGGTTCCAGTTTCTTTGCCAATCTCTGTTCATCATTATACTGCATTCGCTATCATGTTTAGATCTTAATGGACACTTGTAGTTGGGCAGAATACAGTTACTGTGGGAATTTTGGAATTTCTCTCACTTGCACCTATTTAATATTCCTAGAATGCTGCATTAATGTTACGTTTGTATTTATTCATTTATTTTACTTGGATGTAAGTAAAAAAAACAGTGAGTCACTGCACATTGAAATGCATTACAGGATTTTCGGGTGCAACAGGAAAACCAGGATTAGAAACAGAGTCAAAGGCAGGCACAGGTGTATGCATTCAGATAATCACAGCAGCAGTATGCTCATGTACCTTGAGGAAGGTGGCTGCTGGTACAGGAGGTCATGACAAGGACACACAAGGGTAAAGGCAGCACCTGACAGGGTGCGATGGGGAGTGGGAACTTAAGCAGCTTTTTTGTTTTTTAATTTAAATGTGAATTTTACGATGACTGCACCATGTTAACAACAAACACAAGTCAGTCTAGAGTCACAGATGGGCAAAAGAAGGTGAAGTAACCAGCTCATCACATTCAAAACCCAGGGGCCAAGCTAGGAACAGAACCTAGGAGTCTCTCTGCACCAACCCTATACCACACTCTCATCCAAAGGCAAGAGCAGAACCCTGGGAGTCCTGATTTCCTAGTCCCTCCCCTTTAACCACTAGACAATGCAGCCTCAGACAGCAGGTGCCACACATAATACCAGACCAAAAGGAAATAGACTTGAAAAATTCTATTCAGTCACTCGTCTGGAGCATGTAATTTGTTTTGACAGGCGAGTGAAATATCTCTAGCTCTTTCATCGTCATAATCATAATGGTAAAGGTGAGCAAGCAGACTTTACACCTGTGCTGGTAAATTGTCAAGGCTGATCTTAGAGCAATGCAATAGTGCCATCTCCATGCCAGAGTGTTATAGGACCCAAACAGCCATTTACTTACATGCTCATCACTTGATATAAGAAGTGGCAGCGTGAACTAGACAGACTTTTTAAAATGGCTCTCATATGCTTTGTTCAGGCTAGAAATCAACCTTCTAACCTGTTAACTAGGACATGGCATATTTAACCTCCAAGGAGATGAAGATTGAGTTAACGCAGGAAGGGAATAATTCACAGAGGATTAGGAACCTCGCCACGTGACTCCTTCAGTTGAATACTTGCAAGCTAGTTGTGAGGAATAAGATGTCCTGAGCCAGAACTAATCCAGTTAACTCTCCCACTGGCTTCAAGCACAAGGGTGCTGAAATACGTGCAAGGTTAAAGCAGGAGCTGTCAATGCCACGGCAGAAAAGCAGGTGACACTGAGTTTATGGTGCAAACCTGGGCCTGTAAATACAATACTCTAGGGAGCGGGGTCTTACGGGCAAAAAGGGCACTGTGCCACCTGTTTGAAGCCAAAGGATGTGTGCGAGGTGGTCTTCATCCACCCCATCCAAGATCTTAATAGTTACTCTGAATCTTACACATTTGAAGCACAAGCATTTGAAAACAGAACACCATCCCCATAATACACACACGCACACACACACACAGAGCAGGACACTGAGCAAGTAACTTCCCTCTTACACATAACAGGATTTTCAGATTCTCACAGAAAGATGACCCTCTGAACTGTAAAGTGACCCCAGTTAATTGTCTGCATTGCCATGGGTATCGTGCCAGCAGCACAGGTAAGCAAGTCAGCATGGCTCATATTTGATCCACCAGGATGACACAGCTTCCTCAAGTCTACACCAGCTCTTTGCCACCAGCTCAGAAGCCCAGACTGGGGCATAGTATCTGCTTGATGAGGATGAGGGAGGCCTTAATCAAATTAGCCTGCCTGGCCAATGCTGAGCTCCAGATTACAGAGGTTTAGGAGGAGGCTTGTCTGGCTCACAGAAATCTCTCTCCCAGGGAAGGCACTGGATCTGGCATGCCTCAGAACCACCACAAAACTGCTTCTGATCTGGAGAATGGGAATGAGCACTGCCAGGGGACAGCCTTGCCCAGGGCCAGGTAGGTATCCCTGTGTTTCTGGGAAGGGCTCATGAAGTGCAACAGTCAGCATACATGGGCTCTTGTCTGCACTGAAGGGGTTAAACATGATCTCTTTCCCCACCCGAATCCCCATCGAGATACAGGGTGGATCACTTCACCTGCTACAGGGACATGGGTATTGGAGGTTAGCTGGATTAGACACTGACCCTGCTGAGGTTCTCCCGGTGTGCTCAGGTGTCAGCAGAGGTTTGTAGGAGTGCAGGAAAGGAGGACGCTAAAGAGCAGGCTCAGGAGGTGCCTGTCACAGGGGAGAGTGGAGTGCCAACATTACCATTTTAATGTAGGTCAGGTACTGAGGGTCTTTGGCGTAGGAACCATATTCATTCTCCACCTGCACTGCGATGATGGGGCCCCCTTTCTTGTACTGTAAGAAGAGAGGGGAGAAGCTGATCACCAGGTTCACGATTTCTAACCCAGCTGAAACTGGAGTTATACCAGCCCTGGGCTCAAGAAATGAATGTCTGTGAGGAGGAGAGGGGACACTCACTTCAGCAGTTAAGGCGGTCCCTTCCAAGCTAGGGAAAACCTGTACGTCGCTGCTGTGGGGCGGGGGGAGGAGGAGGAGGAGGGTGGAGAAGAAGAGAGTAATCTAATGGGAGCGTCATCCTACTGCACACCGTACTCCTCCAGAGAACTCAGTAAAAGATGAGCTAGGATTGTCCCCCAGCCCCCACTTGAAAGCAACTCACTAGATCTGTGAGACTACCATGGCCAGCTGCAGTCTAGACTGGTTCATAAGGTGGAGTCAGCACATTTGCCTGTTATCCTGTTGCCACTGCATGAATGGTCTCTAATGCTTACAGCAGCCAAGTCCTGAAAAGAGAGGGTGATGCATCTTACTTGCCTGAAGAGGGACCACTCTGGTCATCAAGTGATCAAAATAGGCATCCACAGCCTCTGTGAAGCCTTTGTAGGTTGTTCTCAGTTGCATTTCTGGGTCTTGGAGTAGCCAGCTAGGAGAGAATAGAAGGAGAGTCCTGGAGTAACCAGAAACTGTTCAGCAGCAGCAGCGGGAATCGACTGGGGACCAACTTCTGCTCCAGCCTGCATGCATTACTGCCACTTGCTTACAAGTCACAGAGTTCAGGCAAAAACAATTCCCATTTTTAGGTCATTTAGCTCAGAAACAGCTCCATCCTGCAAGGTACTGAGAGCTTCTTGAGAGACGTTGAGCTCCCAGCGAGCTAGATGGGAGCTGAAGGTACTCTACATCTCTCTGAGAGCACACAGCAGTATCAGACTCTAAGCTAGATACACTTAGGACATAATCATGGCCTGTACTTTTATCCAGTGCACTCACACAAAGATGTACACAGACATTAGTGATTTTGTCCTGGATTCACATTAACTGTAGCATCCAACATGGAGTTCAATGACTCATTAAATGACACATTGTAAAGTTTGCTTTATTCTCTCTCTATTTTGATCAGAGAGTGAGTTAAACAGTTTACAAGTCAAAAAGGCTTTTTCCTAGCAATAGTTCTGCAAAAGCATTTGGGATCTCAACGTCAAGCTGGATTATCTCTGTTTTAGATATCAGTCCCAAAAATAAAGATCCCGCACCAGAAGTTTAGACAGTGTGGATAATGAAAAAGAGGCAGAACAAAAGCCAGTTTGCTCTCTCTGCAGCGCTAACAGGAAAATGCTTGCTTCTACCATCGGTTCAGCAGCAATGACTGTAAGACATAGAAGGGGCAGATGTGCTGAATAATGACAGTCATTTTACATTTATATAGCATCTTTTATGGCAGGAGGGGCATGTCAGTTAAAATCCCTTCACCCATGACTGCAGGGTGGAGGAGATCCTGGAGGTGAACACAGCAGCTATTTAGCAGCAAAGAGGAACATTACACAGACATTTATGCCATGAATGACAAAGGAATCCCATGGGACATTTGAGCTTGTTTCATGTAAGAAAGAATCACTTTCCTGACCGTAATCCTATTAAGTATATTTACAATACAAACCTCCACTTACATTTGTTAACTAGTCTAAAACAAGATTCCGGATTCTAACTGTTCATCACCCCCTGTCAACCCTGTACTTTGGAATATGCACTTGGGAGACGCAGTCCCATTCCAGTTCACATGCATGATATCTCATGGGCTAAGCCCTATATCTCAGAAGATAAAGAGGTTTTTTGTTTTTGAGCTGGATCATTCTTGAGCTGCCGGGGTGGGAGGATATGCCCTTGACAGAAAGAGGTGGGGGTGAACTGTGAGAACAGCCTATGACCTCCATCATCTATAGTGGCAAGGAAGAGGAGTATTCTTGAGTTTTCTGCATTGTTATAACCAATGCTCCTTCATAAAAATACATCCTCAACCAAGCTTCCAACACCTCCAAATCACCACCCCAACACACAGCATCCTTTCAGCTGATCAGTCCCTTCACTTCTAATGCAGGGTTACAGGATTTAATTGGTTTGTTTGGGATAACAAAGGAACAATCAATGTGTATCCAAGTGCACTATACTGCAGAGCTATTACAATCCATCTAACCTCAGTAACTCTGCTCATTGCCTGCGCCTACAGGAGAAAGCCTGGGCTAATGGTAAGAGTAGGGATCTGAGAGTCAGAATTATTGGGTTCTACATCACACTCTGCAACTGTATGGCTCTGGCCAAGTCACAACCATGCTTTGCCTCAGTTTCCTGAACTGTAAAATGCAGATACTATTACTTACTTTATCAGGCAAAAGGGGTTCTATGACCACAAAATATGTTAAACAGTGACTTGGGATCAGCTAATAATGCTGTCATTTTTGACTAATATTATTTCTAACCAACTGCTTCCTGTTATCACAAGCAGCTGTGGCATCATGAGTGACGGTGAAAGGATGGGACAAGAGAGAATCTCTGTCAGACATTCACAATTTCAGAACTCTACTCTAATTTTGATTCCCCGGTGGCAGCACATCCTGCTGCCACCTGGGCCCCCAGGCTTGCACAAAACAGTTTGTTGCATGTTGTGGCAAAGTATTAAGGCAAAAGCCTCACACTGCTACAGAAGGATACCCCAGAGGCCTTAATCAAACTCAGTCTCCTGATAAGATTACGCTAATTGCATGAAATAGCCAAAACACACTGAATTCATTTTGTCTGAGAGTCGGGAGAGTGTGAGTTGCAGCAAAAGTGAGACGAGAAACGCAGGGAGATCATCCTAAAATTTCATCAGAGCCAAGGCTCCTCCACAGAGGTTAAAGCTCTGGTGAGCAAGACAAGGAAAGATAAACAAGTGGGACTGAATCTTGGCAGCTGTCCCATTGGGATTTGGTAACCAGGAGAGATACTCAGTGCTTACGGGTTAGATTTGACTCTCACAGGCTCTTACCATGACCAGGCTGCTGTAAACATGAGATTCCACTTATGCAGTGGCAGCCAGATAACTGGTAAATATGCTGATTCCACCTTATGAACCAGCCTGAGCTGCTGCTGGCCATGATAGCCTCACAGATCTAGAGAGCTGCTTGTAAGCGAAGGTTTTGTTGTGGGGGAAAAAGGTACTCAGGAGGACAAAGCTTTAGAAGAAGTTCTAATAGAGGGATGAGGGAACCATGAGACATTATTGCTCCCATCCACATCATGTGTGTGTCCCCACATGACTATTAAAATGAGCCCTGGGGTGAATGAATCCTTACATCAAGTTGCAAATATCAGTATCTACATTTTATAGACGGGGAAACAAGCATAAGGAAGGTAAATCTAAGTCACACAGTGAGACAGAGATAGAACATGGACTCCTAATGCCAAGTCTCTGCTCTAACCATTATACACAACAGCCTTTTTAAAAACAACAAACTGTTCATAGCAGAATTCTAATTCCAGGTCTACTGTCTATAATGCTCTGAAAGGACCAATGACTGAGTGGGAATCTTGCTGCTATGGGACATGACCATCTCCTTGGAATACACAGGCTGAAACATTTGATCATTTCCTAACATTATTTCTGAATCTCTGCAGGAAGCTGGGCTGCATGACCCGAAGAGCTTGTGTGTTCCTATGGTCTTACGAACGCAAAAATATACAGTGTCTCAAGTTAAGGGCTGAATGCCTAAGCATTTGAGTCAAACAAAAAACCCAAATCCATGTGACTACCATGCATACTCTTACCTGGGAAGACCACCAAGATCCCATTCAGAGCAGATATAGGGTCCTGGACGCAGAATCACCCACAATCCAACTTCAGCTGCCAACGTAAGGAAGGCCCTAAGAGATCCAGACAACATTAATTATTGTCTCACTAAAAAACCACCTGGTTTCTGTGGATTCCTAATGCACCCATGACCATGCTGTCTACGCAGCAAAGACAAAGGAAATAGTTTGCTGTAGCAACAATAAGAGGAGATTCCAAATCAGTGGGTTTCAAAGGCCTCAAAAAATTAGAGGGGTAGTGGGCGCAGAGCCTTAATGCAGTCACATGATTGGTAACAATACCATTATTCCATTTAACTGGCACTGCCCACCACCTGACTCCACACAGCAGAGAGCTTCTGACTTAACTGTGAAGGCAGACTGCCCAGAGAGTGAACTGAGCAACCTCTACCCAGGACAAATGTTTCACCACTTGACAGATGGCACCAAGCAAATCACCACTCTCCCCCAACTTCCCACTCACGGGAAAGTCAGTGTGGTGATGCTGAGAGTCAGTGGATGACCTTCACTGTTGCTGAGGACGGAAGGGGAAGGGTAAGAGTAAGACAGCATATGGGGAGAGGAGGGCTTTTGGAAGAACAGAGATTTATAATGGACCTGTTACATCTTAACAAGCATGCAGGTAAACCCCCAACACAAATGCAGAGTAACTACAAACTTTTTGTGGATGTTTTGCATAGCTGAGACTTTAGAAAATGCTGCTCCAACCTAGAAGTGTCTAGTAAGATACTATTACTTGGCACTTCTGTACCATCCCCATTTTACTGATGAGAAAGATGAGGCACAAAACAGACTGAGTGCTTTGCTCAAGGTCAAACAGAGTCAGTGGCAGAGTCAGTTCTCCCAACTCCTGATCACCTGTTCTAAACCACTAGGCTACACTGACGAGGTTACCCAAGATGCTATCTGGGCTGGGAACAGCTCCATGCTCAACAAAACAGTTGCTAAACATGGTTGCTGTAAGCAGGGTCCCAATAGACTTTGCCTCAATGATATGGTCAGGGAATACGTCAGAACCCTGTTATAGATGTTACCTGGAGCAAAACTTAGAAAGACCCCTGCATCCTTCTCCATGCTAGACAAGCAAACCAGCCTTGAAACCTGCCTGTGAAAGGAGTTCCTGACCACTATCCTTGACGCCAAAAACAGTGAGTGTGTCAAACCACAGTCTTCTAGCACAGTGGTCTCCAAAGTGAGATGCGCAAGGGGATCCTTGGGGGTGCGTGGCAGGAAGAGCAGTGCCAGAGCAGCGCTGCTCTTAACCCCCCACTCCCCCTTTGGCAGTTCGGCCAGGAGTCCGAGCAGCTTTTGTTTTTTTTCTCCCCTTCCTTGGCAGTTCGGCCAGGAGCAGGGTGTGCACGCTCAAAACTTTTTTTTACTGATGGGGTGCACTATCAAAAGAGTTTGGAGACCACTGTTCTAGCATTGTTTCCATTGCAGGCCTAGAAAGGAGGCACTGAACAAAGCAGAACTGCCTGATGTGGTGGTGACTGGAGAGGAGAGGGAAGGGGATAGCGATCTGAACATTTCTCTACGTGTCCCTATAAAACTATCTATGCAGCACATGCTTGCTATGTAAACACTTCTCTAGCAGTCAAGTTCATCCTTCCTTAACAGAAGCTGCATCCTAAAGTTATTGCTCAGGGAGAGGCAGCGAACCTACAACCCGACAGAATCAGGGATGTACTTTTATTCAAAGTAAAATCACATGCAAATCTAACATGCCACCTTGGGTGCAAACAAAGATTCAAACACACAAAGTTCGTTGTTCTTACTGTTGTACCTGCCCCCCGCCCCAACACCCTGCCCCCTACACTCAAACCAGTGATAGCAATAGAGTAAAAAACCAAAACAAACCCTCCTCATTATTGCACCACATACTCTAAATCCAGGTTTCCGCTGAAATCAAACTTCCCATTCGCTGCTTCGTGAAGGTTCCATGGCACATACCTGAGAACACAGAGTTAGAGTGAGGGACCGGGAATTCATACACTGAGCAGTGGGGCTAGGACTGTGGGCCCTTGCCCCCTTCCACAATACACTGCCTTCTTGTGTACACACAGTTCTAGCCAGAAATAGATTCAAACAAGCTTACAGCTATTTGTGCACCTGTGTAAAGGGGTGTATGTTGATGTTACTTCACACTGAGGAGCCTGCAGTTAGAGTAGGGTGAGGTTGTCTTTATACCCCACTTCTTACATTCTCCTGTTAGACGCTTTTCTTCCTACATTTCTTTCTTCCAGCCCTTCAGTATGTGAGTTACACCAGCTCAGATGCCCTTAGGCTCGTTGGATCAAGTTCAGAGGATCAGTAAGGAGGAAGGTCTGTTAAAGGTTGGTAAGAGAGTGGGAGTCTAAGTAATGAAGTGAAAAGGAGCCTAAGTTGCTGTGACTTGCACACTGAAGGGACAGTTTTAGACTCACCTTGGAATTTAGACTTTGGTGCCCAGGTATCTCTTCATTGCCACAGCTGAAGCAGTTTCCAAAGCACTGTCATGTCCACAGGCAGCTGCAGACCCTGGACCTGCCCTGCCACTGTGAAAGTGCTAAGTGACCAGTCACAACAGACTCCCTCAGAAATACCCGGAAAGCCAGGACTAACAGAGCAGGTTCTTGAGGTGTATTGTAAACCTTAGAGAAGGTCAGAGTCAGATTTGTGGACTGGCAGAACTGAAGGTGGTTAAGTAAGCAGAGGCCAAGTCAAGCAGGCCCTTGTTTGCTCCTTGTGCAGTATGCCCTTTGTGTTCTGTCCACAACACCCCCCAGGCTCCCAAAGACAACAGCTCAATCTGTCTGCTCCATGCATGATTGAGGGTATCAGTTTAAGAGGATGATTAAACAGGCCCAAACCCAGCATCAGCTCAAGACCCCACATTATATTGGCCTAGAGCAGTAGTTCTCAAACATGTGCTTACTGGTTCTCCATGGATAGCTCTTGCATCATTTAAGTACTAGCTCTTTTCCTTGTTTCCAGACACTCCTACAGACATCCAAGCCTGGAGGTGTGCAGAAGCAGCTAACAAGGAAGAGATATCTGGTTGATAGGGGCTGCTGCTACACAGCAGAAAGATTGGAACAAACAGGAGGTACCCTTGGGACTCAGAGCCACCAACAGTACTGGAGCTGGTAGCCATCAGCTAGAGAATGTTCAGGGGAGCATGGAATTAGCTAGCTGGATAGCATATTCAGGGGAAGGCTAATGACCTGCTGGCAGGAAAACATGTGAAGGGGAGCAGGGAAAGGATCCAATCTTTTTTTCATGATTTGAACAGAAGACACTTTTAGGACTTGCTCTAGTCAATGGCAAAATCCCCCCTAACTTAAATAGCCACTCTTCAGGACCCAGTTAGTGAAGATAGCACTTACGTGGTGAGGGTGTTCAAGCCACATGTCTTCATCTTAACCATGCGATCTCTCCAGTATTCCTTGGGGACTCGGAAATAGTGCATGGAGCCCCCAAAGATGCGGAAGGGCATGCCTTCAAGGCGGAACTCCGAATCCTCCGCCTGCAGGCCCAGTGTCCTGCCCCTCAGCTGCAGGGGGACCAGACTGCTCCAGTTAAACCTAGAATGGGAGGGAAACCACGTCAGCACCTGAACTCCTGCAGAGGACCTCCCAGGCGATGCAGCTCATTTCACCCCACCTAGCAGGGTCGACTCAGTCCTTAATCCTTCCCAAGTAAACTGTGCTCCATGCAGTTGTTAGCATGTGCATGTTTCACACAAACCCTTCAAAACCTGTTTGTCTTCTGTGGACATAAAAAGAGACCACGATCCTGTTGGGTAAGAATTTCAGCTTTCCCCTGGAGTCCTGGGCTAAGACTTCCCTTCTTGTATTAGCATTTTATGTGCACCTTGATTTCCTGGGCTCCATTCCAGATGTGGCTGCATTTCAACCATGCTGCATGTGTGTATAATGTGCAGAGTGCTTTGAAGTCATTTGGGAAAGAAGCCACGATGCAAACCTAAGTTATTAGCAGCTCTGGAGAAGAGCTGAGCTGTCTAAGCATACTTGCAAGAATTAGCATCCCTGATGCTGTGTATTTCAAATCATGGTTGGGTCCCTTTCCTGCTCACTTTGGTCAGAGAAGATGGGAGCATTTCCAAGATTTTATTTATTTATTTATTTTTAAAGTCAGTGCATTCCACTAAAGGGACAAATTGGGCCCATAATCCCTATAAACTTACTCGGACATCACCACTGCTCTCATTTCCCCCTCATCTTAATCCTCTCATTGTCTACCATAATGCTGTCTATCAAGCCACCTCCAATGCCTGGAAGTCTCCCACTAGCCATCCTTCAAGTTCTTCTTGTTCCAGGAAACACTCTTTGCTCCCTGTAAATTATTTTAATGGGTCCAATCACTTTACACAAATAAGTCCGTTACTTTACACTAATTCTTCTGATATTATCCTAGGTGCAGAAATACCTTTGACTTGAATGCTTAGGACAGTGGCCCCCAAACTTTTCAGGATCACGCCCCACCCCCCTTTACCCGTCTGTACCCCCTCTGCCCCCATCCCCAGAGCTAGGCCATGGCTCCAGGGGGCGGGGATGGCAGGGGCAGGTTTGAGGCCAGGAGCGGGGCCACAGGCAAGGGTGTGGCTGGGAGGTGAGGCCGGGCCGGAGCAGAGCGGGGCTGAGCGGTGCTCCCTCCCCATCCTTCGCGGGGGCTGGTCTGGGCCCCATCGCGCCCCCTCAAATGTTCCTCGGTGCCCGTCTAAGGGGGCACCCTCCACAATTTGGGGACCTCTGACTTCAGACTTAAAGGCAGCTTCCACCTGACTAAAATGATGCGAGAACAGGTCATCACAGCCTAGAGAGCAGCACTGACGCAGGGAACCTTTCCTTTTCAAATTGCGATTTTCCAGCAATGTATCAGTGGGAAATTGGACTTTGTGAGCTCCATTTTTCCCCAGATATTGGCACCTTAATAGGTTATCTACATTTGGACCCATACTGGCATCTATATGCCAAAAATAAGCATTTATTTGCCTAGACACTTGCTTAAACTTCCAAAGATAAAGAGATACTGAGACAGATGAGCTTGTCCTCTGTTCTTCTACTTCAGGCAGGTCCAGGTCAGGAAAATCTCACTAATTTTCTGCATTAAAATCTAAAAAACCTGACATTTCAGCAGGTGGTCAGGAAGACCCAGACAATGATGTTCTTCCCTGTTCTAATCCTCCCATACATCATCAGAAACACCCACTGCAAAAAAACAGAACAGACATCACATTCACAAGCCTTTTATTTGAATTATCTGCTTAGATAGTCACAATTATATCTGATTTCCTTTCACATTGATTCGTTCATAGAAGCAGCCACATCCTACTGATTAGCATGGTCCTCTAATCTACCAGGCCTTAATCCAGTAACCCTCAAGCAAGCCCAGACACCACCCAGAAGTGCTTCTCCAACCTTAGCCGCTTTTTCTAGGAGTCCACGTGCATTTGCCTACTGCAGGATTCAAATGAGTAGTTCTCAAAGGTCACTATAAAGAATTCAAATCCCTTGACTTTCTAATCAGAAGTGGGCATGTTGCCTTCTTCAGCCCACACAAGTTCCACAGCTTCAAACCCAGCCCCACAAGCACAATGGCAGTTTGTTCCTGTGAAACAAGCTCACAGTCAGATGCAAAAAATAGCTCCCATTCCGAGCTGAGTAAGAACCCACGCGTTAAAAGAAAGGTCACATTTAGAGTCGGTACTATCTAAGCCTCTAGCCGTCTTCTACACTAAGACTCAAGTTTTAACTAGAGGATGCTGGCAGAAGCTAAAGAGGACATTTCAGAACACATGGCTTACATGGGATTGCACAGAGGGGATCTGCAGCAATTAGCTCTCCTGGAACACAAGACAAGGCCACTACAAGGGAGCTAAATCTAAGACTTCCAGTGCATTGCAAGGGCTGGCTGACAAGCACAGACAGTACCTCTGTAGCACAGCATTGTCACAAGCCTCTGAAACAGATGGCAAGCCTGGGTAATACCTGGAAAAGGAAGCCTGGATTAGACACTGCTGTCTTTAGCCACTGAACACTCAAGTGGATTTATTGTTGAATCATTTAAAAAAATAGTAATAAAGCTGAACAACAGAGAATGTGACAGGCCACGGGTGAGAAACCACTGTTATCCATAGGATCTGTACGTCCATGCAATAATAATGGATCTACACTCTAATACAGGAACAAAACCCCATATAACAGTAAAAAAGGAGCAAGCATGAAGTGTCCGACATGGCCACATCAAAAGAGAGCCTACATGCAGACAAACGGAATCAGAGATACAGATCTAAACCATATATGCAAGTGAAAGAGTCAGAGACCAAAGTGTGAAGAATGACTCATCTTCCCATCTCCTTGTTCACTGAAGATCTACAGCTGGACCAGTATGCCAAATGGATCAGATGGCTCAGTAGTCATACCCAGCATTCCCCAGATTTGCTTCTGTTCACAATGCAACTGTATATGAGAGAAATCGTTTTCAAAGGAAGGTAGACTGGGTTCATCCTCAAGGCTGATAAACTGTCAACTTGAGAAAGGATTTTACTAGCACTGGCTGCACTCATGACTTAGGCTCATGTTTCTCAAGAGGAGGCATTGACTTGTGGGTGCCTAACATGAGATTTCTTTGGCCTGACTTTCACAAGTACTGGACACCCATCACTCCATTTTAAAAGCAACAGAGGCTGTAGGCACTCAACACCTCTGAAAGTTAAGGCCCAAAGTGTTACAAGCTTGGCATCCAAAATCAGTGATCTCTTTTGAAAACGTAGATCTAGATAACTACAATATTGCCCTTGTGGTTTTTCTATAACCCTTGTTACTGCAGTATCTATGAATCGTCATACAGTGCCTGCCACCCAAATGCTTTGTAACCATACAAAGCCACTGTGTTTGGCAGACTTGCCAAAATGAATAAAAGAGAACCATTCAACATTATCTGTAAAACAAAACATGTTTCCAGGGTCCTGCTCACTGGGAAGCGATTCTAGGTAGAATAAAAGAGAAATTATTCATTTGGGCTCTCCTTTCCTATGCAGAAAAGCCACCACTCCCCAAAAATGTGAATTGTCGAAGAACTTATTTCCATATTCAAAGAAAACTAACAAAGATGATCAGAGAAATGGAAAACCCATCTTATGGGAGAAGACTAAAAGATCTTGGCTTGTTTAGCCTAACGAAAAGAAGGCAGAGAAGTGATCCGATTGCTCTTCACATATATATCCCATGTGTGAACACCAGGGATGGAGAAGAGCTACTGGTATTTAAGTTAAAGGAAAAAGTTGACACAAGAAGAAATGCATAAATTCTGGCTGTGAATACATGTAGGTTGGAAATTAGGAGAAGTTTTCTAACCACCAGAGGAATAAGGTTCTAGAACAGTCTCCCAAAAGTAGTGGGTGCAAATAACCTACTTCGTTTTAAAACAGAAATAAATTTATGAGTGGGATGGTATGATGTGGTTGCTTGTGACCGCAGGCAGTTGAGTTCAGTGGCCCAAGGGGTCTCATCTGGTCCTGTCTTATGTCCTGCATCTCATGCTTCAGTTCTTCAGCTGGACACCTGCAAGGGTCAGGAACAGGGCTTGATTTGTGCCAGGGCTGAGCCACGGCACCTCTAGACTTGGCAGTTCATAGCCCTGACACCTCTGGGCTTGCCATGTCAGCTATGCTTGAGCCCTGGCACCTCTTTAATTACAAATTAAATACTGGTCAGGAAGGAAATTTTTCCCCACTGACATATTCTGGGTCCTTTTTTTTTTTTTTTTTAATTAAATCCTTCTTCCTAAACTTTAGACATGACTATAGGTGGAGATGAGACACCAGAACGGTGGACGGTACACTCAGGTAATACAGAGAATTCTCGCTCTTATGCCTGGCTGGTGGGTTTTGCTCACATGCTCAGGGTCAAAAAAAATTTTCCCCAGGTCATATTGGCAGATTGTTCCTCCCACCCCCAAACACACACTCATTTTCCACTGCAGCATAGGGTGGGTTGTTTGGCAGGTTTATCTGGGTCTCTCCAAAATCAGTCCCTGCGATTGCAGGTGCTTTATAACTCGTGAACCCTGGTCTTTCGTATTCTCTACCTGTGGCCAGGGTAGATAAAAATGAATGATTTAAAAAAAAAAAAAACCCACTGATTTTTTTTTATAAAATGCATTTTTAGGAAAGAACCTATCAAAAGATGGTTTTAATTAAGATACATTATTGCTCAAGGATATCTCATCATGGAATAGGGATTATAAATTCTTATTCTATAGTATGAGCCAATATATTCATGTAATGGTTTAAAAAAAGTTTTGTAAATGAGTTCCAATAGTTCATGGATTAGGGACCCAATCTTATGTGGTTCCAGGGGCTTCTGTATAAATTATTTAGGCTAATATTTCTATCTACCCAGTGGGACTCAGTGCTCAGTCTAGAAGATACGATCAGAGCCACTTAGTTTTGCAGTTCTCAAACTGTGGATCTGTGTCTCCAGAGATAACATGCTTGTTAAAAGCAAAAATGTTTTTCAATAAATATATAGAGGTGAGAAATAACAGACTTCAACCTTATTGTCCTTCTGCAAATTGGTATACACGGAGTAAATCCCTTACCTCTCTTTAAAAGTGCAAAGTTTCAAAAAGTTCAAAGAAGATTGCTGGGGGCAGAATAGATCTGGACAAGGAGAAGAAATCTGGAGATAAATGTGAGAAGGGAGAGACAGGCAGTAGAAACAAAAGTGAAACCGTTTGAGCAGCATATTCCAGATGTCTTGAGGTCTTTCTGAGTGTAGCTTTCATTGATTTGAGATCTACCATAGCATTCTCTCACTAGAAGGGAAAACCTATAATGGCAGCAGGCCAAAAGAGAGATCTAGTTCGGGAATATTTTAATGAAGTTCCTCGACCTGTGGGTAAGACAGGCATGCGTGCAAAATGCAAACAGTGCACCCAAGAAATGCAAGGCTAGGCTGCCCAAATGAAACAACAACATCACGCTAAGCGTTCCTTCTCAGGAGGAAGCTGCACTGAAGATGATGAAAGGAACATGTCTGAACATGCAGGATCTTCAGGTTGGTAAACTTTTTTATTTCATACTTCTTTCTTAAGGACAGCCTGTCTTCCTCCTGGACTATTCTTGAATTCTCATGTCTGAGCAAAATATATAGTTGTTACTCTATGGCACTATCACTTCAGATGCAGTTGTGATAAAAAATAAATAGCTGAAATAAACAGACTCTCTTTTTACAATTTCACCGTTAAAGTAGTACTGAGTGCAATGAGTAATATTAAATGAGCAGTATGGTGGTAATAATAAAACAACTGCATTGACTTATTTTGTTTAGGAGAATCGATCCTCAACACAATGGATTCTGAAGACTATCCACCTTCAAGATCACCATCATTTTCTATAGTTTCAGAGTTATCTGCCAATGACAGTGTTTCAGTCACATCATGTATATCACACAGTCACAGTACATCGCCTGTAGCAAAAAGAAAACATCTCCATCATCCACCAACAACCATAGATAAGTTTGTTATAAGAACCAGCAGATTACAAAAAGATGAAAAAATTGCCCTGTTTGTTTATGCAACAAACTCTCCTTTCTGTATGATTGAGAATTCACACTTTATTAACATGGTTCAGTCATTAAGACCAGGATACAGTCCACCCAACAGAGCAGATGTCGCAGGCAAACTGCTGGATAAAGTGTATGAAAGAGAAATTGAATAGTGTGCAAAAGGTCTAGAGGATAAAATTGTTAACCTGAGTCTTGACGGGTGGAACAATGTCCACAATGATCCTGTTGTATGTGCTTGTGTGACATAAGAACAGCGTACTGGGTCAGACCAAAGGTCTATCTAGCCCAATATCTGTCTACCGACAGTAAGCCAATGCCAGGTGCCCCAGAGGGAGTGAGCAATAGGCAATGATCAAGTGATCTCTCTCCCTGCCATCCATCTCCATCCTCTGATGAACAGAGGCTAGGGATACCATTCTTTACCCTTCCTGCTAATAGCCATTTTATGGACTTAGCCACCATGAATTTATCCAGTTCCCTTTTAAACACTGTTATATCCAACTCAGAACCTCCTCAGGTAGGAGTTCCACAAGTTGACTGTGCGCGGCATGAAGAAGAAATTCCTTTTATTTGTTTTAAACCTGCTACCTAATAATTCATTTGGTGACCCCTAGTTCTTGATTATGGGAATAAGTAAATAACTTTCTATCCACTTTCTCCACATTACTCATGATTTTATATACCTCTGTCATAACCCCCCCCTTAGTCTCCTGTTTTCCAAGCTGAAGAGGCCTAGTCTCTAATCTTTCCTCATATGGGACCCTCGCCAAACCCCTAATCATTTTAGTTGCCCTTTTCTGAACTTTTTTCTATGCTGCTAGAATATCTTTTTTGAGGTGAGGAGACCACATCCGTACACAGTATTCGAGATGTGGGTGTACTATGGATTATATAAGGGCAATGATATATTCTCAGTCTTATTCTCTATCTCCTTTTCCCCTTTTTAGAAGAAGGGAATGCTTGCCTTACAGAAACAATTGGTTCATCAGGAAAAGCACACACAGCAGAATACTTACAAGTAGCAGCAGTAAAAGCTATAACAAACTGTGAAAAAAATTCAAATGTCTAGTATGCAGCTTGGTCCCAGACAATGCTGCAAATGTATCCAAGATGAGAAGAAATTATTTAGGAGAGAGTCCCAAGCTACTAACATACGGTTGCAGTGCTCATTTGATGCGCCTTGTAGCCAAAGACTTCAGTGTTCCAGTAATAAAGGCTAATGTGTTTTCAAATTGTAAAATACTTCTGTAACATCCACTTTGCAGCAGTTACGCTAAAAAAAGTTGGAGGAACCAAGCTAACTCTCCACAAGATCTGTGATCGACCTCAGAAGTGGACTGTTGTGAGCATTATATCAAGAACTGGCCTAATCTGATGACAGTTTGTGAACAAAATCATGAAAAAGTAGATGGCACTGTCACAGCCAAAGTTCTCAACATGGTTAAGGAAATGTTGAGTATATTGCTGAGTATCCTGAAGCCTATTTCTCCAGCCTTGAACAAAATGCAGGAAAAGAGCTGTTTTATTGCTCATGCTATTGAAATTTGAAGGAACTGAGATCTTAAAAAGAGAAATATGCAATGACAGAGTAAATTACAAGCATTAAAAATCAAATGGGGCAAGCACTATCTCTAGCTCATTTTCTTGCAAATATTCAGGGTCAAACCTTACCTGCTGAAGAAGAGGAGTTGGCTATGACATGAACATCCAGCAACCATCCCGTCCATAATGCCAACTATAATAAACTTCAGAGCTAAGGGTGAACCGTTCAAGAAATATATGTTTGCTGCTGATGTGTTAAAGAAAGTCACACCACATAAGTAGTGGAAGTCACTTAATCCCTTGGATTCAGAGACTGTTGAAGCGATAATCTCGCTTTTAATAGTGGTAGCTTCTTCTACTAGTGTAGAAAGAATATTTTCTTCCTTTGGACTAATTCATTCCAAATTGAGAAATCATTTGGGACCTGAAAAAGCAGGAAAGCTTTGTTTTTCTTTTCCAGACTGTGAACAAACAGGAAAATGAACGTAAAGCCAACTGAGTTAGCTGCAGAAGCCAATATTTTAAGTTTCTCATGTTCATGTGGCTGACATAGTCAATTTAATTTTTTTTTTTAAATATTTCATTTAATTATTTTAGTTAAAAACAATTTTAACAAAAACAAACCTGATTTTAAAAACCTTAAACGTTTACATTCAAAAATGCATATGTTTGTTGTGTTAAAATATTATGTTTGCTGTTGAAGGAAAAAATCCAGAATACATAACGTTGTTGTTTTAGTTAAATAAAACAATTTCAGAGTGTGTCTGATGATCTCCTCCTCCTAATACAGCATGGCAAGAAAATCCTCCAAATATTAATGATTAACCAGTTGAATTGGAAATATTTATGAAGTCACTGGGAGTGAACTATCTGCTTCCATTACCTGAGGTAAATGAAATAAACAATCGTTCATTTTCTGATACAGCTGTAAAACTAATATGAAAAGTTTTCAAAATAAATCACTTTAAAAATGTATAATGTGTACCGTCTGAAAATGAAATCTATGTCTATCTATGAGTCATGAAGAATATGTATTAGGGTTATAACAACCAACGAGAAAGCACTTTTACGTAAAAATCCACGATAGAAATTGAGTCTTCCTAACTCGTGATTTAAATCATGATTTATATCAAATCCACCCTGCCCATGACATTTTGTTCAGAGTTATGAACGTTTCAGAGTTACAAACAACCTTCATTTCCAAGTTGTTCATAACTCTGAGGCTCTACTGTAGTTGGTTTATGTTAAGAATTGTCAAACAAATCCAGAACAGCCAAAATCTGGCTAATTATCCCCACTGTGCCTCAACTGAAGGCATGAAATATCATAGCCCAAGTTTCAGTCCACTGCATTATTGTGATCCCAGTCCAGGTCTCTACCTCCCAGCAAGAACAGGAAAATCAAGACCTGATATTTCTAACATGAAAAAAACAAAATAGTGTGGGCGTTGTCGTTGAGGCTATTTGCACAAGGCAGCACTGAAAGTCACACTTGGGGGGGGGGGGGTGGATTTTATGGTTCAACTTTAACTCTGCTCATTCCTGCTACAGAAGACTCCACAAAAATTCAGTTCTATTCATTCTGGGCTTCTCCCCACAGAGCATGGTGAAAGCTAGCAACTGCAACTTCAACGTGCTACTCATCATCTCTTGTGACAGAGATCTTACCCCCACTGGGAAGAGCTCTATTTTCTGATCCAGCATCTCGTTTTATAACGGCTTATTTTCAACTGCATAGTCGAGGGACAATCATGAGACACACTGGCCTCCTAAGACATGTTCAAAAAGAAACACTGCTCAAGAAGGAAGAGACAGGTATGCTTTCACAAGGTATTACATACAGTTCATGAGGTTTCTGCTCAGAATACAAACCACAGCATAAAAACAGGAGTGGCTATGGGACAATCCTGCTCCCAATGAAGTGAATGGAAGACAAGGGCTCTCACCAACTTTGAAAATCAGGCCACATTCAATTTAACTGATAACATGGATTTAGAAGCCCAATGTAAAGCACTAGTCTTTGAAAAATCTGGCCATTGAAAACCTCATATGTTCAAAGTGCATCCTCCCAAGCCTGAGTATATTCGCCAGTGCTTTGTACACCTACATTCTAATAACTCCAGCGAAGAGCCTCCCATGAATTTTCCCCCAGTACACTATTTCACAGTGATGTTGTAGCTCTCACTGAAATACAAAATCCACTCACCCAGTACAGGGCTTTAATAGCAGAAAGGACATGATCTGAAACACACAGTAGCAAATTAATCTACAGTGTAACTTCTTTGGCTTCAGTGGGGGTGACACAAGGGATAAAGTTTGGCCCATAGCAGACAAGTCGAGGACAGGGGGGAAGAAAAGGCTTAATACTTTGCTAAATGGAAAGTTAGATAAAGCCCACCTCTTACTCATGCTAAGCAGTACATTACTCCACCTGTAATTCCATTGGTCTCAAGGTATTACTCAAAGCAGGGTTGGTATCATCAGTCCTATAACAAGCAGGATATGCCCCAAACCACAAACAACAAGACAGAGCCCTGATACGATAAAATCAAGAGCTACCCCTGGCAGTTTCAAAGATGGTTTAGATCCAGGACAGAGAATGATTGATTTGTAAATGCACGTCATCCATCAAAGAGCTTCAGTGATTTTAGTAAACCCTCCAAGAGCCAAGGTTGATGGGGATAACGTTAGCTTAACACAGAAGCTGATTTATAGTGCTGGCAATTGGTCTTTCCTTATCCATTACTTTTTATGATAGACAAGGAATTGCTATATATTATGTGTAACATTTATTTAAAGCTATTAAATCATTTCTATCTGGTTGCAACATTACTCTCTCTCCATGCTTCCTCTACCGGATGAATGCTCAGTGTCAGTGATTGATTCTGAGTGGTGCTATTTCTCTCTATGCATTCCGATAAAAGAAGATGTTGCTTCAGTTTTATCGGGTCTGAGCTCTTATGAATCAAGAGCAGATTTTTTTTTAGAGCTGTGAGGAGGGAGCATGAAGTTTGTAAATGTTTCCACGTTAAAGGAATCCTATTCTTCATCTGAATGCAATCGCTCACTAAGGTTAACGGGAATCATGTTAACACAGAGGAGAGGTAGACCTTTAAGCCAAAACATTACTCAACGATAACAGAAAAAGATTGCCTTTTAAGTGCGGTGTTGACATTACACCTGCAAGCAACAGAAAGAATACCCTGTGGCAAGCAGCAACTGGCATATTTGGGTTTACAGCAGAGTGTGAGCACTACTCTCATACAACCCAGTTTCAAGTATTGCCATTTAATCTCATTTTTCATGACTACTAGTGCTAATCAGAAGAGGCTGGATTGACAGTCCTAGAATCATCTATTCACCCAATGACAGGCATAAAACCAGCACTGATGGGCAAGGTGCCCCACCAACATACACCAATGAATAGACCACTTGTAGGGGGAGAGAGGAGTTCTGCCCAAATGGTCCCATTCAGGCCTCGGTCGCTGTTGAAACTGCCAGCAAAGCAGGAGGGCAAGGTATTGTGGGGTAATTAGTATCCACTGCAACAATGTTCTGAGATAGGGACAAATGTCCCATGAGAAACTGACTAAGACTCATCAAATTCACTGCACACAGATTACTAAGTAGCCAGCAGATGGTGGTAACTTTCAGGCTCTGCTAACCCAAACCATGTGAAAAGATCCGAGAGAGTTCCGGTCCCTCCCAACTGCACAGCACCCTATAGCCTCACATCTTGAAATATTCAGATTTGTCTTTCTGTAATTTAATTATCAGTACTTCAGTTGAATTCATTGCTACATCTAATGTACAGCTTTGTGCCTCCATTCACAGGCATATGAATTGTTTAAAACTGAATGCTGCTGCTGAGATATAGTAACTGTACATGCATTAAGGATTAAAGGGACGTGTGAAGGCAGTTTTGGCTCCAAATTGAGAATATGTAAACAGTTACACAGTGCAATATATTTGTTATTAAACTTTCCACTGAAAGTTTACTTTTGGAAGAATAGCATACCCCTTGCAGTATTTGAAACCTAAGTACAGGTGCATAAAGCTAGTTTGAGAGAGACATGAAATGGAATCAACTAAACGCACAGCTGGCCAGTCTACTTTCACTACCCAAGCTTAGAGAAATGCAGTAAATTAACAGGTTCAAGGCTGACATACCTGCAGATTTAATGATTTCCAGTGCTATTAGTAACCCAGTCAAAGAAGCCCATTACTTGAATTTAACCTGACAGAATTCCTTTCAGTACTCTTTAACAGTATCCCTTAAGGACAAACCAGCAGAGATCGATTTCACTTAAATGGCAATGAATCTTGACCCAATACTGTAAGCTAAAAGGAGTCATAAAATGAACAACCTCAAGGCCCTACTGCTCAGCAGAGAAGGATTATGCTGATAAGGCTAAGAACAGCTGTTTAAATCCTTCCCAGAAGAGAGTAAATCCAGCAGCAAGCAAACCTAATGGGGCAGAAACAGCACAGTTGACAAGGAGTAGTAGGGAGAAAAGAAGCAGACCAACAAAGATGAGACACAGGCTAAATAACAATCCTGATGCTCTTCACTGGCAAACTCACAATAGACCAAGGCATCAGCATGCCTCGGTTATCAAGCAGACGAGCATGTTTAAAGGCTACACAAAAACATACTGGGAATTCCCTGAACATACTTGCACAACACTCTCTCTTCTGGCTGAAAACTTTTTTTAGGTGCAACAATTCCAGACAGGGAGCAGGGGGAGTGCATTTTTGTCTGTTGCATCTGGTTTGTGGATCCCCCAGCACTTTGTTTAATCAGTTTCGCTGTACAGCCAGCTAGACAGTTCCCCATAGTGTTCCTGAGGGTCTTTTGGGGGGAAGAGAACAACTTATATGAAGGACAATGCGACCAGGGAAAAGGGTTGGTGGTGCAGGTCCTAAAACTGCTTCCAACACAAGCTCCAAGCTCAAGTAGATTTCAACTTGACTAGGAACCTCTGCTAATCTGCACAGGGGGAGGGGGACAGGGCCCTGCAGATGGGCAAGCACTGGGGGCAGGGGGCTGAGATCAGGCAGGTACCCTGGGGAGTGGATCCCAGAGGCAGGATGGGCTGAGGGGAACAGGGGAGTCAAGACCCTATAGGAATAGGGAGAGGATCCTGAGGGACAGGGCTCTGTGGTTGTAGAGGCAGTCGGGGGGCAGGCTCGGACGTGTGTGTGTGTGTGTGTGTGTGTCCAGAAGGATGTCCCAGGCAGGGCAGGAGGCGAGGGGCAAACCAGAGGGGGCGTGTCCCTCGGGGGAGAAGAGTCCCGGAAAGAACGTGTCCCCCCAGAGGAAGTGGTCTGAAGGGCCAGGCCGAGGAGAAAGTGTCCATGGGGCAGGCCTGAGGAGTCCCCAGGGTGCAGAGTCGAAGAGAGGCGTGTCCCCAGGGGGGGCAGGCCGAAGGGGGAGGGCCCGGAGGAGGAGGACCCCCAGGGGCAAGATCGGAGGGAGCGGGCTCCGGCGGGGGAGTGTCCCCGGGGGGCGTGTCCCCGGGGGGGGCCAGGCTGGAGAAGGGGGCGACCAGGCGGAAGAGGAAGGACCCCCTGGGTGGTCAGGGAGGAGGGGACGTGTCCCCCAGGCGGCCAGGAAACAGAGAGATTTCGGGGGGGCAGTCCGAGGGAAAGATCGGGGGGAGTGGGGCCAAGGCAGGAGACCGTGTCCTCCAGGGGCCAGAAAAGAAGGGGCCCCAAGGGGGGCAGCCGAGGAGGAAAGGACCCCGGGGGGCAGGGCAGAGACGTGTCCCCAGGGGCCAGGAAAAGAAGACCCCCAAGGGGGCAGGCCGAGGAGGAAGGACCCCGGGGGGCAGGGCAGGAGACGTGTCCCCAGGGCCAGGAAAAGGAGGGACCCCAAGGGGGGCAGGCCGAGGAGGAAGGACCCCAGGGGGGGCAGGCAGGAGACGTGTCCCCCAGGGGGCCAGGAAAAGGAGAGACCCCAAGGGGGGCAGGCCGAGGAGGAAGGACCCCCAGGGGGGGCAGGGCAGGAGACGTGTCCCCCAGGGGGCCAGGAAAAAGGGGCCCCGGGGGGGAGCAGGCCCGGAGGGACGTGTCCCCCGGGGTCCAGGCCGCTCTCACCTGCGGAGCAGCAGCCCCCCGAGCAGCAGCACGAGCACTAACGCTCCCAGCCGGCGCCGCCTCCGCCCCGCCGCAGCCACCACATGGCGGCCGCAGGCTCCCCCCAGCCAGCCCCGGGATCGCGCGCCGCGCCGCCGCCGCCACCTCGCTGCCTCCACGGCCGCTCCCGGGGACTCCGGGCGCCCAGCTCCTCCCACGGGGGTCAGCGTCCCCTCAGCCCACGCCCTCGTGGCCCTCATTGGCGCGACCTGCAGCCCACAGGCCGGGCCACCTGCTGAATTGGGACCCGGAGGGTTCGAGGCCGAGCCCTCTCCTGATTGGCTACAGCTGTGCCGCTGTACGATCCCGCTCCCCCCAGCCGCAGGTGCGGGAGGTAGCGGGAGGTAGCGGCTGGCAGAGGCCCGACACGTGGCTGCGGCACGGGACAGCGGGGGGCAAAGGTTCAAGTCCGTCCCTTCCCCCCGGCGAAGTTTGCAAAGCCCCAGGCTGTGCCCGGGGGACGCAGTAGGACCGCAGCCTGGAGACTAGGCGGCAAAGACATGACCCACTGCGCAAGAAAGCAGGAGTCAGGCCTAAGGTAAAAGCCCTTGGCCCAGTGTATTCTTCAGGGAGCACAAGCTTCTCTCCTTCCACCACGTGTGTTCGTTCAGCAAAAGCTACACTTATCTGCTAAAAACCTCCTGCTAAATTCCTGCAGCCAGACACATCCTTCAGATTTATTGGGCCCTACACCATAGTATGAAACTGGTGCCCCACTGTCCAACTTGGGGCACAACGACCACCCCTGCCTGCAGACCCCTGAGAAGAAGCCCTCCCCCCATCGCTGACACACACGAAGCTTTGTATGCAGCAGACACTGGGGCATGGGGGCAGGGCGGGGTGAGGTACAGGCTACGAGGCCACAATGGATACCAAGCTGTCCAGCCCACCTCACTGCAGTGGAGAGTCACCGTTTCCCACAGCAACATCCCCTCTCCCTAATGCAGAATACACCACACCTGTGCAGTTGGCTCTGTGAACACAGCCCCTGCCTAAGGAGGCTGGAGCATGTGCTGACTGGGCAGGAGCCAACCCACTCTTACCGGCTGCCTTGGTGGTGGCCCCACATTTTCAGGTGCCTAATGCAGTCCTGTATGCCGCGTATGTCTAAGGACGGCCCTGCTTTCATCTTTGCAAACACACATACACTGCAGCTGAAAGGATTCACAACCCTGTAAAGAGGCCCCAGCAGTAAGCCCATTTGTCTGCCTTTCTTTGCACCAGTACACTCAGGTGTATAGACATCTCATTTAAATTTCCTCCTGTATGCAGTTAAATTGGTCACTGGTTAGTAGCTCAGAAAACCAAACTCTTGGTTTCTCTCCCAGAATTATCAACCACCTTATAGGCTTTTTTTTTTTTTTTTTTTTTTTTACACTGGTGAGGGGGGGCAGTATTGCCTGCCCAGGACCTAGAGAGCACTTCTAGTAGAGTTCACACTAATACCTCATTCTGCCTTTTTACCAACATTGTCAACTGTGATAGTGGATTTGGAGATAAATAAACCTGCCTCCACCCCTGGAGAGAGACCTATTCAATTCACAGCAGCTGAAGCCTGCAACAGTAACAACATTCTATCTCTGCCCAGCTAAGCCAGGTTCAAGCCATTTATGCCAGAACCAATTACATAACCCTGAGTTTACAAAGCATCTTTGCTCAAGCAACCCAGCAAATGGGAAATAGATAAGGCTTTACCGGCTCTCTGGTTGTCCTCTACAGTAATAGGCAAATTCTTAGAGAGGCCCAAACAAGGGTTACTGACAGAGCAGCAGCCTTCTGTTTAAATACAGTCAGTTTGGATTTTAGCTTTTACCAAGCTAGTCTGTACCATAGAGATGAGTCATGTCTGGGGAGCTGGTTACAATGAACTTGAAACCTATCGCGTAGAGGGGATTTAAGTGTGCAACCACTGTTAAGCGACACTATCCAAACAATCACCTCTTGACAGTCACGATGTAAGCAAGCACAGACAAGTCCTGAACAGTTAAGAGTTTCTACGGAATGCATAGCACAGCATGACTCACAATGTCAAAACCACTTCGGTATGAGACTCCATTCCATCCCTATCCTCCACTTGGAAGGGTCAGATACCCGTGTCTTCATCTTGAAGGTGGAAAGTTACTTCAGTTCCTTGACATTGAGGGAAAAAAAATCTCCCCTATCGGCCTGTCATTTTTTGTGGCAGACCCCAAAAAAGAAATGTTGCTCAATAATTAAAGCCAGGAATAGGAAATCAGCTCTCTCTGCCACTGATTCCTTACCTTGTCACTTCCCCTCTCTGCACTTCAATTTACCCATCAGTCAAATGAGCATGTCAACACATACCCAACAGAAAGGGGTGTTAGTTGGTAAGGCACTTTAAGGGACTAAAGAAATGCAAGTTATTAGTAATTATTAGCATTTTCCATTAAACAAACAGATTAAAAAATAAATAATTCTATCAACTAAAGGGAATATGTTCAAATTAAAGAATTAGAATGTTACAGAAAGAGTGAATTACAAGAACTGATGAAACCTCCTTGTGATTTTACTGTCATAGCTTTATTGATTCCGACATTGGGGAGGGAGTAAACCTGATCAAAGCTCTGACTCTGCTCATATTATACATTTCTGGGCAGAGTAAATTTGAGAATAAAGAGCCTAGGTTTTCTTGTGCAAGACTCTCTCATCTATCCCTCTGATCCCATTACCCAGGATTCATAATGCTAATGAAAGCATTAGTGAGATGGGGTGAAGCAAGAGCCAGTTGTAGTAGGTAAGAGAACTCTAGGAAATGAGAAGCAGTGATGCTTTCAGATTAGCACCAGGCACTCCCCATTCCCTTCAATGGGTTTTAAATGCTCACTTCACTTTGTAACAACTCATGGAGACACAATCTTTATGGATGACTTGCATCAGTGCTGCAGCACAGCAGCTTGTAAAGACAAGGGTTTAAACAAGGCAACAAATTCTCCCTGTGATTCAAAGGAGTTGCCTTTTTGATCCATAGGAGACCACGCATGTGCACAGTCCTGCCTGAAATTAATCAGCAGGCTATGCCTCCATATCTGCCTTAGACATGCCCCGGGGAAGGAAGGGGCTGACTGGATTCCCTCTGTTTTAATCCTGTCTTGGCACAAAGGTGGACTGGATGACCCCACAGGTCTAAAGTTTCTGTCTGAGGAGGGGCAGGGCAGCAGCAGTGGCCCATAGTCAGGAGACAGGGACAAAGGCTTTCATTCATGTCTGATTTTTATCTTTGGCGTCCTTGACACCAGCGGCTCTGCCAGGCACCTCATACAGCTGGGACCCCACGTGGCCTGCATACAGCTGTGCTTGGGATCAGAAAAAGTCAAGAGAGAGTTTCCACTGGTACAGTCCCACTCCCCGGGAAGGAGTCTATGGAAACTGGAGCAATAGACAATGTTCTACCTAGCAAGTGAAGTGTATTAAGACTAGAGACCAGCTCCTGGTTTCACTCCTGTAATAGACTCCTGGCCACAATCATCCTCATCACCTCGTTGGTACCTGTGGCAGGACAAAGACACAAAGAGAGGGAGAGACAGACAGAGACACACATCAGTTAAGTTAAGGCCCAATCCTGCTTCCATTGAAGTTAAATGCAAAAATCCCAGGCTTTAAACCCACAACAGAGCAGCATGCAATCAGCAGAGCAGTTATTCCATGTCTCCATCCAGCCTGTGATGAGGGCAAAACCTGGTGGGATCTGTAACCTACTCTACAGAAGAGATTCCTTTCAAGCATGAGAGGGGTTCTGGGTATTACTGAGTGTAGAGAAGAAGTTAAGATGTAGATGCCTGGAAAAAGACCACTCATTAAGTGGGCACTGAGCGCTTCTTGCTCCCATTGATATTAAAAGGATTTTAGGGCACTGAGCTCCTAGCAGAACTGGTCCCATACTGAGGGTCACAGTCTCTACTTTACCTTTTGCTACATATACATCATATCAGAGAGTAGAAAGGAGCATAGCAGGGGATTGCCAGGACCACACCCCTTCCCGATACTCTAGTTCTAGCTGAATGAAGTTCAAAGAATAGCAGTAATAACGATTAAGAGGCTAGATTAAAAATAAAACGAGCTTGGCTCCACTAAGGGGGATATTACCACACGTCTCTCTACATGGATCTGAAGGTGGAACCGCACACAGAGTGAGAATTGTTTAGGGTTCAACAATGGGTGTTAATAGGATGAAATTAAACAAAGACACCTTTAGTGTCAACATCAGGAGACCTTTCCCTCTGGTGAGACCCATTTAACTATAAAGAATTTTCCCAGGGAGGTGGTGGGAGCTCCTTCAACTGAGTCATGTGGATCAAGAGTGGACAAGACACTAAAAATATACTGCAGAGAGCAATCCTGCACATGGAATCTCTTCTGTCTTCCACTGGGTTGGAAATATTTACAGGACTACACAAATCTGCTATAGCCCAATGAATTCAGATCCCCTGCATGAGTTTTGCTGTCAGATGGGACAGCTAAAGCACAGAATGAAAGAAGTGGAATTTGCAACTATAATCCAAGTCCCTGTTCTCCACTGGGTCATGCGGCCAAGGTCATAGCCAGTGGCCAGTTTTGTTGGCAATACCCCAGGTTACCTTCCAAGATCTGGTGGACTCTGATGTCTCTCATGAACTGCTGCACAGCATAGTCTTTCAGGTAGCCATAGCCCCCATGCATCTGTAGGGCCTGGTTGCAGATCTGAGGAAAAGAGAACGTGGCTGGGTCAGGCACAGAGTGATGAAGTGACTTGCCCAGGGCCACACAGCAAGTCAGTGGCAGAGCTAGGCCTAGAGCCCAGGAATCTGGATTAGGTCTATGCTCCAACCAGCAAACCACATTCCCAAGCAGAAATGGAAGTGGAACCCAGGAGTCCTAAATTCCAGTCTCTTCTGCTCTAACCACTATATACCAGGCTGCTTGTTGCCATATTTCCAGACGTGCCATTTAAAACGAATGGTGTCATCTTAAAAGGAATGCTGCAACGCACAATTCCCCTCAACCAAAGTGGTTTCTGTGGCATTTTTAACTGAGTCTAGGTCCAAAATTAAAATGCAAGACCACCATCTAGTGGCCAGCTAGGATAATTCCAGGGTACAGGCTCTCATTAGTTAAAGATGGTACCAAGCCTAACTATAATTAATCCTGTGTGTGAGATACACCACATCGGCATTATACATCCAGGGAGCTAATGACAGGATGTAGTGGCAATTCCAAAATAAAACTAATCCAAGACAATTTATAGCTCAGAACTTTTTTCTTTTAATTAAATGGCATTCTGTAATTGCACTAGAGTACCTCGCTCACTCCCAATGACACAAGCTAACCAGAAATTAAGAGCAGCAATGGACACCCTGGCATGCACCCTTATTACCTCATTGAAAAGTAGCTGAAATGACCAAAATGAAATGCTCTACTCACAGGTCTGCCTGAGCCCCCAGGTTCCTAGAAGCAGCAGAAGGCATGATAGCATATGAAAAATGCCCAGGGAGAAGGATCATGGCCTGCAGAGGGGCTGAGATTCCTGTGTACAAACAGGCCAGGATTCTGGCCCACAAAAGAGGACTCAAGACTAGGTTTATGGCCCACCAAATGTGCCCAGGGCTAGAACCCTACAGACTGAAGAGACTTCTTGAAATCCCAAGCAGTGTCAGCCACTACAAGGAGACTCTGAATGTTTCTGATTACAACACCTCCGGCAGAGACTTGGAAAACCTACTGTGAAGCATTCATCAGTGGCAAAGAGTTTGGCCATGGCGCACAGGGCAATGGCATCCTCCCGCTCCTCGTGCAGTGCCTGCGCCGCATTCCGTACCATGAGCCGTGCTGCCACCAGGCGCGTCGCCATCTCAGCCAGTCTGAACTGGAGGTACTGCCGGGAAGGAAATAGACAGCACTTGAAGGGCCAGGTTAAGCCAGAGGCTCAGTGGGTCCCTGCCCTGAAATACCTCTCCCTACCCATCCTTCTCAGATGGGGCCTTGTCCTAGTACCACCACCTTCCCCCTCAAGTGGGGCCCTGTTCTGAATCCCACACCCCATCCTTTTCTCCCCTCAGGCATTGTCCCCCAAATATTCCTCAGTCCCCTCAGGTGCTCCCCTGTGCTGCTCCCCCATCCCGCTCAGGCAGGGCCCCCATCTTCGTATTTCCTCTTCAGGGAACTTTCTAGAAAGGACTTCCCTTCACATGAATCTCAAGCCTCTCTGATTCTCTGTGCCAAGGCCACTGGCTCCCCTGACTCCCCAGTTCCTCTCTCTCAGCCTCTGTATTTTTCTCCAGCTCCTTCTGAGCATCTGTTTCTCTTCTATCATAAGGCCAACACATAATTATCATGAACTATTTTCTGCATGAGGTGAAACCTCTCCCAGCGGGAGATGCTATTTAAGAGGGTCTGAGTCCATTAGCATTGGGAGAAACTACTACAGTATCAGCTTCTCCCAGCAGAATGTGTGTAAGGCAGGATGTGGGAGCTCCAGCTGCTTGTTTATGCAATAGCCAGAGGGGTGCAGTGGTGGAAAGGGCAAAGCTTGTAGACGAAAAGTCACCTGGTTACTGGCCAGGGGTTCCCCAAACTGTTTGCGGATGCTGAGATGGTCCTGGGCCAGGAGGACAGAGGCATGAGCAGCTCCTAGAGAACAAGAAGCTGGCATGGAAAGCCAAGGGCACAGACTGAATATTACATGACAGCCACCACACTAGACTAACACTGAGGAGACCACAGCCCCCTCCCTTACCCTTGCTCTCAGCTGCCAGGCTTACCAATGTTGATCCTCCCTCCATTCAGGCCCTTCATGGCGATGCCGAAGCCCTGCCCTTCCGCACCCAGCCGGTTGGTGACAGGAACAGCACAGTCCTCAAAGATCACGGCCCGAGTCGGCTGGGAGTTCCAGCCCACCTGGGAAAGACAGGAGTATCTCACAGACTGTCTGGAGGGCTGGGCACATCCAGCTCTCTGCTGGAGAAATAACAGGTCTATCACTGCTCTCTCTCTCCACTGTCAGGCTTGTGAAGGGGCGTGTCTCTAACGCAGACTCCATGACACAGAATGTGGCGCCCCTCAGATCCTGCAGTGAATAGAAGTCTGTTGAGCTACCCCTCCAGCCTTTCCAAACTAAAGGTTTACACATGCACTGCCCCCTTCAGCTGGATTTTGACAGTAACTTTCAGGACATGTTAGATGGCTCAGTTTTAGTTTGCTAGACTTGTACCTCCAGACACCTGGATCACGAGTTTAGTGATCTCCAAAGCTTTGTAGTCCACATGCAAAGCACCATGCAGTCTGGGAATCTCTGCTCAGGAGAGACCTTATTATTAGCTTAGCCAAGGGGTCAGGACTGAACTTCAGCAATGCTGCTGGTGAGAGTTGGGGGTCAGGCGCTCGTGAAGCTTGCACAGTCTGCACCATACGTAACCCTGATTGGTTTGAGGAACCCTTAAACTTCATGAGCAACTCAATCCACTAGAAATTGAAATGCAAATGTCTCGGAGAAGTGCAGATCCAGTGAATCTGAATCTGGTGCTGGCTTGACAGACCCGGTGATTAAAGCTCTCCACCTATTCATGCAGCAGACACAGCATGAGCACTGGCAGTGTAAGGTTTCCCCACACTGTGCGCCTCAATGCTCCCGTCAGTCAGGACACTGGATTATCTGGGGCTATGGTGCAGTGAGGAAGTAGGACAGCAGACTAGAACGGTCCAGCTGTCTCACCCAGTACAGGGCTGGATGGGCCTGCTATCTGATCAGACATGGGATCGCTAGTGGTCTACTCCAGTCTGGCCTGCCTCTGCTGTGTTCCCCCTCTCACTCTGATGATGTGTGGGTCTCTCACCTTCCTCTCTTTCTTGCCAAAGCTGAGCCCTGGAGTTTCTTTCTCCAGCACCAGGCAGGAGATGCCTTTGGGGCCAGACCCCCCTGTGCGACACATGACCACGTACACATCTGTGTCACCACCGCCACTGGTGAAGGCCTGGCAAGGGGCAGAGGAAAGGAGACAGAATTAGCACGCAGGAAGCCCACGTCCAGAGCCTGGGAAGCAGGAGAGACTCTCCATTGGGCACCATCTGCTGAAAGGGAGTTAGGTGTCCTGTGTGGTGATACAAGGGCAGACAGGAGGGCAAGGGGATTAGAGAGTTGGAGGAGAAGGAAGGCAGAGGGAAGGAGAGGCAAGGAGACAGAAGAATGGGAGGGGGGTGGGCTTGAGGGATTGGTTTATGGGGTGAAATCACAGACTGAATAGGTGTAGCCTGCCCAATTGGGGTTGGAGAGAGAATGGCACACAATAACCACCTCCAGTTACTGGTCATTAGAGTGAAGAAATTCCAGGGAGAGGAGGGGGTAGAGCTAGAAATACTGGGAGGAAGTTCAGCATCAGGCAGGGCTTCCCAGCAGTGCGCTTTACTCTGCTGGGAACAGCGTCTCCAAGGGAAGAGGCGGACACCCCATCACCAAGGGACATGTAAAACAGAACTGAACAAAGCCCTAGAGAATACACTGTGGGGAACAAGCCTGCCCTGGGAGAAGCAACTGGAGATTATGTGAAAAAATGGGATATCTCCAGTTCCACAAGCCAAGAGGAAGAGGCAGAGATGAGAGGGTGAGTGGGGGAGACAGAGATATGGCAACGACCCTCTCATACATGCAGGGCACTCAGGGGTTTTCAAGGCGAGAAAAGCTGGTACCTTGGAACCATTAAGGATGTAGGTGTCGCCTTTCCTTTTGGCTGAAGTTATCAGGGAAGCTGCATCACTTCCACTTCCTGTTAGTGGGGAAGGAAAGGAGCCAATGAGATAGCAAGGCTGCCTCTCTCCTGGAGAGACTGTGTGTTTATTTGGAATGATGCGGAGTCAGACTCAGGGCCAAATGCATCCCTGGAACCAGAGAGTATAACTCCTACTGACCTCAATAGGGGCTGTGACCCCTTGCCCCCGAGCTAAATTTATCCTCTAGAGCCAAGCAATTCAGAGCAGGATGGTCAACCATATCATCATGGGCTGAGGAACAGGTCTCATCCAGCTCATGTGGGATCCTGACTGTCCATGGCTTTAAACTAGAGATGTCAGATCTGTGTGAATTTATTTATTTAAGTGCCCTGGACAGAGATTCGCCCTCTTAACACAGTATTTATCCCTTTTGTTTAACCAGCCTTGAAAACAGGAGCGCCAGGGCAGTCAAAGTGCGTCTAGTTTTGTCACATTCTGCAAAGCCGTGTGTATCCCCCCCCACCCGACTTAGGCACCCTGCAGTACCTTCAGCTCCTCACTTCTCTCAGTGAATCACAGCACTTCTCCTTGCCCTTCCCATCACTGCTGTATGCTAAGGGGAAAGGACTGTCAGCATTGTGAGATGTGCCCCATTGAAGTACCAGCCGTTGCTACACTGATACCCTAAAGCACAAGCCACATGGAGGTCTGGATAGCTCAGAGCAACAGGAGATGTAGTTTCACTTCCAGTTCCTTGGAACATCTGAGAATGAGAGTGACTGATACAACATTTCTGGGACTCAGGACAGGAAGGAGATGGGATTATTTGTACATGAAGCTCACCCGGCTCGGTCAGGCAGTAAGAGGCTAACTTCTCCATGCTACAGAGGGATGGGCAGAACTTGCGTCTCTGCTCCTCGTTCCCAAAGGTGTCAATCATCCAAGCACACATGCTGCACCAGGAGAGAAGGGATGGGGTTATAATGCATGCATACAAGCACAGGCCTAGGAAAAAAGATGATCATAGAATGCTCATGCCACTGGTGTGGAGGTTTGGGGTTTTCAGCCTCTTCTGGAGCAAATCTAACCTAGCCTAGGAGACAAACACCGTCCCCCACTGAAACTGAAAAAAGCAACTACATGCCAGAGAGACTGGCTCAGGGTCTTAAACGTCATAAAGCTTTTGGGCATCAGTGTACAGAGCTGAGAGTCAGGACAGCTGCATTCTATTCTCAACTTTGCCACCGACTCAGTGTGAGACCTTGGACAAGTCACTGCCTCCTTGTGCATCTGTAAAAAAGGTATGGAGATAATTATATGAGGATTAATATTGCAGTAGTGCCTAGCAGTCCTAATCATGGACCAGAACCCCACTGTGCTAGGCACTATACCAAGGGAACAAAAAATGGTCTGTGCTCCAAAGAGTTCACAATTTAATTCATTTTCCCTTCTCAAGAGTTTAGAGTTCTACAAAAGTATTGTTACAATCACAGTACTGAGAGGGAGGGGTGAATATTATTTCCATGCTCTACAAGGAAAAGGCTGACTCTTACTGTGCATTGGTACATCATTTAGTGCAATGGGGACCCTGATGTTAACTGAGATATTGCCACAATAAATGTATCAGTTTAGAGATGGGGTAACGAGGCACAGAGCATTTAAGGGATTTGCCCATGGCTACATAGTAAGTCGATGACAGAGCTAGGAACAAAACCCAAAAGTTCCCAGCTCCAGCCCTCTGCTCACATCACTAGGCTAAAATTATTTCCTTGTGAACAGGAACGATTCCTTCCAGTGTTCGAGGAACTGCAGCCTGATTGCTAGAGTAACCAGCCATGCCTCACATGCCCACTAATGGTCCCTACATTACATCCTGACACAATGAAATTCAATACAGACGTGTGAAAAGTATTTCACTTAGGAAGGCAAAATCAAATTCACAATTACAAAATGAGGACTAACGGCCTCATTGGTAGTTCTGCTGAAAAGGATCTGGGGGTTAAAGTGGATCACAAATGGAATATGAGTAACAATGTGTTGCAGTTTGCAGAAAGGGTTATCATTCTGGGCTATATTAACAGGAGTACTGGATGTAGGACATGGGAAGTAACTGTCCGACTCTGTCTGGTGCTGGTGAGGCTTGAGCTGGAGTACTGTGTCCAGTTCTGGTGCCACACTTTAGGAAAGATGTGGATCAACTGGGAACAATCCGGGGGAGAGCTATAAAAATGATAAAAGGTTTAGAAAATCTGATCTATGAGGAAAGGCTAAAAAATCTGGGCAAGTTTAATCCTGAGAAAGGACGGCTGAAGGGGGAGCTGATAGGAGTTTTCAAATATGTTAAGGGCTGTTACGTAGAGGACTGTGGTCAGTTGATCTCCCTATCCACTGAAGGCAGGTCAAGAAGTATGGGCTTAATCTGTAGCAAGGGAGATTTAGGTTAGATATTAGGGGGAAAATTCTAACCATAAGGGTAGTTAAGCTTTGGAATAGGCTTTCAAGGGAGGTCATGGAATCCCTGTCATTGGAGGTTTTTAAAAACAGGTTAAATAATCACCTGTCAGGGGTGTACTAGGTTTCCTTGATCCTGCCCCAGCACAGGGAGCTGGATTTGATGACCTCTTGAGGTCCATTCTAGCCCTACATTTCAATGATTCTGTAATGAATGGCACCCGTGAAGGTGGCAAGATGACAGGATTAAGGAGTTCCTGTGTTCATAGTAAGAGTATTATTCAGCCAGACTGACCACAGATGCTTAGCCAGTTGTTCCACACTCACTTATGGATGCTCAAGTAGGCAGTGGTGCTGGTACATCCTGTCGACAAAGCCTCAAAGATGATGGAGGTATCAAGCCGAGAAAGTCCTGAGCCACCTACATCTGGTTTCACATAGATCCCACCGAACCCCAGCTGGGCTGCCTTCCGCATTGTCTCCACGGGGAATATTTCCTATTGGAAGCACAAAGGGAAAAAGGCATTGCAAGAGATCAAGAGCGAGATCAGCTTCCAGTGAAGATGAAACATGAAGCCCAGTTCTGAACTTCCACAAAGTTTAAGTGGATAGGTAGGCATCTAGGTAGATCAGGGAGCAAGTGCAGGTTTTCTGACTTCTCTGTTCCGCCCGCTGGGGTCACTGAAGGCAGCAGGGTGCCTCTGCATCAGCATCGCTAAAGGAAATGTTTCCACCGTCACAATCACAGCACTAAGGAAGAGAGAAGAAGCTACTGAACATGTCACTACCTGCAGGGCTGGGGCAAGGGGGATGTTGGCGGGGGAAGAAAAGAAAAGAAATTACTAGCCCATTAATGCAGGCAAGAGGAACTCCTGAGGGAGGAGAGGATATTGGGTGAAGCATCCCTTTTGTGGGCTGGCACCTGGCCTGTGCTCTCACCTTTTCATCCCATTCTGCCATGTGAGGGGCCATCTCCTTGGCAGCAAAGTCAAAAGCGACCTTTTGGAATTCCTTCTGCTCCTCGGTCAGGCCTGTAGATGCTGGAAAAGCAGGAGAAGAGCGGATGCTTTCAGAGGACGGGGAAGGAGGCTGCAAACCTCCTCACTTCTTTAATACCCAGGACAAATCTGAAACATTGTAGTAATTATTGTTCACAGTCCAATATCTCTTAGCCCTGTTATCTGCACCAACCCGCTGTGGCATTACAAGCATCAGTCGCGCCTCCCAATGAATCAATGCAGAATGAATACCTCTGCATGCTGCTATGGGGTAGTGGTCTAGCAGAGGGGCTGCCTTCTGGGGAAACAAAACCAAGGTCTTGATCTCTTGCGGTCACTGAACATGAACTGCAACACACAACTAAAAGTGTGTGTGTGTGTGTGTGTGTCCTTGACATTCTACAGGGTTGTTTTTTTTGTTGTTTGCCTGGGTATTTCCCCTCCCTCTTCATTAAAATAATCACTTTTCAAATTTATTTGCTTTTCTGGAGAACTCACTGGAGAGCTGGGTTGAAGCTTCACAACAGAGCAAAACTTACTGCAACCCTCAACTCCAGCTTCCATGTAAAACCCTGTCAACAAATGAGAGGTAGGGGGGATGAACCCATGTAGTTACACTAGTATGAGCCTGAAGCATACATGTGCTTCATCATTGCAATATACATCAGCAATTTACCAGAGAAAGTCACAAGTATGCAAGCGTGTGACCTTAGATCCTGCACTGGTGTAACTATGTGACATAAGTACATCTCTGCAGACAAGCCCTGAGAGGAGAAGGCAATGCGGAGTCACGTACAGGTTAGAACTCTGTTTTTGTCAGAGTTAAACAAAACCCAACCAAGCAAAGCAAACCCAAAGAATTTCAAATAAAGTCAGACTCATTCCCCTTCCCCACTCAGTTACAGATAGGAAAGCTACAGCCCAGGTTTCAAAATAGTTCCATTGCAGGATTAACTCCCCAGGTCCTTCGGAGGATCCTCTAGCAAAAATTAGGAGGACAAGAATTGATATTCCTCATTTTAAAATCTTCTGTTGTAACCACATTCAGAGACCCCCAACTAGGATCAGGACCCTGCGGTGCTCGGTGCTGTACAAACACATAGAAAGAGTCTGTACCCTGAAGAGCTTACACTCTAATCTTTATAAGATAAAACACAAGCGGAAAAAAAATCAAAAACTTTAGACCATTCTTACACTTCATAAAGAATCAGTAAAGGCTATAAGCAGAATATATTTCCCCCTTTTGCAGTCCACATGTAGAGATCCTATAGCACTTCTTACAAAAGTAGAGACAGGAATCCTAGTGCTTTGGCTAAAGGCTTATGTGCATAATTACATTCTGCTTCATGAAATTCCCACTTTTTAGAATCATAGGGTTAGAAGGGCGTGCAACAATCATTTAGTCTAAACCCCTCTTACAATTAGATATGAAATTCTTCTTTGATGCAGGCCCTACAATGTGTCAAGGGGCTGTGCAAGTTGTTTGAACAGCACCAACACATGGGGCTTTCACCTCCTCCCTAGTGAGACCATTCCCCTGCTGGAAAGATCTCACTGTCAGGAAGCTTTCCCTCACGTACAGCCTACATGTGCCCTTTCTGAAGTGCATTGCATTGCTCCCACTCATAATCATACCCCCTTGGAACACACTCAGCAACTCCTGCTGTTCCAGACTTGACAGAGGAAGGAGGCTCAGTTCCAGCGCTGGTTTTATGGGCTCCAGCCCCTCCACCACCTCCCCTGTATTTCAGATATGCCCATCCCCATCGCTTCTGGGCGCCCCTGCTTCCCTATCCCTGCTCCCAGCCGTCCCCACCCCAGCCTTCGGCCCCTCTGCCCTGAACCTTACGGTCAATGCAGGAGACGATCCTCCTGCGCCCCAACACCTGGGGCCAGCTTGAGCTCCTCCGCAGCTGGGCCCCTAACCTGCTGCAACCTCGCCAAGCCATGCCAGCAGCCCTTCTGTGCAAGGGTGCCTGCCCTGCGCTGCACTGCTGGAGTTGTAGTCTGCAGCGGAGAGCAGCCCGCAAAGCATCCCCAGCTGAGGAGGGGCAGCGGGACTACAGTGCCCAGAAAGCACCGCGCAGTGATGCTGAGGGATTCTGGGAGCTGTAGTCCTTCTCCCCCGATTGAAGCGCTCGCATTGGCCGCTGGGCAGGGGGCAGGTCTTAAAGGCATTGCACGTTTCCATAACTTTTATTGCCCGCCGACCTTCAGCAGGTTAAAAGGCAGGAAGCCTGGGTCTGCTTCCGCATCCCGAAGCCGCTCTGCAGCCAGGAGCATCCCTGCCCCCGCAGAGAGACGGGCTGCTGCACCCGCAGCTGGTGAGGGGAGCCCAGGGGGCGGAGGGGAGGAGTGAGCCATGGGCAGGAGGGGTAAGGGAGTGAGCCCTGGCATGGGGGGAGGAGGGGAAGCAAGGCATGGGGATATGGGGTAGTGGGAGGAAACTGGGGCCGGTCTGGGGGGCAATGACTGTGCTGCTGTAGTTACCAGCAAAGCTGCCCATTAAGCAGACATCAGGTTGGTCTAACACCTACCATTGGAGGATTCAAACCTGCCACCTAGATCTGCAAGGCTCTGTCCCATGAACCATCCAGTGCTCCCAGTATAGGACACCAACGGCTGGCACCTTGGAGAGAGAATGTTTATACCTTTTCAGCAGCAGCATAGCTGGCGCCCAGTCCGCTGCAGGGGTGGGAGAGAGGGGGAGGTGGACAGGGACAAAGGGAACATTTGCCCCCTCCCCAAACCATCTTCAAAGGGTCCCAGATTATTGTACAAGTGTCCAACGTTAAGCAGTGGATACATTATAAATCACAGCAAAATACTAACATAATAGCATCTTTACTTCTTTAAACTCTCAAAATGAATGGAATGGTTTCTCTCTCTTTTTGCTTGAAGAAGTGGTGACACCAAGTATTTCCCAACCAGTATTCTCCCTCACCCCCCAGGTGCTTCTGCCTGCAGACAAACTAGTTCAAGGAAGCAAGAGATGTCGCCGCCAGGCAAAAAGAGAAGCAGAGCAACAGTGCCAGGTCTGTGCAGAAGTCTTAATCGGCTCAACAGCTGTAGCTTTTTGGCTGCTGAGTTCTCATATTTGGGTGTGGGTTCTAGTTGATAGTGAAAACATGGACAAATACTCTCTGTACTTGCCTGTAAACTGCCCACCTTTTCATAGGCCAGGATTTTGCAGATTGTGTGTTTCTCTTCTATAAATTGTCTGGGAGACCCCTAGGGGCCTGACAGGAGTTTTTCCATCTATATAATAAGGGACCATGTTGTTTCCCTACAGCACAAGGGTGTTGGGAGATTTAATTAATTCATATTTGTGAAGCATCCTTAGATTGTCCACTGTTAAGGTACTCAAAGTCAAAATACTATGTAGCATTGTTATTACACTACTTGCTATGACACAGAAAAGTATTATCAAGTAACTAACCAACTGCATTAGAGGCAATGTGACTTAGCGGTTAGGACACGGGAAGTTGTATTCCCACCTCTGCTATTGATTTGCTGTGCAAACTTGGACAAGTCACTTTTTCTCTCTGTGCCTCTGTTACCCGCTCTCTTGGCTGCATGCTATTTAAGATTTTAACCATTTTCAGGCAGGGACTGTCTCTTAGCATCTAGCACAATGGAGCCTGTACCTGAGGCTTCTAGCTGCTGTAGTACGGATTAAAAATAAAGTACAGTGTGATGTACAATTTTTGTATGTTCACTTATGGACTAATTTACAGAGTTTGGCTGCCTGCGCTCAGTTTTTCATCTGTTGGTACAAAGTAGTCCAGTTGTTGCATTTCATTAGGGCCAGTTTTCTGAGTCAAACTAATACACTATTGTGGCTTTTCTATATTTAAATGACAGTACGAGCAAAACCTTGGCAATCGCTAGACCACAGCTGTCCAACCAACAGTAAAAACTCCTGTTTTTTTAAACCTTGGAACACATTCCAGATATGCTGGAAATCTTTGTAAGTGATGTCAACTGCCTAAGCTAGGGGCTGGGATCCACCAAAAACTCCTTTTCTAGCCAAATATTGTCCCATATCAAGCCCGCTGGGATGTAAGTCACGTGTTTACAGCAATTGGCAAATTAGGAAGCAATGTGTTCTGATTTTTCCACTCACATTGTGGTTTTTTGTTTTTTGTTTTTTTTAAAGATAAGGAGGGGCCTGCTGCTAAATTCACCAAAAGTAAGACTCAGGAGGAGGAAGAATCCATGATGCCTGCAGCTAAGGAGAGGAATTCAAAGCCCGTGGGGAGCGGCACAGGAAAGACTACTAAGGAGGCCTGCCCTAGCGCGCAGGGAAGCAAGCAAGCATACAGCCACTGGCTGATGAAATCAGAGCCAGAGAGCAGGTTTGAGAAAGGAGTGGATGTGAAAGTAAGCACTTGATCTTCCTTACTGTCACCATCCCAGCACGTGTGCTCAGGGATGAGGAGGAATGGAAACTTATTTTTAGCTACAGGTTCTGTTTAATATCAAAATTACCTTTTCTTTCTTTCACAATGAAGAGTCACCCTCTTCTCAAATACCTCTCTCTTTCTGGGAGCACGCACACACAGATTTCATTCTCCTCCAAGCCCAGAGAGATCCTGTAAAAAAGCCCCACCAGGCACTGTGTGTGGAACTCAGTGTATGTACCTTGTGACCACGAATGGTTGAATTGACCTTGCTAGGATTTTTAATCTGCGGCAGCAGGGAGTCTATTTCAGACCTGGTCCTTAGACTGCCAAAGCATTTCCTCTACGGCTTAACTTTCTTTCCTTTAAACCAAGCAGGAACCAAAGCTTTGTAAACCAGACAGTATGGTGAGAGATGCCCTAGAAACATATTCATGTACATAGACAATAAGAAAGGCCTCTGTCCATTAAATCCAAATTATAATCCAAGTCTAACCACCTGTTTTTAATTTGATTGGGCAGTTTGGCATTGAAGATTTAAAGGCTCAACCCAATCAGACAGCATGCTGGGATGGAGTCAGGAATTACCAGGTAAGGAGCAGGGATTGAAGGCCCTGATTGCAAATACAGCATCGCTGAAATATCTCTATTGAAAACAATAAGAAAACAAAAATTAGCTCTCTTCATAAATGCCAAACTGCAGGCAAAATAGATGACGCGTCTACCCTGCCTGTTCCTGTGCCCAAATTCTTCCCCTGCATATGCTAAGCCAATTGTTCCTACTTGCTGCACTTTGGTAAGAGCATATGTGGCTAATTACCTATGGCTTAAAAAAAAATCTCCCCAGACATATTCAGACAGGCCAGTCCTCTGGAAAGTCACCTAGTTTTTCTGTCTGGTTTCAGAAAGAAATATGAAGTCAAAGCAAACAACCCTCATTTCTTGTCTTTTCCTTTCCTCTCCAGTTTTTTCCTGCAAAGCCCCAACTAACCTGACTCCAGCTTCTTGTCTATGTAGTTTTCTGTTTCGGCACACTGGTACAGTGGGAAATCTAAGCACAATTTTGTCTCTTTATAAACAGAACCAGCTTTCCTGCTTGTTCTGTAACAGCAAAGTTTGGACTCCTGCAGTTGCTGAATGAGTATGACAGAGCTGCTGAATTCCAATAGACTTTATAGCTACTAAGACCCTGGGTCTTTAGTCTGTTTTTCTTTCTTGAACTTGGAGGGGGAAAAAAAAAAAACTTCTTGACATTTGTAGTAATGTTTGTACGAGCAAGTCTGCAGCACCAGTGGCCTCCGCACTTCCATTCCTCCTTCCTGTTTCATGAAGGACCTAATGCGGACAGCCTTTGGAAACCTTCCTACAGGGGACATTGCAGGCCCTCCTCAGCTTAATTCCAAAGTTCAGTGGTCTCTTATCTAATCATCTGACAGGCACGAAATTTCATGAGAGACATGAAAGTTGGACAAGAAGCATTTTTCTATCACAGTAACTGCAAACAGCCTGGGATTGTTGGAATTATCAAGGTGAGAACCTCTTGCTAATCCTTGCAATAGTGAAATATTTGACTGCTGGTCTATTGGAAACAGAAGTAAAATTAGCCCTGTTCCTACCTCAACCCCAGAGAAATGCAAGAGTAGCCTAATCATTAGTTGTGAAGAGCCTACAATCACTGGTTCACAGACCAGCAGTGCTGACTCCCCATAGAAACAGAACCAGCTTATGCGAACTCACTGGTTTCATGCTGGAGTGTTTCCAGACAAGGCAATCAAGTTATGCCAGATTTACACCAGTGTCCGAATAGAATGTGGCTCATTGAGTTCCACGCAGTGGTTTGTGCAGTCTTTCGGATTAGACTTGAAGCAGCTGACCTCTGTGAGCATGCAAGATTTTAAGAGTACATGGGTATCCCAATTTCTTGCCCACCATTGCAGTGCACTGGTGCATTGTTGCTCTCAGTGTTTTTTAAAAAGCTTTGGGCAGAGACTGTAAAGAAGCAGCTCATCCCATTAGACTGGAGCTCCTACAGTCATATCCACGGAGCAGCTGGCTAACTCTGCAGCAGTATTGCCCCATTACTCCTCATCAGGATCTTTTGGTGGACACATCTTCTGCTACTAGGAATACTCAGCTGGCTGATCATGGGAGATATAGGCAGAGTGCAGGAACCCCAGTCCCTGAGCATTCATTCTATCAGATGCCCTGCTTCAACACTCAATGACTATCTCCCAAGATGTGCGCTTTTGGCTGCTATTAGTTAGGGCCTTGAATTCTATGCTGTTCTGACTGCAACCTTAGGCAAGTTCCTTAAACCTCTGACTCAGTTTACCCATTTGGAAACTGCATATACCTTACCAAGGTCAGAGGGTGCCTAAATAGCTACTTAGTATTTGTAAAGCGTAGTAGTGAAGGGCATGCTAATGGTGTTGCTTTTGATATGCCCTTCCTCTCATTTATGGTGGGTCAGGAGGCATCAACAACTCTGGTCTTACTCAGGAGTCTCTGCTCTGCTTCCCTTTAAATTTTAGATTGTGAAGGAGGCCTACCCAGACCACACTCAATTTGACAAGAAGGACCCTCACTACGATTCCTCCAGTACCAAGGAGAAGCCCAAGTGGTCGATGGTAATGTATTAAGTTACACACACAGCCAGTTCTGAACATCGATGTGGTGGGCAGAGAAAGGGAGAGAATCTGATGGCCTCCCTGGTCTATCAGAGCCCCTGTTCGAACCTACACCACCTCTGTTATAAGAGGAAATTCATTCCAGTTGTTTTCCTGTTCCTTTGCTCTACCTTGGCCCCATCCTAGAGGATACAGAGATCCATATATCCTTAAGTTCTTACCACCTCACCTGGAAACCCTGCTATCTGAAAACAGAACCTCTAGCCCCTCTGCAGTGCAGAGCTCAGTGGCCAGGGGAGGGAGATGACTCTGCACAACTATAAGTCTCAAGCTGAGTCTACACGAGGCACTGTTAATTCCTCAAGCACAAGAACACAGCTGTAGGGTAGTATTAGACA
This sequence comes from Chelonoidis abingdonii, assembly GCF_003597395.2. NCBI lineage: Eukaryota > Metazoa > Chordata > Testudines > Testudinidae > Chelonoidis > Chelonoidis abingdonii. Next base: position 10,137,656 of record NC_133786.1, on the reverse strand, counting down.
TCAGCTCTACATCCCTAATAAAGGTCTTGTCCCCCAACAAAGAGATGGACTCATTGCTCTAATGCAGGGGCTCTCAACCTTTCCAGACTACTGTACCCCTTTCAGGAGTCGGATTTATCTTCCCTACCCTCAAGTCACCTCACTTAAAAACTACTTGCTTACAAAATCAGACCTAAAAATACAAAAGCATCACAGCACATTATGACTGAAAAATTGCAACTCTCTCATTTTTTACCATCTAATTATAAAATAAATCCATTGGAATATAAATATTGTACTCACATTTCAGTGTGTAGTATATAGAGCAGCATAAAGAAGTCATTGTATGACAGTTTGTGCTGACTTCACTAGTGCATTTTAGGTCATCTGTTGTAAAACTAGGCAAATATCTAGATGAGTTGCTGTACCCCCGGAAGACCTCTGCGTACGCCTGGTTGAGAACCACTGCTCTAATGTCAGTAGTTCTTGTCTGTCTCTAACAACTGTGCTTCCTCGCTGCCCATGTCTCCCCACTCACCAGGTGGACGTCCAATTTGTGCGGATGACTAAGCGTTTCATCCCCCTGTCCGAGCTGAAGGCTCAACACCAGGCACACAGAGCTTCGGGAGGCCCGCTGAAGGACATGACCCTCTTCACCAGGCAGAGGCTCTCCATCCAGCCCCTGACAGACGGTAAGAACCTTCCCCCTACTAGGGAGGTCTCGACAAGATTCCTGCCAAGGAGAACCCCTTGCTTAGGACACTAGTGTGTTCCGCTTTTGACTCTCTTTTCCTGCCCCTTCACCCAGAGCAATTTGAATTCGTCTTGAGCCTTGAAGAGAAACAAAGTTAGACGGACTGCAGCAGCGGGGCCCATCAAGGCTGAAAATTACCCGCCTCCAGCCAGGATCCTCCCTTCCAAATTTATATTCTCAAACCCAGCCCCAGGGAAGACACTGCGAGCGGACCAAAAGGAGGTGTATATATTCACTGTTATTTTGGTGCACTGTGCTTATTTTTAAATAAAGCTTTTTTAAAGTCAGTGATACCTACTTGATTTTTCAGGGATGGGGAAGGGTTTGCAGCTCCTCTTTACTGCAGAGAGAAGGAAAAAAGCTTGCCGTCCTGATTCTGTTTACGATACGCGCTGCCAAGACACACAAGGCTCCTTCCTCTCTTCAGTGCAAACCCTTCTGTGCTGCAGAGGGACAGAGATCTCTCAAGAGCGAGTATACACATTCAGTAGTTGGGCTGCCTGGAGAGTTTATTTCAAGTTTTTAATACTGTAGCCTTTGGGGCCTAATCATGTGGGCTCTGGTTTAATCCTTATGCTGGGCTAGTGATCGGGGGCAGTTCACTTACTGGGCCTGCTCTAGGTCAGGGGTTTTCAAACTGGGGGTCGGGACCCCTCAGGGGGTCGTGAGCTGTCAACCTCCACCCCAAACCCCGCTTGCCTCTAGCATTTATAATGGTGTTAAATACATTAAAAAGTGTGTTTAATTCATATGGAGGGGTCCATACTCAGAGGCCTGCGATGTGAAAGGGGTCGCCAGTTAAAAAGTTTGAGACACACTGCTCTGGGTCCTGGTAAAAGGAGAAAAAAACAATGCACTGGAATTGAATAGCTGTAAAAGTCACCCATCAGCACAGCTCTAGGTGCACTTTACATGGCTTAAAGTGGGGCCAATTAACTTTCCCCAGTAAGAAGCACTTCTGGCTCCACACCCTTAGAGGCAGCACAGTGAGAGAAAAGGCTCAGTTCTTCCTCCCTCAGGTGTGTGCTGAGTGCCTGGCCTGAGGATAGTTCAGAACTGCAATGTAAAAATGACTTGGAGAAACCAATGCACAGCATTTAAAAGCCTAGAATGGCCCTTTTAATTCAAGAGACAAAAAACAAATTTTAAAATACAGCCATTGAAAAGATAATGAATTAAGAAACATGTAAACACTGCAGAGGCTAAATTACAAGTTGCACTGCTTGGTTCAGTACCTATGCATCACTCCCCACAGTGAGAATCTGCTTGGAGGAGAGGGGACATCCACAGCACAGGATAAAACAACCTAGCATGGACTGGGCTGTGAAAGCCACAATAGCTCCCTGCTACTCTTATTAAACAGTTGTCTTTTTCTTTTCTGTAGTTTGAGTTGAATTGTCATGTCTGTCCTCTCAAGAGCCAATCATTACAGATGGGGCAGGTATCATCACCCCAAACACTGGGCATAATAGAGAGCAGGTTCAATGATCTAATCAGAGAAGGTAAAAATGTGAGGAGGGGTGACTCTCACGCCTAGTCCTATGATAGGGGACACGCAGGTGAGGAAAAGTTAGCAAAAGGAAACATTTTCGCTCATGCACCTTTTCCGACTAATCCCTCTCACAGTGACAAGCAGAAGCTGTCTGAAAATCTTCTGGGGAGGGGGATTTCCATCTTGAGGCTATCTCCTCAGGTCCATCACTGATCCTGTTTCACCACTCACCTAATGCAAAGATGTCTTCGCCCACTGGGCTCCTTAACACCAACACATACTACAACCAAGGAAAGTATTCAAGCACACAGGGATTTCAGGATGGCTGTTTTGAGATGAGGCCAAGGGGAGAGTGGGTCAGCCACACAGATACCCTCTGTTACCCCGACGGTCTCCCAAAGGGAGCCTCATCTGTTTTCAAATGATTGTGCATTGCCACGGCACACCTGGATCCCTCTCAATGGGGTAGACGCAGAGCAGGTTAGCTGCCGAAGTGGCATCCACGTTCGTTTGCAACACAAGGCTCAAAGCACACTGCTACCCCTATATATGATGTAACAAAGCAGCTGCCTTTAATAGGACTTTGCTTCAGTCTGAGGGAGGAGACTGCCATTCCAGTCCACAGCAGGGACCTCTCATGTACAGAGGCAGAGTAAGCCATACATCCTCACTACTACAGTGCAGAACATGGTGTGACACTAGTGTTCACAGCAGAGAAGAGGCAATTAATGTCCCCTGGGACAGAGCAGAACTCTCCATCTAGGACAGGAACCATAGCCCTACATGTGACAGAGTGAAAATAAAACTTAGTTTGGCAAGCAGAACACACATTTATCACTGAACTACAGCAACTTTCTTACTACGCAAACATCACCCCCCTCCCACCCAGACCCCACCATAACTACAGGCACCAGGGCACTGTCTCACACACAGCACACTGCAGATGAAGCTTTAACTTCCCAGCAGCAAGAGAACAGCTCTACATCCCACCGGAGGAAATTTCAGATTCAGAAGCAAGCCTGGCAGAACGTCAGGAAAATCATCAGTATAGCTCCCATTAGAGGGAGCTCATGTCCCGGTTTAGTTCAGGTTTCTGTCTCCATATGCTAGTTGGACATTATATTACCTGCTTCCTAGAAAGGGATCTAAAAAGGATGGAGAACATCCAAATCCAGTCGATCAGTTAAATCTAAAAGACCATCTCTGAACTTTAAAGGAGGGCTGAATCCCTTCTGGGTACATTCTCATGATCCCGCTTAACTCAGAAGATTAAATGGAGTTTATTTTAAGAGTGAAAGACATCCCATACGCAGGTCCTCAGACAGCTTCATGCCCAAAGACACCTCATCAGGCCCAACTGATCCAGAGCTGTCTGTATGGAAGCAGAAAGTTTTGCCTGCCATCTTGCTTCACATCAATAGGCAGCACATACAGGCCAGTAACTCCTTAACCAAAGGTGTCCCATTTGCCAGGAATAGTAATAGCCCATCCCAGGCGCTCGGGGGTATTCTTCAAGCCTTTTGCATATAGGTGCATTTAAAGAACACCCCCGTGTCCCCTCCTGTCCCACCCTGTTACCTTTTCAGATAATTTTCAGCCAATCAGGGAAGTCCCCATGAGGTTTAACCGCAGCACCACTGGGGTGAATCCTAGAGACAGATGAAGCAGAGAGTTTCATTCAGATAAACTGGAAACAAGGAGAAAGCCAGAAGGGAAACAGTCCACCATTTACTGCAGCACTTCAGAGGCTGCACAGGCCACTGCACTGATGCTGCTCTCTCACAACGAACACTTTTCCCTGTACAACTCCTTAAGAGACCTGACTGCAACTGCTTCCCACAGCAGCATGTGGAATCTGTACAACCGTTCTGCTATTACACTCTTATCTCCAACATATATAAGCTTCCCAGGACTCAGCTGCACCAGCATGGCTCTATCATACAGCATGGATTACAAACTACAGCCTGACCTCCCAGAGGTGAGACTATCAAGGCTCTGTGCACTCTCTTTCATTGGCCAGTTTCCTCCCAGACTCACACTGCCTAGCAGCTCAGCTAGCTCTCCCATACCTCGTTTGCCCTTTATAGTATCCATACGCCTGTCAATTCCACACTCAGCTGCTATCTGCCTTTTTCAATGTTAACTAATCCCCCTGCCCCCACCCCAAGATGCTGCATCCATGAGCTCCCAAGGCAGGGACACAAAGGCAGCATCATTTGCTACGCTGCACAATCTGGCTCTGATATTCACAGAGCTCATTCAACTAGTTATGTAACTGTATGCAGCAGAAACTTAGCAACAGCATGGGAGTGGGAGGGGAGGGACGGGACAGCAAGCAGGCTACACCTCAAGCTTAAATTCCGCTCACACATACTCCTGCCTTCCAGCTAAAATGCTTCATCAGGCTCCCTCCTCCCACTCACCTCACGAGGGCTTCTCGATGGCAGCAAAATGCCTTTCTACATGCCCGAAGTGACACCCCTATTGCAGAGGAGGAGCATCAAATTTCCCCTTCCCCATCCCCACTGCCATGCTGAAGGGGTCTCATGGCAACAGGATAGTCAGGCAGCCCAATGGCCCCTGCATGTGTAAAAGCAGCCTACCCCAGAGGAATATAGGAGGTTGGGGAGCACTGAGGTATGTTCAACTTTGTGGTTGCTGTAGCTTACATTGCCCCCTCCCCACCCTACTGGTCCTTCGAAGATCAGAATTAAGTCAAAAAACTGATGATTTTCATAAGTCTCTGGTGAACTATTTTCTTTTCCCCTCGTTGCTGCTGCCAGCCCCGGACACTTGGGTTCTGCAGCAGCCTCGCTCCACAGGGCCTTTCACTGCCGGCTGTTGTTTTCTGCAGGTTGGCTGGGGGTCCTGGCCTCGGCATGGGAGGACGTCCCCTCAAACCGCTGAGAGGCAATGGCTGCCTGGTGGGACATGCTCTTCCTCACAATGTCTCCTTTCCGCCATAGCACCACCTCCTGTCAGAACGCAGACAGCAGGACCGTTAGGACATGCAACAGCTACGCTGGCCCCACCCAGGATATACTCATAGGTCTGACCGTCTGCCTAAGCTGCTGGAGCAGTAACTTGCATCCATCCCCATATGCTGGCCTATTCCACCCTCCATCCTTCAGCTGGGAAAAGCCATTACAGCTTCAAGAGAGGGGCCCAGGCAGTGGAGACCTCTGGAAGGCCAGGTGGTAGAACTCCATAGAGGATGGGCCAGAGGCAGCCACTACATGCCAGGTCTGTCCCAGTATGTTGGGCAACACTGCTGTGGTTAATGCAGTGCAGAGAATTGATAAGGGGATTACAGTGGATAAGCCCTCTCTGAGGAGCATCTCTAACAGATCCAGATACACAGGTGCCTTCTCTATCCACACCCCAAATGATCTGGCTCCAGTGGGTACCCACGGAGGAGTATCCTCCCCCCACATCACCAGCCAGGTTGTCCAACATTCTTCTGTTGCTAGTTATAATGGAGCACCTGAAGAAGCACTTGACTGGCTGGCTACAGTCCACCCCGCGGTGCAGTCACACCCTCTCTCACCTGCTGTTTGAAGTAGCGCCTTTCTTCTTCATCTATCAGCACCAGGTTGAGGTAATAACGCACCGAGAACTTCTTATTGATGTCCCTCATAGTGGGCGTCAGCTCATAGCCCGCCAGGAAGAGTCTGATTGGAATGGACTCCCCTGCAAAAGCCATGAGTGTAGGCACAACATACTGAGTCAAATCTTACAAGGACAGCACCAGTACAGTAAGGTAAAACCAGAGCAAGCTAAGGCCTGCAACTCTGTGCCTGAGCGTGGCATACCTTACCACTGCTGGATGGGGGTTTGGCCGAGTGCCCTCAGCTCCCACAGAATAGCAGTTAGCATGCTTACTCCTTAGCAAGGTCGTGCCCTTTGTGGCAAGCATCCTTCCTCCAGTTCAACAGCACAGGGTTCCCTTCGTTGCCCACAGCATTGGAGGAGAGAGAGAATGGAATGACATTCCTTCTAGCTACTGACATGGGAGTTCTAGAACATAACTGCACGTCACCACTGCAGAACACTATCATCCAGAGAGACCAGATCTCTCAGGGGATTGGCACTACGTTCTGAGACCAGGCCCAGGTCAGTAGTGGAAGTCTATTCCTAACTGTGCCACTACTGACTTGCTAGGAGACTTAAAGAAACCAGCACTGTGCCTCAATTTCCCCCACATTTGTAAGCTGCCATGATATTCACCAGTGAAGAGGGATGCACGAGTCAGCTATTATACACAAGAAAACAGGTACTCAGTTGAAGACAGATGACAATTTTATGGGACTCACAATAGGGCCCACATTCCTACAAAAAAATAGTGTCAAACAAGCTCCTGTCCCCCAAAGATTCTAGGAGAGGAATGTAAATGCTTCCCCACCCCTTCTCACCTCTCACAGGTGCCCCATCCATGATCTCATATTTAGCTATTGTGTCATTCTCATGGTAAACATTGGGGCCGGTCCCTGTTGTCTCTCTCTTGATGATATCTATCTCCATGTGTTTGATCTTGATCCGCACCAACAGAAAGTAGATTTTTCCAACAATCACATCTTTTAAGTGGTACCTTGGGAGGATAGGCAAGACAGTCATGATCAATTTTGGTCTCTGCACAACAGAGCAAGAAACAAGTTGACAAGCTGGAATGCGCCTGTCAGACACTTCCCCATTCTCCTCAGGGCCTACTTCAGATTCCCCGGGCACACCAGCCCCATGTTCTGGGTTGCTCCAAGCGATAACTACGCATTCACGCTCAATTCTCTGGACATCAGCAAGTCTGAGTGGGATTACTGGATAAAATAAGGAGACATCTTAGGCTGGACATTCATAAGAACTTCCTAACAACAAGATCCAAGTCTCCCAGTGGAAATTGCTTAGGTAATTTAAAACAACACACTGCAGGAAGACGCTCCAGCACTGGGTGGGAAGGATGGACTAGATGTAGTCTAAACTGGTAATTTCCAACTTCTGTCCCTGGGTTAACAGCCACATAGTCCCACACTTAATCGTGCCACTCTGGGACTCCCAGACTCAGAACAATGGGAGTACTCAATCCGACTAAAATAAACCCACCTTCATACCAATTCTATGCACCCCCCACGTCAGTATGTGGATGCAGATGCCCCATCTGGATAAAGCACATTCCAGGCTGGTGGTGAGAGGGGAGAAATCTAAAGGAGGAACAGGCCCAGCACTTCAATGAACTGCCTGCCATCCACAATAGGGAACAGGGAGAGCTAAGATAAATTACAGGGCCCCACCTGAAGTTTACAACGGGAGCTGCCTCTGCATATCTAGTCAAGTTAAGCAGCCTTTAAGGGTATGTCTACACAACAATTAGACTCTGGCTAAGGGGCTGTTTCATTGCTGTAGACTTCTGGGCTCAGGCTGCAGCCCAGGGCTCTAAAACCCTGCAAGATGTGAGGGTCCCAGAGCTGCAACCTGAGCACAGAAGTCTGCACTGCAATGAAACAGCCTCATGAGCCAGCTGTGGTTTTTGTTGTTTTGTTTTTGCAGTCGAGACATGCCCTAGGAGTACCACCCAGCCTACCCAGCAGGCCGCATCCCCTCACGCAGGGATTTCTACTCAGCAGCCATTCTCAGGACACTTACTTGGATTTGTTATACTCAAACTCGATGTGCAGGCAGTCCTCAATTCCCACCTCCATCTTGATAGAGGAATTGAGCTCCGGGTAGGTGCTGAGTGTGTGCACGACGATGTCCATCTCCTTCACCACGTCGTTTAATCTGCGGCTGACGGTCGCTCGGAGGAAGTACCTGAAAGGAGAACAGCTCATCCATTAGAACCCTGGCAGACTACCTCATTGGGTGCAAAACCCATGGAGGAAGGCATTAGGGTGGAGGAAAGAGCAATGTGGGCTTTGATGGAGCCGCTGAGACTATCTGGTCCATCCAGTCCTGTAATCTGCCTCCTGTAGTCGACAATACCTGATGGTTTAGAAGAAAGTGAAAGTCCTTTGTAGTGCACCTGCTGTACATAGGGGAGACGTTCCAGCCTGAACCCTATTGCTTACTGTCCTAAAGCATGAGACGTGAGTACACTAATCACCACCCAGGTAACTAAATATCCATCATAAAATTACCCAGCCCTCTTAAACGCAGCCACAGCATTTGACTCACTGACTAGATTTCAAGGGGACAGCCCAACTCTGAAATAGGATTTGCAATTTATAAACAACAACACGCAAGCAAGGCATTTCTTTGCATCTAAGCTACGATTAAAATAAGCAGGCCTGATTACCGAACTACTGAAACACACTTAACTGACTCTGCTGGAGACTGAAGCAAATGACCAGACATTGCTCTTTTATTGCCAAATAAATTGGAAGCGTTTGGGAATCAGAAGAGACTTTGGTTTCCCTTATTTTTTAAACAAGAAAAAAAAAATAGAGCAACTCAAGTGAGATGTACTTGCACAAGAGAAGTCATGACAGGCTGCACTTTACTACTGAGCCTGCCTGCACAGCTTCTCGAACTGCACTCAGTACTTGACATGCTGAACCAAGACAGTGCTGCATTCCATTATCACAAGTGTTGATAATTTAATATTACATTTCAGCCAAGGATCAGATGCACAGAGCCTTCGGCTGGCATGAGCGATTGCAGTTGCAGCACAGACAAGAGATATCAAGAAGTAACTGCAGACTGGAGGAACAGAGGGGAAGCCCGAGAGAGAAGCGTGGGTTTTAGAAGAGAGGGAGAAAGAGGAATGACAAAAAGGGCTGAGACCTCCCTTTTCAAACATGTGGCTTTCACAGGAGTTAGTAGATTTTCCACAGATTTTCTAGGCATCCCCACACACAGTATCTGAACTGTCAATCCACCCCCATGCCCTAGTGCTTCAATACGAAATGGGACTATACTGTGACCCCCTCCACACAAACAGCAGCTTGAGGGGCTCAACGCATGCATGCACATGAAGAGCCACAACTGAGTTTAAAAGGGAGAGGCCAGTAAATTGTTTATTTACTAGAGAGATACAGATTAGAAATTAATTTCTTCAGCAGCCTTTAGAAATTATCAGCATTGCCCTGTTCTCTCTACAGGGTTAACTGGGAGTGTGGTGCCCCTCTCAGCTGGGAATAGCATTTTATCAATACTTCCCCCCTGCTGGGGGGAAAAAGCTCGGGCTGGAATGCCTGGGAAATCAGATTTTAGAAATTACTGTCAGCTTGTTTTAAAATGATAGAAAATGGTTAATTTAACAGCACTTCAATCACTTTTCAATGACACGCCCCTCTTAAACAATTTCCCATGGATTTCAAAGGCTGTAGCACGAGCGCTGGTAGCCATGCCCTTTGTGGAGGTGGTTTTTTTAGAGCGCTGGGAGAGCCGTGTGACTACACAAGCCACGTTAAAGTGCTACCGCGGCAGTGCTTTAATATTGCCAGCTTTAATATTGCTAGCCCTATGTTATCACACTGTCAAAGTTGTCAGTTCCCTATTGGCTTTTCAGTTGTTCTTTATTATATTTAAGGTAGATTGTAGTTCTATCCTTCCTAATTCGACTCTTAGACACAGGCATAAGACCCTCATGTTGCTGTACTATCTGTTGGTGTGTGTTTATTTGGGGTACCTTAGGTACTGCAGTTCTTACTAGAAAGACACTGCATGAAAACTAATGGACAGGGAGAAGGCTGAAGCTTGGGAACGGGAGAAACCCAACAGCAGGAGGAGACTCACCGTAACTTCACGTTCTGCCCCGTGTAGGACTCGTACGGTTTTTCCACGTGTGTGAATTCAAAGACGAATGTCTGTGACTGGGTGAACTCACCAGGACGGGCCAGATCCTTCACCAGAGAGACAAATTCATGGTGGTTTCCCCGGTCATAGTAGAGCTCTAGGAAGAGAATACTTGGTTAAGCAGTGCTGCTCACTCCCACAGGAGGTCAGTTTTGGGAGAAGAACTGCAGGAAATGGGCAAGGCAGAAAGGAACCAGTCCCTACAAAGCCTCTTCTTCCCCATTCTATCCCTTCGCCTCCACTTCCCAGAGAGAGAATGTCTCCCTGGAAATCCTGAGGTTCAAACACAAAGGGCCATACTTCATCCAGCCCCAACTGGGCCAGATACACAGTGAATGGAGTGAGCCAGGGTCTAAAGAGGAGAGATGCACAGTTAGGTCCCTGACCCATCACGGGCCCAAGCTCATTTTGAAGTGCCAGTAAAAACGAGAATCCTATTTTGCAGATTGGTTTGTGCATCCTAGAAATCAGCAGTGCTGTTCCCCTCACTGGACAACTCATGTTCGCACAGTGGCTTACGTTCTCCTCTCTCAAGCGCATGACAAAGAGTTCAATACAACAGAAGGAGAGCTCTCTGAATAATTCCATTTAGCAAGTCTAGACTGCTGGGTTCCATTCTTGGGTCTGCCACTAATTTATTGTGACACCCTCAATACTTCCTTCTTTTGTTTGCTTTTGTCCTCATCAATTAAATAGGGTCAGCTACTCATCTCCTTTGCTACATAAATATCTGTAAATTGTTTGAGGATCCTCAAAGTGTCATCCTCCATTGTACAAGTCGAAAAGAAATAAGACATCCCATGAGCTCATGCAAAATATCCAACCCACGGGAAGGGGAACAGGACAGGCTGGGGTCAAAAATAACTGAGAACGTTGATAAGTATTCCACTCCCATGAAAGCAGGTGAAGAGAGAGGAGACAAAAAAAGCAGGAGCGGAGATTCCCAAGATGTCTCTTCAGCTTTACTCACTTAACCCCACCTACAAAAACAAACCAGAACATCTACATGGGGCAGTTTAATCAAGGTTAATATATCCAGACTACCTGCAAAGACAAGGAACCATCACAAAGCAAATCAGCCGCTAGTGTCATCCCTTCTCTCATCGCTTCCTGCAGATCCTCACCTTCAAAGTCTAGGCACTGGACTTCTAACCAGTAAAAAAACAAAGGCCCAAGGCTCCCCGAAAATGGGGAAAGCAGCAACAATGCAGAAGTGTGGGCTACGAGGCTTCCATCTACCACTGATCATGCCTCTCAAAGAAGGTTAAAGCAACAGAAAGCACAGAGGTGGCCCCATTAGCTCCAGGGAACAAAAAAAAAAAAAAAGGTAAAGAACCCCATTGATTCTACAGTATGCCAGCACTCAGCATGTGACCATGCAGAGAAGACATCTTCAAGGGGTAAAGCTAAGCTGATGGCTCTAGGACGGACACATGTATGGCCAGGGAAATGTTAGGGAACAAGGGTATGTGTGGAAGGAAGAGTTGCTCAAACCAGCTGCAGATGACAAGGCAGACATTTTCCTGCGCCCTTCCAATTGTTGCAGCAGTTCTCCAAGCATAGCCATGACCAAGTGACCATCTTTAATATAAGGTGGCCCATAGAAACTACAGCCCCTAGAATGTAATTTTCCATCTTGATCCAAGATAACAAAGTGACACACTGCGGGACCTGTATTCAGCTTGCTATTATACACAAGGGTAAAGGCAATCTACTCCAGTTTCCTGCATGCTGTGCTCCCAGAAAGTTGCCAAAACAGCCCTTTGGTTAGGAAAAGTTTGAGCAACCCTCATTCTTACAATTTGGAGCTGAAGTCACAGTTAAGACCAGGTCAAATATTATCACACGTCCAATGAACCCCACTGCAGAAGCTTTCTGAAGAGCAGTCTTGTTGTTAGGGTACTAGCCTGGGACTCAGGAGATCTGAGTTGAGCTCCCATCTCTGCCACAGACTCAATGTGTGACCCTGGGCAAGTCATTTACTGTGTGCCTCATCTCTCCAGCTGTAAAATATGGGATAACGCTTTGTCTTGCTCACCCTTTTGTCCACCTTACCTCTTTAGACAGGAAGCTCTTCAGGGTTGGAATGATCTCTACTGTGTTTGTACAGCACCTAGCATAACGAAGCCCTGATCTTGGTTGGATCCTCTGGGTGCTCATGTAATACAATGATATAATAAAGCATCTCTCCATTCAACACACCTCCACAAAGAGAGAGGAGGAATGCTCCTTTATATGATGGGGAGGGAATGCAGAAGAGACATACAAAAAGAGACATGGACTCATCTCACGGCACAATGCCAAAGGCAGTGACTGAGTTTAAACTGGGAAAAAACAGACTGACAGCATACTATGCTCCCAGCAACTGTTGCCCAGGAGCTGAGATTGGCACTTAAACCTTTAGAGGAGGAATTGACGAGTTTTCATATTTAAAAAGACATCAGCACGTCAAATGTTAGAAAAAAAATCCCTGTTTGAGTTGTTCAGCAAAGCCAGAGTTTTCCATTAATTTTTTTTTTTTTAATCTACCAACATTTTTAGGATGATCGCAGAGAACAGTCACTGCAGACAGACAGACATGTCCAAAAAGGAAACTGCACTATCCAAACATCAGAGGAGAAACTGTCCTGGACGTTAACCAGAGAATCAGATACAAGACTCCTGAATTGTATTCCCAGCTCCATCACAGACCCTATGATCTTAAACAAATAACACCATTTCCCTGTGTTCAGTACCCCATCTGTAAAATGGGGGTAATGCCTACCTCCTCACCTCAGAGTCTAAATCCCTACTATGAAGCATTTGGAGATGGAAGATGCTATAGACGCACAGTCAGTTATACCATCTTTCAGAATACTCGGGCTGCTTTTTTGCTTGGTTTAAAGCAATATAACTAAGCACAACCTGGACCTCAAGTCTGGATATGAAAGCTCTTTTTATACCTGTAACAGACACATACTACTTATGTAGTGCTTCATGAAGTCAAAGCACTGAGCAAATAAATCAGTCTTCCAAACTCCTCTCTCTATATTATTTTTGGAATATTCAAACACCTAGAAGCCCTAGTTATGGACCAAGACTCTACTGTGCTACATGCTGTACAAACACAGAACAAAAAACCACTCCACCTTCCCCAAAGAGCTTAGAATCTAAGCACTAGTTTTACAAATGGGGAAATTAGACAGGTGGACTGTCCAAGGCTGCACAGTGAGGCAGTGGCGGAGCAGAGAGGAAACCTCATGCTCAGCTTACTCTGGAGATTTTAAACCCAGAGGCAGGTTATAATCCAGTTTCTGATAATGGGGCCTGTTTATATATAATTAGCTGTGCTTTCTCTGAATGCAGAATTATAACATGTGGTGCAAGTGGAGAAAATCAGAAAAGAAGTTAACTAAAGATGGTGGGGCTGGGTGGGGAAAAACGTCAATTTAATCTTCTGTGCCAAGGGGTTTACAAGGAAATGCCATCCATCTCAAGTTGAAAATGTCCATCACACTGATGTGTAGGTGAACAGCTTCTACCAAGATATTTAGAGCAGACAGGGCCATGGATTTAAGATCTTGTCTGGAAAGTCCCACACATGCATGGCACAGTGTTAATAAACGAATAAAAACTGTGCAAGTTACACTAGGATTTATCACTTCTTTTAACTCAGACTAGTCCGCAAAACGTTTGGTTCTTTATAAAAATGGCATAGTGGGTATGGCAAACACCCTCCCTCCTGTTATGGGGGGAGGTAAGCACTTATCTCAATTGGGTTTGCACAATATAAAATCTCCAAATTCAAACTGAAATCACAGACATAACAGCTAAGGTACCAGATGACTTTATATGGATAAGTGGGCTTGGCCACCCCAACAGAATGAGCAGAATCAATGGAGCTGGGGACAGCAAGCTTTGAAAGGAAAGGAAGCTGACCCACATGGGTAGTTGGCTTCTGGGGCAGAGCTCATGAATTGAAATGTGCACATACACCAGCTGGTCTGTTGCCTCATGCCTTCAATCTAACTCTTACCTCCCAAGGCAGCCCTGCCCATCACACAAAATGTAATCAATAGCACAGTAAATGCAGCTAGAGATGTAGCAACATGTTAATAAAAAGGATGGAGAATAATAAAGAACCCACTTTATACACTATAAAGGATGCTGCTGCCAAGATATTACAACTTAAATATAACCCTGGAGGTTTGAATCTGAATTTAAAAATCTCTCTATATATTTCAGAGCTCAGGTCACTGAATGAGCAGAAACAGGAAAATAGGATGAGAGAACAATGACCTGGAAAAGGAGTGGAAATACCTCCACTCTGCACAGACTCAAGGGTATACAACACATGGATTGTCCAAACCTAAAACGGGATTTGAAATAATTTCTGATAATCAAGGGACTTTTCAGTGTAATCACAAGACGATGGGGATCGGAGCCCAGTTTCCAAGAACAGGATGCAGTGTAACTACATTTCCTAGGCTAATGGAAACGGAACCTTGCCAGCGTTAACATTTAAGTATATTCAACCTGGAGGAACTACTAATGCAAAACAAATAAATAAGACTCCATGCAATGCACTGCTATGTATTGCTGCCCTCACCGAAGGTGTTTCATTTTTGAATTTCAGAGGAGAAAGAGCAATCAGACTCCAACCAGAGAAATCACTGCAGGATCGAAGGCCCATGACTGTGTTGCAAGCAAGCTTTAGGAAGCTGTGAGCCCAACCCACTCCTCCATGCTGATACTAATTACCCTTCCCCTCCACCCTCCCAATTAAAGTCCTTGGTGTTCCACCATGCAATACTCACACCCCCTCATTCCCCTCTCACCAATTTGTCCAATGAACTCCACCTTGATGCCTTGGTGCTCCAGCCGTTTGTTTGGGTGCTTGAGGGTGAGGGTGACCCGACCTGATACTGTCTCCCCATCATAGAATAGGAAATATTTCTCCTTCTTGCCCTCTTCAGTCTTGTGCTCAGCCCTGCGCCTGCTCTCTGCATCGCTCAGCACCAGCTCCAACTCCGCACTCTGCCCAAACCCAAAGAAGCTCATCTCACTGCTGGGGAGGGGAGGACAATCCCAAAGGGCTAGTGGGGCTGCTGTGGGGAATGGGGTATAGTACTCCAGGGAGCACTGAAGGAGTGGCGTCTGAGGATTTTGTTTTCTTCAAGGGGCTCAAATACTATGGTGCTGGATGCAGTACAGAAACACAGATAAGGAGAGAGGATGTGGTCCAATTTTGGGGATGAAAACTGAATGGTAAAGAACCCTGAGGAGGGTCAATCCTAGGAAGCTGGGTCACTTCAAGATGGAAAAGGGTTCAGTACAGCTCAAAGGTGCTAGAAGAATATATATTTCTGGGGGAAAGGGATAAAGTAACCTCAGTGCGCTAGAGAGCTTCTGCTGCTTAGGAAGGGAAGTATGTTGCAACCCAGAAGGCTGCAGCTTAGGGAAGGATTGCCCAGTGCAACCAAGAGAGGGCCTAGAAAGCTGTTCAGAAGGGCGATGTAACAGCCTAAGAAGCTGCTGCTGTTTAGGAAACGGATGCAACACAAGGGTCAACTGCGGAGTCTGCAGCCCCTGCTAGGAGATGAATTACAAGGGAGGGCCCCGGCAGCTGCAGACTGAGGGGTTCAATGCACGCCGGGGGGCTCTACTACCTCTTACCTTCGCTACTCAGGAAGGGGTGGGGAGTGCTGGGGAACAAAACAGAAGCACTTACCGCTTGGGGTGGGGGGTGCAATGCAGGAGGGGCACCAGTGCTGAGGGAAGGAGGTGCCACTGGGAGAGTCCCCCCAGTGGGAAGGTATAGAGCGCACCCCGGCGGTGGGGCGAGGGGTGGGGTGCGAGCCGGGAGGGGCCCCGGCGGTGGGGCGAGGGGGGTGGGGTGAGCCGGGAGGGGCCCCGGCGGGGGGGCGAGCGGGGGCTATGGGAGGCCCCGCTG